>NC_133165.1:114008207-114323707 GCF_040802235.1 Manis javanica
ACCCATTGAAGGCAGGGACTGTGAAGATCTCCAAGGTGTGGGGATTAGGCTCTGCCGTCTGGAAGCTCATGGTGCCTGAGAAGGCTCATCTGATCACAGGAAAGCAGCAGAAACCTTCAGGTCTTAATAGGCTTGGGGCCCGGTGAGTGGCACACGAGGTCAGGCTTGAGGCCCCCGAGGAAGAGCGAAACCAAAGTACAGGGACAATCAGGGAAAGCTTCCTGGAGGAAGGAGTCTAGCTGGGCCCTGAACAGCAGGAAATGTTTTTCCCATTGCTAAAACTTTTTTATTTTGGGATAATTTTAGATTTACTGAAGTGTTGCAAAAATAGTACAGAGAGTTCCTCTGTCCCCTTCACTCAGTTTTCCCTCATGTTAACACCTTATGTAACCATAGTACGTTATCAACACTAAGACATTAACCTCCACAGTTTTTGATCAATATCCCTTCTCTGTTCTAGAATCCAACCCCAGGTACCATGCGCCATTTAGTGGTCCTTCCTCCTTAATCTCTCGAGTCTGTGGTGGTTTCTGTCTTTCCCAGCTTTTTATGACCTAGAAGTTTTGAAGAATACCGGTTGAGGGTTTTGTAGAGTGTCCTTCAAGTTGGGTTTGATGTTTTCCGTGATTAGCCTGGGTGATGTACTTATATAATAACAGAAGGAGCAGCACGGTGAGGACGTGTCCTAAGATGCCACATGCAGGGTCACGGGCTGTCATGGCGGCCTGGTCACAGGGCTAAGGCGGTGCCTGCCGGGTCTCTCCACTGCCTTACTCAGTCCAGCTCACACTCGAGGAGAGAGGAATTAAGTTCCCCCTTCTAGAAGGGAGAATATCAAAGAATTTGTGGCCATATGTTAAATCACTGTATGGGGGGATATTTTGAGTCTACGCAAATATCCTGTTTCTCCTTAAGGTTTTGTCCACTAATTTTAGATCCATCCATGGATCTTGCCCGGAGCAATTGCTGTGATCTTCTCATGCTGATTTCTCTTTCTCCTTTCCTCCTACATTACTTGGATTTTTCTATAAGGAAGACTTGTCCCTTCCCTGCCATTTATTTATTTATATTGGCATGGACTCATGGCTATTTTATTTTTCAGATTATAATCTAATAGTATCATTATTTATTTTGCTGTACAATGTGTTCTTTGTCCATTGGAAGCTCTTTCAAGTTGGCTCCAGCGCCCTTTTGACGGGGGCCCAGGTGACCCCCATCCCCCATGTGTTTCACCTCCTTTTATGGCACTACAAGATGATCCAGGCTCATTTTGTATTTTCCTTGCTCAGCCCCAGATCAGCCATTTCTCCAGAGAAATCGAGCTCCTTTTATTTAGAAACTAAGATCTGGGTTGTAGATGTGCTAGTTGCTGCTGGGGTATCACTACTTCTAGGCCCTCTCAGTGGACAGATCTGGGAAATTCATGTAGTATACTAACCCATCTATGCACACATTTACCTACCGCTATCTCTATATCTATCCACCCATCCACCTATCATCTCTTTATACTGAAAGAAGCCTTAGTTCATATTGATCCCCATTCCCATCCTCGACTCTACCCCAGCAATGCAGAATTCATTCTCGCCTTCCTGTCTTGTGTATTAGTTACTTGTCTTGACAATGAGAAGTCTGGCTCCCGTCTCTACATTCTATTTATGCATTCGTTCAATCCTGATGTACCCACAAAGTAGTTTCAGAATTGCTGATCTGTACCTTTGTAAGAAATGTAGTTACAGGCTAGAGTACAGCACTTAGCCCAATCCTTTTTATCTTTAGTTTTGCAGTCTAACTTTTCTGTTTTGAGGTTGAAATAACTGCCAAGGTTGAGAGGGTCAGCTCCTTTCCCTCCCCTGTGAGGCTGTCATTCAGTTGTAATACAATTAGATTCTTTTGTCACAGTCTACATCCCATCCTGAGATTCCCTGATATCCTGGTTGATTGTTTTAAATTTGCATTTAAAATTGTTTTAAACTTGTTCAATCTTTGTAGTGTTCAGTTGTGAGGGGTTTTACAAATGCACAGAGTTCTGTATATGCCACCCCAGGACCATAGGGAACAGTTCCTTTGCCCCCACCCCCCGCTACCAAATTCCTTGTTTGGCCTCTTCTTAATCACACAGTTTTCCAAAATGGCTGTATGTTTTTGCAATCCGGCCAGCAATGAATGAGCATGTTCCTGTCAGTCCACATCCTCACGGGAATTCGATACTGTCAATTCAAAACATTTTAGTCATTGAGTAGGTGTGTGTTGTAGCTCATGGTGCTTTTAACTCCCATATCCGTAATGACTAATGATGTTGAGTGGCTTGTTATATGCTTACTTGCTGTTCACATATATTCTCTGGTGAAGTGTCTGTTCAGATCTTTTGTCCCCTTCCTTGAAAACAGGTTGTTTTCTTGTTTGTGAGTTTTAAGAGTGCTTTACGATCTGGATGTAAGTCCTTAATTGAATACTTGATTTGCAAATCTTTTCTTCCAGTCTGTGGGCTGTCTTTTCATTCTCTTCAATTTCTTGGAGCATAAGTTTTTAATTTTAATGAAGTCCAATTTAATAATTTTTTCTTTTATGGACTGTGCTTTTGGTGTAGTAACTAAAAACTCATCGCCAAATCCAAAGTCATGTGGTTTTTCTCTGATGTTTCCTTGTAGAAGTTTTATAATTTTATGTTTTACATTGAGGTCTATAATGCATTTTGAGTTGAGTTCTACATGACACATGAGGCCCCTATGTGTCAAGTTTCATGTTTTTGCATATGGACATTATTTCTCCATTGAATTGAACTGTCTTTGCACATTTGTCAAAAACCAGTTGACTGTGTTTGTGCGGGTGTATTTCTGGGCTCTGTTTTGTTCCATTGATCTAAAAGCCTGCCCTTTTGCCAATATCACACTCGTCTAGTTACTATAACTTATGGGTAAATCTTGAAATTGGGCAGTGTGAGTTCTCCAATTTTGTTCTTTTTCAGAATTGCTTTGGCTATTCCAGTTCCTTTACCTTTCTATATACGTTTTTGAATTAACTTGGTGGCATACAAAAGAAATCTTGCTGAGATTTTGATCGGGATTGCATAGGATCTGCAGATCGAACTGGACAGGAGAGATACTTTAACAGCTCTTGAGTCACAATTCATGGAAACCATTGATCTCTCCATTAATTTGCATTTCTTTCTCTCATCCATGCTTTGCAGTTTTCATCATACAGATCTGCACACATTTTGTTAGATTTATACCTAAAGCACTTCACTGGGGATATTGTAAGTAGTACTGTTTTTCAAACTTTACGTTCCGGTTGTTCATTGGGGGTATACAGCATGTGGTTAACTTTTGTATATTGACCTTACATACCTCACTTTGTTAGCTTTTTGGGTGGGTTCTTTGGAATTTCCTATGTGGATAACCATATCATCTGCAAATAGAGACACTTTTTATTTTTCTTGCCTGATTGCACTGGCTAGGACTTTCAGTACAATGTTGAACAAAGTGATGAGAGGGGACATCCTTGCCTTCTTCCTAATCTTAGGGAAACAATCTCTTACCATTTACTATTATGTCAGCTGCACTTTTTTTATAAGCATCTTTTATTCAGTTAAGTTCCCTTCTGCTCATAGTTTGCTAGGAGTTTTTCTTATGAATTAGTGCTGAATTTTGTCAAATGCTTTTTCTATATCTATTGAGATGAGCGTATGTTTGAAATGTTAGGTCTAACTGTGTGTGTCTCTTTGAGAGTTTACCTTCGTGGGAGTTTGTGGAACTCCTTGTATGTGTATATTCATGTTTTTCTTAAAATTTGGGAAGATTCTGGCTGTCATTTCTCCACAACTCTTTCTGCCCCTCCCTTCTCTGCTCTCCTCCTGGGGTCCCACTGCGTGTATGCCGGTCGCCTGATGGTACTCCATAGACCTCTGAGGCTCTGTACATTTTTCTTGCCTATTTTTACTTTCTGTTCTTTGGATTGGATGGCCTCAATTCACATCTTCACATTTTCTGACTTTCTTTTGTGCCCTTAAATCTGCTGTTAAGCCCCCCAGTGAATTTTTAATTTGTTATGCTTTTCAAACTCCAGAATTTCTATTTGTTTCTTTTTAATACTTTATTTAATATTTTTAATATCCTGTATTATGGTGAGAAATTGTTCTTGTACTTTTTGCTCTTAGGCTTTTTGTTCTTTAGCTTCTGAATTTTTTTAAAACAGCTGGTTTAAAGTTTCTAAGTCCAACATCTGGGCTCCTTCGGGGACACCTGTTATTGGTTACCCACCCCACCCCGTGTATGGGCCATGCTTTTCCTGGCCACCACCTTGGCAAGGTCCTCAGACCCATACAATCTGAGTGAAATCAAATCTGGTTTACAGAGAGAAACCAGCACGATGATGCTGAGGGGAGACCCGCTCGCCCCCACCTCCGAGCCCCCCTGGGGGAACAGGAGCTGCCAGAGGGTAAGATGGAGGAGGGCCAGCCCTGCCAGTGCGGCCTGTTCGTGTGGTGAGATTCCAGGTGGAGGTGGCCGCCCCTTTGCCGGAAGCTGGTGTCATAGCCTCCGCCATGAGCCCACCCTTCTTAGTCTGGGGTCCGGTCTGAACTGAGGCAGGAACCCTGGACACGTGGAGACAAAGGCGGCCCAGCAAAACATTTGGAAATAGAGGGCCTGTGATGGGTGTGGCTGCTCTTCCCCCGTGCTCACTTCTAGGAGGGGAGCTCGGCTCACTTGAGGCCACAGCCTCTGTGGGACCTGTGCAGGGGTGCAGGGGAGGTGGTCTCTGCTCGGTGGCTTTGGCCTGCACGGCCTGGGGCTGAGATGGCAGCAGAGAAGTGATAGGCCTGGGGCCTGCTGGGGAGGGTGACAGCAAGGGCTCCTTGCCGTCACCCCTCTCTGACAGCTGGTACCATGCAGCTCAGGGGCAGTTATTCTGTCTGCTTCTCCCAAGTTCCTTCCAGAAGCTTCCAGAAGGCAGCAAACTCTATGTCTCCCTTCTGTTTCACAATAGGCAGAAGGGACTACAGCAATTTAAAACTTCTCCTAGAAGTGACGGGAAGGCAGAGCCCCGAAGCCCAGACAAGGGACCCACTTAAATGTTGGGCTGCTCTACGGCAATGTCAGGTGGCGCCTGTGCCTCCAGGGGCAGAAAGGTGGCCCCGAGGACAGCCCAGCAGGGGCGGAGGGGCAGATCTGTTTCTCAGGCACCCAGCAAGCTATCATATATAAAAGCTCCAGAAATTCCAAGTATTTTATCATCGGTGGTTCTTTTGAAGTCTCAAGAATCATTCCTGCAACGAGTAACATTTTTATTTGCTCAGACTAAGAGTGAAGGGTCCTGCAGCTCAGCAGGGCATCCCTGAAGCTGTCTGGAGAGATGCCATCGAAGCTGGGGCCACGGGCTGTGCCAAGCCTGGGCTGACTGCCAGGGAAGACGCGTGTCCGGCATGGGTGTGGGTTTGAACTTTGGGAAGTTCATGACCCCCCTTCCCCGAGTCGTATGACTTTGGTGGCCTCGGGGACAGGCCCACCCACCCCCGGAGCACTGTGGCGTGGCGGGCAGCTACTGCAGGAAGGCCCGGAGGAAGTCGTTGTAGGGGATTTGGGAAGACAGCGTCTTGTCGTAATACTCCAGGATGTGGAAGAACTCCTCCTCGGAGAGGTTGATACTGAACTGTCTCAGGACCTGCCAGGCAGAGAGGAGAGCCCCAGCTTGTCCTGGTGCCATCTGACCAGGCAGCTGCCAGGAAAGGGCTGGGGGTGCGCCTCTCCTCCTGCTGCCCGGCCTGAACATCCTGCCTCCGCGGCTGCACCCGGCAGCCCCTGCCTTCCTCCCTCTCCATCTCTCTCCCCTGCCCTCACCCGGCCCCTGGGCAGCCCTGCCTGTGCCATCACGTGAAACTGGGAGAGGCACCAGATGGGAGCTGCTGGTTCCCCCATCCCCAGCGGCCTGCTCAGAATGGGAGGTTAATAACTGCGGCTTCCCTGAAGGGTAGCTGAAGCTGGTCAACATGTTCAGACAAGGTGGATGGACAGAGAGGAGAAGGTTGGAGGGGAGACTGGCCCCAGGGCCTTGGCTGGGAGGCCTCGGTATGGCCCGCCTGGGAGGAGAGCAGGCCAGCAGGAGCGGGTGCAGGGAGGTGTTGATTAGACAGTAATACAGCCTGTGGCAGAGCCTGCTCAGCTGCTCACTCCCTTACCGACTACCCCTTCCTCCTCAGTGAACAGAAACCTGATTTTCTTCTAGGCTGCTGTGTGTCCGGCTAAAAGGCCACACTTCTCAGCGTCTCTTACAGCTAGGTGTGTTCTGGCCAGTTAAATTTAAGTAAAAATGTTAGGTGGGACTTCTGGGCAGCCTTCTCTAAAGAAAAAGAGCCTGCCCCTTTTCTCTTGTCTTTTTTTTCTCTGTTGCCTGAATATGGAAATGGTGCTGGGCCCCCAGCAGCCACCTTGGACCATGAGGCAACCTTAAGAAAGGAAGCCAGGTTTGAGGATGTCACAGCAAGAATAGCGATATCCCTGATAAATGCCCAGCACCACGCTAGCTGGCCTTCCACTGTGTGAGAGAGAAGTAAACTCCCACCATGTTTAAGCTGCTGTTAGTTCCCCCGGTTGCATGTCGCTGAAACAAATCCTGACAGATAAGTGCCCTGGTGAATACAAATGCAAATTAGGTTATAAATTCCCTATCTTTGCTTTGTGTTGCAACTTGTTTCTAAGAGGAGACTCCTCCATGGTCAGTGGTGGGCCTGGGCCCAGGCCCGTGGGGTTGGCGTCAGCTGGAGCCGATGGGCTGGAAGCAGAGAAGGAAACTGAGCGTGGGTGGCCGCAAGGGCACCAGCTCCTGTCAGGTCTCCATTTCTACCACTCCCTGCTGCTCCGCACCCCAAATTCCTGGGATGTTGACTGAAGAGGAGAATAGAGCCTCCTCCTCCCCAACCTCTGCCAGGGAGAATCCCTGGTGAGATTTTCACTTGACCCCAAAGTAACGACAATGTGAGCCAATGAAAGCCTCTCAAGGCCTCAGAGGGCAGATGGCCAGGCACAGGCAGTGCAGGCCCCTCGCTGGCCAGTGCCCCACACAGCACCCCCCTGCCCTGTCATCACCCCAGCCACCAACTGCTGTTAATTCTCCTGGCTTCTTATTTTAAAATAAGTGTTTTTTTTTTTTTTTAAATTTAAGCTCTTGTTCAAGCAAAGATAAACCTAAGGAAAAAGCTTTTTGTAAGTGCGTTTTGAGGTCATAACCCTCTCTCTCTGATGTCTTGACTGACTGTGAACGTGGTTTTTAATCTAATAGCCCAGACCTCAATCATTTTCTCAACTTCAGTGGCCGGGGAGATGGAGACAGGAGTGGGGAGTGGGGTCGAGAACTGGCTGATCCAAGGAGTCCCACGTGGTTCTACAAGTGGGAGGTTTAAGTCACCCTGAGGGTGGCCGGGTTTGCTGGGAGAGCCACACCTAACAAAGGTCCTGCCCGGGAGAGCGCAGCTTCGGATCCGGGGGCGCTGTGAGGGGCGGCGCCCACTCAGCTGTTCTCAGAAGGCGCCGCTGTCTCAAGGGCGTTAAAGGTGCCGGAGCTCAGACTCGCAAAGGAGAGCTGCTGGCCAAACTGGGTGGCAGGGAGGCGGGCAGTGCCATGTGCAGGGCAGCTGGGGCAGGGGCAGTGAGGTGGACCCAGGCACCGGGAAGGGCAGCTACACTGGGGACAGACCCTCAGAGCTTTAGGGACTTTGGGAGGGCAGCCTGGTGTCTGCAAGTGAGGGGCAAGGAGACTTAGCCCTTCATAACTTGGGGTCCCAAAGGGCCTCTACTGGGTGTGGTTCTTCCCTTGAGGTTTTCTGGCAGCTGGCATTTGGCGCCCCCTGTTCAGAGGCAGCAGACGTGCAAGACTATGCTCACCTTCCTGAAATCAGCCACGCATAAAAGCCCTGTTCCGCCCTCATCGTAGGTTTTGAACATGCGCCTCATGGGCCTCCAGCAGTGCAAAATTTTGGGCTGAATACGCAGTAAAGCAGAGTAAAGGGAAGAAGTCTCAGCACCAGCTTCTTTCTAGAAAAACAAAAAACCCAAAACGAGGGGGTGAGAAAAGAGCTTTTGAATGGGAAGGACGGAAGGGCCAGGGCACCCCTGAGGATGGAGGGGCCAAGTGGCCCTGTGGGGAGTGGAGCGAGGGCAGTGAGCCCCCCTCTTGGGCCTCATTCCTAGTTTGCCCCCTGCTCAGGCCCCGCCCCTTGCTCCCCTGGTGGGCGTCCTTACTGAACGGAGCCTGTAAGCAGAACTCACAATAACAACGGCAGGATCCCATCCCTGCTGTTCATCCCAAGTCATTTCTAGCCCCACACCCCACCTGGGGTGGAGGTAGGTCTCTTCATCCCCATTTCATGGATTGGAAGGGGGGTTCAGGGAGGCAAAGCGTCAGGATCAGTGACCCTTCCCAGCATCCTCCTGGCCGATTACAAGACAGTTGAAGGAAAAAAGAGATTTCAGTTTGGGTCTTCCAGCAGGTTATTATAATGAACAGAATTTTTTTAAAATGCAAGGTTGTAATGTATCTAGTAATTAGACGGTACCTACTCTGTGATTATTTCATTTAGGTGCTATCAGATTGAAAACAAGGTATTTAGCATGATTTAGCCTCAACACTTGTCTGAGTATTACAGAGGTGACCTGTAGGTAAAAATGTGTAACACATTTTGGGAAAGTTTAATTTTAACATGGCACTACATAAAACGAATTAGCATGAAGTTAAATCGCTTTCAAGTTTTACACCATTAGCATCTATGATGGAAGCTCACCAGATACTCCATAGCTATGTTAGCTGCCAATTTACCCAATCAGCTGACCTGCACGCATGGAGAGAAACAATACTGTGCTCACGTGCTCTTCCCACACCCAAGCCTGACTTAAGAAAGGATTTCCAATCCCAGCAAGGTACAACCAATCCATCCTGAAGCCTCCACCTCTGACTCCAGCATTGCCTGAAAAAGCAGTGCCCTGGCTGGTTTCCCAGAGGGGTGCCTCTCTGCTGCCAGAGCTTGCACAGAAGGCCCCTAAGAACAGGAAAATGAAACGGCCCTTTTAGCGTCTCCGCAGGGTGACAGCTGGCCTGAATTCCACACTTTCGTGCTGGGGGCCTTGGCAGCCTCTGAGGGGATGGGACTGGTACAAGGACCAGGCAGGGCCAGGGGCCCCACTCTCTCCTAGGAAAGGTTCCCAGAGGAAGTCCCACCGCCTGTCAGGCACATTTAAGGCAGGGATGGGAGTGGAAGGACTGTTCTGAACACGAGTGGCGGCTCCAGGGGTTTGAGAGCGAGGCCAGAGCACAGGGGAGGTGTGCCAGCTCATCTGCCCAGAGGCCCACCTACAGGGGGGCACCGGGGGGTACCTGCCACTCCCTGGAAACCCAGCCTCCGCCTGACACTTCCCCGGGCCCACAGGCTGGCCTGCCGGCTCTGCTGTGAGGATGGGCAGGGGGCTTGGAAGCAGGGCCGCCTCTGTCAGGGGAGAGCTCAGAAGGTGGCGCCACAGCTTTTAGAAGCCAGTGGACCTCCCCCTGGATGGTCAGGGAAACTGAGGCCCAGAGGGGCAGAGGAAGGCAGAGCTGGCAGGGGCCTGGCAGGCACTGCGGTCCCCGTGGTTCTCTACGTTCCTGTATCTAATGATCACAGCCTTTTCTCCACTCAAAGAAAAACCGAACTAGAGAAATAATTGTCTTAATTTTAAGTTTTTCTTCTGTAACTTGGCCTAAGCCTTTGATGCTAGTTTTTGCTGGTCTAAACTAGCAATACGCTAAGATCATACTTGATTTTGCACAGAATTACGAATTAAGCTACAGAGAAAATTCCTGCATGGAATCAGCCCATGTTTGCAGGGTTAGCGCACATCACCGCTGCCGGGCACGTGGGGACTGGCTGGGGCTGGCCGGGGCTGCCCCGCACCTCTGTCCCCGGCAGCTGGGACCAAGGGTGGCTGGAATCGGCAGCGTTTCTTTCCCAAACTGGCAACGCCAGTACTACTTATTATTTAATTCAGTGTAACTTAATTCAATGGTACAGATGATGGGATATGAGCACGAAAAAGCCTTTTTGTGTCTGATGTTTTAGAAGGACTCGAGAAGGCAAGTCCGTGCAAACACTGGGGTTGAACTGGGTGTGGGTGAGAAGGATAAAATCACACATGACAGCGAGAAAGCGTAAACATCCAGGGGAAGCGTTCCCTTCCGTTGCTACTTAAGCATCTTTACTTTCTCATTTCTCTTGAGGGAAACCAAAAGAAAATTGTAGACAATGCATCGTGGGCGTAGTTTACGCAAGAAAGAATGTGTCTGCAACCTCCCACCCCACATTCAGAGAGAAGGGTCTGGCCTGTCTTAGATGGTTGATGAATAAATACATATTCTTAAGTTAAAAATGTTTCACTTTGCTCTGACCCCCTTCCTGGCTTCACCTTTTCAGTTAGCTGGCCTGTTAGTGCTCCCAGATGCACCGTGTGGGCAGCCCGTGCTGCTCCTGACTATTGGCCTTACAGATGCTTCCGGTGCTCTGGGAAGAGCCAGGTGATCAGGCATCTGCCACTCAAAGTTTGAGATCCAGGCTACTGGTTCCCAGTTTGGGGTCTCCAGACCCTCATGGGGCTCCAAAAAGAAAGGAAATCTTTGAGTCATTTCTGAGAAAGTAAATGAGCTGTTTGCAGTGTTTCCAAAGCCTGATGGAGACCTCACCTGTACCCAGGCCTCTCACCACCCAGATGTGAACCCCCTGACTACCAAATGGCCTGCATTGGGCCCGCTGGGCAGACCCTGGTGGTCGCGTGCTCACCTGGAAACTGCCTGGCTCTGCATAGCCTTTAAGTAATGGAGGAAATGGGGCAACAAAGGATTGTTTGGCAAATATATATACATATATATGTGCACATAGATATATCACACAAGTGCAATATACACACATATCACACGTGTGATACAATAACATACAAATGTGGTGTCCATATCATGTATGCATGTGCATACATCACACAGTGCTATTCACACATCACTCGCGTATACAGAAAGTCTGAGCAGGGGTCCCTAGGAAGGTGGCAGTGTGGCCGGGGACACTGGACAGACAGGTCCTCACTGGCCAGCAGCCCCTCCTTGATTCTCCATGTCCACCATTGTATGAAGTAAGAGGATCTGAATTTGTGATGGATGGAGGAAAACGGGAACCCCTTCTAACCCCAGACCCCACATTTCTGAAGAATGGTTTCACATACCATTTTCTGGGCATTCTGGATTTTCATTCTCTGCATTAGTGAGGTTTCCTTTGCTTTTAACAGGAGAACACAGCTCTGAATGAAGTCACAATAAGCAAATTTCCCATTGTTCTTCAGGTCGTACTTCACGATGAGCTGCTGACGCTCCTCTTTGTTTATATCCAGGTTGAATTTCTCTGCAAGAGCTAAAGACAAAAATATCAGTTCAGCTGGCGGCAGGTCATTCATCCATCCATTTGTTCGTGCACCACTCGTTGAGACGCTTTCTCTGCTATAGGCCGTGGCCAGGCCCTTGCTTCCGGTGCCTGGTTGGTGGCTGGGCAGATGTGGAGTCAGTCAGATGAGTCTAAGTGTGGTGAGGAGGGAGGAGTCCCACATCCTGCTGGCCCCAGCGTCCTGGCCTTTGCACAGTCTCCGTTGCTGTGGTCACAGCACTAGGGACCCCGGGTGCTGTGGGGTGGCAGGCAGGGAGGGAGCAGTCACGGAGCTGCTCCCAGGGGGCCGGAGCTGCTGGAGCAAAGGCCTGGAGTCCAGGCAGAGCTGGTGTGAGGGGAGGGGATCCCCCTGCCGCGCTGGGGGGCCTGACAGGGCCCAGCTGTAGGGGGGGGGAGTTCAGACTCGACCCTCTCACTGAGTATTTTCCAACCAGCCTTCAGAGATACTGTCTTTAGAGTCTGCAGGAATTTATACACTTTGAGTTCTCATTCCAATGGTGATCGAAAATGTATAAAACCTATTCTGAAATACACTGACCACCCTTAAGAGACAACAGCCATGCCATTTCAGGGTTTGAGTCTGGCTTTCTGATTAGGATCATGTCGATGCCCTGCAAGGTTGGCACATGTCAGTGTCACAGTATGAACACTCACTTCCACTTTGCACTAGTACCAGTGCTCAATTCTGTTACCAGTTATAAAGCAAAAGCTTCTTTTGGAGTGAAAACTCATAACTGAAAAAGACTTGGGAGAAGATTTTAGTTTCAGGTGAATAAACGGACTTCTATTTGACAGTGTGAAAGCTCTGAAGTGTCACGGAGCAGAGACTCCATTAACTGCTGGGGCTGACGGGGAGAAGCAGTGGAAGGGGGACTTTACACAAATGAGGCCTTCAAAGCAAGCAGGGGCCAGAGATGCTGCTGTGCACTGGGCACACAGAGGTCTCTGTGTCCTTGCACAGAGGAAAGAAGTAGCACCCCAGGCCAGCCAGGACACATGGTGGGTGGCTGTGGGGCCCAGAGGAACTGCCCAGCAAAGGCCTTGGCTGTTCCAGCTTGCAGGAGGTCACCAGCAGTGTATCCAAGACACAGAATGCCTTGTGAAAATTAGCTCTTATATGTAGTGTTTCACAGAATTGAGTTTTGGACGCACTACTTAAGTCAGACCAACCTATCAGAATGATGGATGGGTGGTGTCGGGGAGCTCATGGTTAAAGAGGAAAAGCAGCAACAATGATGACAGCAACACAAGGTAAGAAGGCTGAGATGACATTTTCAAAATCAAAAGAATTAACCAAAAAACAGGTGGGACTCACACATGCATTAAAGGCAACACTGGTGAGTGATTTCAGTGGAACATGTCCCATTAAATCAATGTAACAACATCTGATTATTACTGATTTCATATTTCATATTTAATTTTAAGTGTTTTTTGATAGGAGCCATTTACTTAAAGAGTTTAAACCTTGTTTTGTTTGTGCATTTTTAAGCTATGACCATCATAAAAGTAATTTATATTAATATTGGAGGTTCTAACAACATTATTCTTATGAAGGGGTCTGTATATTAGTCAACAAAAGGGAACCCAATGGGGCTCCCAAGCAGAGGATGACACGGTCAGATTTATTTCTCTGTAATGTAAAATGCTGCATAAACAGTATGCAACAATTAGTGTGAGCATAAACCCACCTGGTGTGATTTGAAGTTTATCAACGTGACATGTGGAGGAAATTGAGTCAACAGGGCAAAACAGGTGTTGACGTGAGTGGGGCGCCTGGAGCCCTCGGCAAGCTGACTTGATGGTGCAGGCACATACCTGCTTGGTGGCGGGTCCAGGCGGGTCCCTGGTTACCAGTGGTGGTGGCGCCCAGCCCGCATGCAACCCAGATTCTCCTGCCAGTCCCCAGGGGGTACTGTTTTCTTGACTGCGCCCGGGGAGTGGACTTGTGCCAGGAGGTGACACTGTATTTGCAAGGGAACAGAAGCGGAACAAACCCAGGAACTCAGGCGTGGCGATCTCCCCCTGCTCGTTCACATCCTTCTCTCTGCATTCCCGCAGGAACTCTCGCCAACAGCCCCGAATTCTCCTCCGGAGCTTGCTCTCGATGGGCTCACAGTTCTGCAAGGGGGCGGCGCCTGGTGCCCTGATTGGACTGGCGGGGGTCTAGCAAGAAAGGAAATTGTCTTGTAATTTGAGATTCAAAATGGAAGCAAAAATAACGACTTACAGAGAGGATTCAGGTTTTGAGGTTCACAATTTCACAGGCAGTATTGCCTCAGATATAAAATAAAAAGCGAAGTGTGGATGGTAATTTTGCCATTTAGTTTTTATTTCCATTGGTGTGCTGTACTTGTGCCAAATCTAATATCCAAAATGGTTTAGGAAATAAATATATAGCCAAGATACAAATACACAGAGATGTACAAAGATTTGGGCACATTACTGGTGTGTGTGTGTGTGTGCGTGTGTGTGTGAAGTGACAATGACATGTTTTTCACCAGAAGAGTCTTATCAAAGGCCGGGGACCCCCTTGCTATTTACATGGACATCCAATCCTGCACCCACTCCCAGAACATCTGATATTATGAAATTATGTGGACCAGGTATGAGTCTGTTCTTTGTTTTATCATATTTTCCATTTAAAAACAGGGACTGCATTGCAGATCTCGCCCAGGCATTCCCCCGAGCGCCCCGCAATGCACAGTCATCCAATACAGTGACGAACTCAGCGGAATCCGGGTCTTCCTCCCAGATCCTGCACCACCTGCACCTTCCCCATCTTGGTTGATGACAATCACCCTTCTTCCAGTTTCTGAGGCCAAAGACTTAGAAATCTTCCTTGGACTCTCCTCTCTCCCTCTCAATCCCAATCTAATCTGTTGAGAAGTCCTGTGGGCTCCCCTTCAGAGATGCATCCAGCGTCTGCCCACCGGCCACCAGCTCTGCCTGCCCACCTTCCTGGGAGCCGCTATGGCCTCTTCCCTGGGTCACAGCCGGAGCCCCACCACCACCTCCCTGCTTCTGCCCGTCCTTTCAGCACCCATTCCACCCACAGCCACTTTTCAGCACAGTGTCCATGTCGTCTTTTGAACGAGTCACGCAGATGATCATGTCACTCCTCTGCTTAAAATCTTGCCGGGGTTCTGTCCCCCTGGGAGGGGATGCCAGTCCTTATCGTGGCCCTTCAGACCCGTGTGGGTTTCCTGTGGCTGCTGTAACAGATCTACAAACTTGGTGGCTTAAAACAACACACATTCATTCTCTTGCGGTCTGGAAGTCAGACACTGAAATGGGTCCCACTGGGCAGGGCTGTGCTCTGTCTGGCGGCTCTAGAGGAGAAACCATTCCTTTGCCCTTTCCAGCTTCTAGAGACGCTGCGTTCCTTAGCCTGTGGCCCCTGCTCCACCTTCAAAGCCCTTGGCATCAGGTGGAGGCTTTCTCAAATCACACCTCTGCAGCACTGACCTTCTCCCTCCTGTTCCCCATTACAGACCCGTGATTGCCTTGGACGCACCCGGACGCATCTTAAAGTCAGCTGGTTAGCAGCTTTAATTCCAGCTGCAACCCGGGTTCCCCTCGCCTCAGGACGTGTTGCAGGTCCAGGGGTTGGGATGCCAGCCTCTGTGCAGTGGTCCTGACCACGTCATCTTGCTCCACTTACTGTCTTTAACTTGCTAAATACTCTACTTGTTATGTTTATACTGTTTCTTGCCCATCACCCCTCATGAGAATGTAAACTCCACAAGGCCAGGGACCTTGGTGCATTCTCCGCTCTAGAAAAGACCCAGCACATAGTAGGTGTGCCGTGGATGTGCACCGGCTGAATGGATGAGGAGCAGCTGTCGCTCACGGAGGGCTCATCTGCACATGGGCAAGGTCCGCTGGGTCTGGGAGTGGGTCCCCTCTGCTGCGCCGGCCCTCGCACACCCCCATGCTTCCTGCCGTGAGGCGAGGGCTCAGCCCAGCTGCTCCCCCCTCACCCCATCTCTGCCCCCGGCTGGAGGCCCAGCCCAGGGCCAGGGCCGCGCAGTTGGACAGGCCTGGGTTTGAAATCAGGTCTGAGGGATGCTGAGCACGTGTGGACACCTCTTAGAGCTGCGGTATGGTGAAGTGGGGGTACCAACCTCTGCCTCCCGACGCCCTGTGTGCAGCAGAGCTCCACGCAGAGTGGCTCTCCCGCGGGGCGCGCGCTTTCCCGCCGCCAGCACGGCCGCACGGCTGACGTGGATGGTCTCTGCTCCAACCCACCTACCCCTTTCCTCGCCGTGAGCCCTCCTTCTTCTTCCTTCCACCCCCCCCCTTGCCCGGGCAGCGGAGGCTAAGGCCCCGGCGGCTCCTCTCCGACCCTGCGGGAACTCCGGGACGCGCCTGCCCCGGCCCGGGGCGGTGTGCGGACTGGGCGACCCCGCGGGACGGGGCACTCACACAGCGCTGCCTCCGCGGCGCGGGTCCTGCTCCCGGGCTGTGCGTGCGCGGCGGCGCTGCGGACCCGCCTTCCCCTGGGGTTTGGGGCGCGCCGCTCCCGCCCTGGGCAGCCGCCGAGTTGCCAGGGGCCGGCGGGGTTGTCGCCTTCTCCACGCTGAACCTGCTCAGGAAGTCCGGGTATTTCAGCCTCCCCTTGGCGTTGACAGGCATCTCGCTCCACAGTTTGTCAAACTAGGAAAGAAGCAAAGGTCATTGCGTGAGTGTCAGTGTAAAAGCCCCAGATGGGCAATCCCACTGCGCGGGCGGGAAGCGGGGCACGTGCTGGGGAAGGGCTGCCCAGGCCCCCAGGGGCCGAGGCCCACCTCCGTGCACAGAGTTAGAACAGAAGAAACCCATTTGGAAGACTGGAAAAGCAAAGAAAGAGGATTATTCATGGCTTCCGCACGATATTTTTTAATTGAATTGGGCCCTTAGTGAGCAGTGTAAGGCCATTAAATCTCGGGATTAGTCACAGTGACTGAGCTGCAGGCTGTAAGAACATTTTTGGAGAAAATGCAAATCAAAGCCCTGGCCCACCTTGGTCCCAGGGAGGCCCAGCCAGATTCATTGCTCATCCTCGCGGGCACACCTGAGTTCTGCGAACAGCTCACCAGGTGACGCAGCCCTCAGCGCCTGTATTTGCATCCACACTTAATTTCACCCTGAGGGCAAATGCTGTCTCCTCACAAGATGAAAAGGGAGGCTTTTGGGAAACTGGGGAGAAGTTTATGGCTTTGCATTGGTGCCTCTGATGTCATGGGCTGTGTGAGAACCACGAAGTGCAGCAGAATGACTCAGTGCATCCTACACGAGCCACTTCTGATGACGTGAGGGCTTCTAGGGAGATAAGAAGAGCGGTAACTTACTTCCCGTTTGGTTTTTTATAGTCCCTACGGCCTGTGGAGCTCCCGTCTCCAGCGTGCTGAGGGAGCAGCCGCCCCCCAACAGGCAGAGGGAGGGACATCCCCTTCCTGCCCCCACGCGCCTGGCCTCGGCCAGAAGGCGACTTAGGCGCTCCACTGGGATTTTCTAAAAACAAAGTAAAAGAGACCATGTCCAGTGCTATTTGAAATTCAGGAAATGAAGTGGGAGTGAGGAACAGGAGAATGTTCCAGGCCCTGAGAAGGAGAAAGATTTAGTTTAGGACAATATTCCTCAGTAAAAACAAAATTTACTTTGAAATAATTATGGATTTGCAGGAAGTTGCAAGGATGGCGCAGAGTGGTCCCTGGTACTCTCCGTCCACATTCTCCCAACGGTTACATCTTACGTAACAACTTCAAAACCAGGACACTGACATCGGTGCAGTGTATGTAGGTTCCATGTCATCTATCACATATGTAGTATCCATGTTGCTTAACCTTTGCTCAATGAGGAAAAACTACTTGGAGGAGCAGAAGTTGCAGCTGTGGGGAAGTGGCCACATATGTGGTCCGAGGCCTCACGGTCACCAGAGGCAGGTGACTGCCACCTGTCTCCTCCAGGGACGTTCTCCCAGTCCCCTGGGCAGACAGCCCCGGTGCTGCTCTCCCCCTCCCCACATCATGTTGAAGCCATCTCAGCAGGTGACCTCTCCTTGCCTGGCCTGGACGCTCTCTGAAGGTCCTGGGAGATTCATCTTTAAGTGACGAACCTCTTGCAAAAGGGCTGGCATACAGCAGGTGCTCAGAAATGTTTACTCAACTGCTGGAAGTCCTAAGAGGCTCACATAACTCATCAGGTAAGAGAAAGGCCCTTTAGAACTGAAGAGGGACAGAAGGTGCTGAGCCATATTCGGATCACAGGAGTTATGAAGGGCTGTAAGGAACAAGAGAAAGATGGGGGTCAGAGGAAGGAGGGCTGCCCAGGGGCTCTCAGGTGCTCCTAGTTTAGGTGGGTTTGGGAGGCAAGTAGGAGGAAGGTCACGCTATTGAGGATAAATACAAAGGATGGATGCAGTGAACACCTGACATGTGGGAGTGAGGACGTTTGCAAAGTCACTAAGGCCAAGTGCTTCCTGTACCAGGTGAGGCGGGGACCCACCAACTTCCTGATTAAATCCTGGGATGCAAATGACCTGAAGGCGGGGCCACAGAAACAGCCTCACCCTGAAGGGCAGAAAGGACATCACTAGGAGGACACGGAACCAGGTGGGTGGGGAACTGGAAGCCACACGTGGCTCTTCAGTCCTGGCAGATCAGCCCCAGGACACTGCCAGAGCTTAGCACCCGGGCAGGCTGGCAGAGTGGGCACAGGAGCGGCATCAGGAAGACTGGGAACGGGCCCCACAAAAGCCGAGTCCAAAAGACTGCAGGCCAGTGACCTGGGCGTGCCACCCAGGCGGAAAGCGGTGGTCTGTTTGCCGTGCCCACTGGCAGGCCGGCAGCAGCTCCATCCGATGCAGCGCGCTTGCTGCCCCCGCTGCAGGTGCAGGGATGTTCCTTTGCCTGCATAACGCTCTCCTGTCTCCTCTCGGAGGAAGCTTCCAAGATCCCAGCACTGTGTCCTTGGGGAGACCACCCTGACCCCTTGGTCCAGGGCAGGCCCCTGCAGTGTTCTCCCATTGCTCGGCGTGCCTGTTCAGAGCGGGAGCCACGTGTACCTCCCTGAACAGTGCATAACGGGCGCATGGCCTCTCTCTGCCCTCCCTGATGCAGGCTCAAAGGAAGCAGGCAGCAGGCCTGCCTGGGTTCCCTGGACCCTCACATCACCTTTTTGTGCACAAAGGGTCCCCAATAAAATGCTGCCCTCCAGCACTCACTGCAGAGCCAAGACAGATAGCTCTGTGCCAAAGAACACGCAAGAGTGTCCCAAGGGCTCAGCTACATGATTGGGGAGGCCAAGGTGGGGTGTGGCCAGCTCCAACAGGTAAAGGTGTGGCCAGGAAAGGCTTCACTGGGCTTGAAGTGCGTCTGGAAGGAGGAACAGCAGGGTCAGATATAAGGGGGCAGGGGCAGGGGCAGGCAGAGATGGCAGTAAACACAGGGGAGTACTGCACACCCCCACTTCATAGGGGAGGACACCGAAGCTCAGAGAGGCTGAACAGCTCTCCCAGGTCACACAGCTGGACAAATGCAGAAGAGGATTGAAACCGATCTGCTTGCCTGAAGGGTTGTTTTGTTCTCTGCCTGCATTTTTCTCACTTCCTAGGGAGTGTCTGTTTTAGAAATACCACATCTGAAATGTTCAGAAGCGCTCAACAGTTCCTTTCCCTAATAGCACATTCAAAGTCTTCACACAATCATTATGGACTGGTCTGAACTGCCTGGCTGGGGAGGCTCTCCCTGTGGGTCTTTATCTTCTTAGCAATATCCAAGTGGACCCAGTTCTGACAGTCTTTATAGCACACTCATGCAGAGCCACCAAGACCCATCTTTTTCGAACTCCATCTGCTAAGAAAGTCACTCTCCCTTTTGGAAAGGCTAATTACACCAAAAGGCTTCAAAAGATGTGGCACTCTCAGACTGACAGAGCTCCACAAGTCAAGAAAGCTGGCCCTCTGATTCAGGATGGTTGGAATTCTTTTAGGATGAGATAAGTTTTTATAATGTAGATAAACCAAGTCCCAAAATCGGCACTCGAAAGCTATTTAATATGGTTGGGTTGGGACTGCCCCAGAATCTTTAGTGTCTCTTGAATAACAGCACGAGGCGTCTAGACATGTTTAGAGTGCACATTACTTCTATGATCTTCCTCTCCCAGATGCTGTGCCGTTTGATGGAGAAGGTAACTGGCTACGTAACTCCCACAGGGAGAACAGACGGATCTCTGGAACTGTTTTCTGTTCAGCAGCCTGTATCCATCAGTAGCCTTCCCAGATATTGTACATTCTTTGCAAATCGTCACCCAACTTAAACCATGGTACTTATGCCAGACTTCAGCGCTCTTGATGAGGCAGGCTATGTTTGAGACGCATTCACATATTTTAGAAGGCAGCATTTAAAAATAAGTGCTTGATTTTGTTGGGGAGGTGGGAGGCTTGATGTGTTGGGGATGGAGTTAAAACCAAGTTCTCTGTTTTGAATACCAGATATGACAGCATGTCGTTAATTGATATCTATAATTATAATTTTACTAGTTTAGATGAAATGAAGTTTTTATTAGTAATACCTTTATTAGTTGGCCCCATAGAATAATAATGCAACTGTATTAATTTTAAGGCTTCTACCCATTTACAGTAATGGAGAGAAGTACTAGTGAATAGAGGTCTCATTCAGCATTGATGTTCTTTGGGACAGAATTGTTTGGAATAACACTTTATTTTGGTTAATAAAAATGATCATAATGCCCAAAAAAGATGATATTTTAGGAGAGTTAAATCATGTTGATATTGTTGATGTCTTTAACAAATTCATTCTTCAGGGTAGTGAGTTTAGAGGCCTGAGCGGGGCTGGGGACCGGCATGTGATCAGCCCTGTCTGTGAACACTTTCAGGCCTTACCCTGAAACTCAGAAAATGAGGCTTGGGGATGGAGAGACCCCACCTGGCAGGGAAAAGTGACACTTCCACCTGGGGAGCTGCAGGAAGCCTCCTGCGCGGAGCCTGAGCAGAACCAGCAGGAAGGAGGGAGGCCGAGATGCCTGGCACGTATTCTGTCTTTTGTTTTTCGCCTGCACTGCTCCCCGGGAACAGGCGCCGGCCTGCCTGAGCCCTGGAGGGGGCTGTAGTGGCATGCTTCCTGGGTGAAGGGGTGTCTGCTCTCGCCGTGGGCTCTCTGACGCTCTGTGCTACCTGGCTGCTTAGGCACTAGACCGCCAGGGTAGCGTGGAGAATGTGGACACCGTCCATTCACCAGGATTTACTGAGCACCAGCTCTCTTTCAGCATTTGGGCCACAGTGAGGAACAATCAACCCAGGGCGCTGTTCCTGGGCACTGGTACTAGTGTGATTGTTGGTGCAAGTCAGTAAGTGAGGCAGGCCCTTGGGTCACCATCCCGCGGATAGATGCTCTTGGCCTTGGAAGGCCACGAAGGACCAAAGAGGCCCAGGGCAGCAGGTTGCCAGAACCTTTGAGCGAAAAAGAGTCTAGCTCAGCCCTTGGGGAGGAAATGGCCTTTTTTGGGCAGTTCAGTGTTGGGCAGGAGGACCTCGAAGGGGGTGGCCTGTACCCAGCCTGTGGACAATGAAAAGGCCTGCCGGGGGTGGGCATGCCACCAGCGTGCTTGCAGCAGACAGCGTCCAAGAGCACCACAGCAGCACCACAGGGAGAGGCGAGGGCAGCGGAGGTAGGGTGGCCGGGGGTGGGCAGAGCAACTGATAGGCACGGGTGTGGGGAGAGACTGTTACCGCTTTGGGTCACACAAGCCCAGGGACAATCCAGGCAAAGAGGGAGAAGAGCAGTAGCTGGAGGTGAGTTTAATTTGATTTAAAAAATAAAAGTGATACCATTTGACCCAGGAATTCCACTCCTAGGAATTTACCCTAAGAATGCAGGAGCCCAGTTTGAAGAAGACAGATGCACCCCTATGTTTATTGCAGCACTATTTACAATAGCCAAGAAATGGAAGCAACCTAAATGTCCATCAGTAGATGAATGGATAAAGAAGATGTGGTACATGTACACAATGGAATATTATTCAGCCATAAGAAGAAAACAGATCCTACCATTTGTAACAACATGGATGGAGCTAGAGGGCATTATGCTCAGTGAAATAAGCCAGGCAGAGAAAGACAAGTACCAAATGATTTCACTCATCTGTGGAGCATAAGAACAAAGAAAAACTGAAGGAACAAACAGCAGCAGAATCACAGAACCCAAGAATGGACTAACAGTTACCATAAGGGACAGGGACTGGGCAGGAGGGGTGGGAAGGGAGGGATAAGGGGGAAAAAGGGGCATAAGATTAGCACACATAATGTAGGGGGACACAGGGAGGGCTGTGCAACACAGAGAAGACAAGTAGTGATTCTACAGCATCTTACTATGCTGATGGACAGTGACTGTAATGGGGTATGTGGGGGGGACTTGATAATGGGGGGCATCTAGTAAATATAATATTGCTCATGTAATTGTATATTAATGATACCAAAAAAAAAAAGATAAAAAGAAACCAGAAAAAAAAAAAAAGTGACATTATCTGCACCGTGGTTGAAATGGGCAATTCACACTCATCACATAAACAGAAGTCCCCCGGGAGTCTGCAGTGAGATTTCAAACAAAATAACAACAAACACCCCCCAAATCTCCAAGTATTTTTAAAATAGAGGATAGTCTGAACTCTTTATAGTCTGGGGTGTCCAGAGTGTGAAGCACAAAGGCCGGATGCTCGTACAGCACTGCTCAGGATGATGAACCAACATGTTTCCTACCTGCTCGTCGGTGAGAATTTGGATGTGGCGAGTGCAGATGGCCCTGAACTCATCCCTGGATGCCGTGTTGGTTTGCATGGTGTCGAAGTGCTCAAACTCGTGGGCGATGGCACGGGAGTGGGAAGCCACTGCTTTGTGGACCCGCAGCAGGACCTCTTGGTTGGCCGTTTCCTTGGGAGACATGGGTGGCGGGCCTTTGGGCATTTTCTCAGCCCACTCGGAAGCAGTCTGGGAAAAACAGAATGGAAAAATTGATATGTTTAATAAATAATAAATCACTTCTTGGTTCTGGGCTCACTGCCCACGGCTGGTCCCGGGAGGCCCAGCTTAGCGAGGGAGTTGAGTCAGGAGACAGACGCAGCCCAGATGCAGGTCGGGAACAGGAGCCAGGCAGCCATTCAGATTTACCTGAAGATGGAGCAGAAGTGAGTCAGTGCCCCCCACGGGGCAGCAAGTGGGCCAGGCCAGGGAGGGGGCACCTTTCATTCCCGCTCAGCCCTCAGTCTGGTTTTCGGGTGAGGGAGTGCCTGTGCTGAGTGGGAAGGGGTCTGCAGAGGGGTGTCTGGCCTGCTCTCATTTCTGGAGGTCAGCCTATTCGTACTCAGAGCAGCTAGAGTCTGAAAGGCAGGTTCGGATGGCTGGTACCCGTCCAGCTGCAGCACTGCTGGCGGCTAAGTGCTTCCCTAAGTGGCGCTGGCTGCTGGCCAGGGGTTCCTGTTCTGATCCTCTCCTTGGTCAGGGGGCGCCTGGGTGTTGGGAGGCACTTTCAGGGCCTCATGACACTGTCCAAGGGGCTTGGGAGCCTGGAGGAGGGCGGAGTCTCAGCCTGGGCTCAGGGACAGCTTTCTGCGGGGAGGAGAACGGCCGCCAGGAGAAACGGGGTAACAGAAGCCCCTGCGTACTGTGTGTTAAGGCTCACGTGCTGCACGAGGGCTTGGGGCAAAGGGAGCCGGAGGGGCGGGGGGAGGACTGCAGCCTTTGCTCGGCACCTGCTGGTGATTGCTGAGGTGGACAGGCGGGGCAGCGGGAACAGCGGGCAAGGAGGTCACCTAGCCATCACTGAGCGGACCCTGAAGGTGACAAGGGTGTCTGTGTTTATCCTGGGGCCAGTCAGGGGGAGAGGGTGAGCTCCGTGGTGCAGTCAGCCTTGGGAGACAAGCTCAGAGCGAAAGCTGGAGGAAGGAGACGCGTCCTGAGCCTCCTGCAGAGGCCAGGGGCCCGGGGAGGAGCAGGTGCGCGGCAAGAGCCCCGGCGTCCATCTACTTACTGTGAATTGAGAAAGGTCCCCAACCGGACCTGTGGGCGCTGTGTCAGCAGGCTGGCCCCTGGAGTGTGAGGAAGGGGTGGGGCTGCGGGATGGGGGGGCAGCCTGGGCTCTGCGAGAACCCTGATGGCACACGGACACTGTCCCTACCCCGGGCGCATCCCGAGGTATGCCGGCTTTCCTCACATCAAAACCCATGGGGACTGTTAGCGGTGACAGCTCTTACAGTGCACCCGTACTGTGCTAAGACCTTTACTAGATTATCACATCTAAGCCCCCCAACTAGTTTTAAAACTTGGTCATGGTTCATTTTTAGCAATTTCATAGCAATATATGTATTATATGTTACTATCCTTCAGGACAGAGGGTAATGTTACTTTATGAAATTGTGTTAACATAGGATGCGGTTAGGAATATCCAAAAAAAAATGTGAATAAGCACAGTTGTGTTCGAACCACAGTCCATCACACCCTTGACACCCAAAGGTCAATAGCAGTTTTTAAATAGGTCCATTTTAGAACCATTTACAAAGCAAATGAATGACTTTCTTTTTTCATTCTAGAAAATGAAAGTGACACTACTGACGCATATTATGTTTTCAAGCAGTTGGAAGTGCACCTCCTAGAGCCAACACATGGGTATTTCCCTAAACATCCCAAGGGGTGCTGGCATTCCATCCATAGAGGAACCTCTCCCAGATGGAGAGTCATGGTCAAAGTCCCCCCTTACCCTTGTCACCCCTTTGGGGCCTGAGGACCGTGGGTCCTAGTGAACGTTACTGGAGAGAACACGGGTGACCAAGCCCAGCACGGGAAGGCGGGGCGCCGGGTCTGGGGGACCGGCACTGGGCCCTCCCCACTCTCCCCAGGCTCCTCACCCGTCCAGGAGGAATCAAGGCTCACAGGAGATGGTGCACCTGCGCGCTCGCTCAAAGCGTTAACACGCAAAACAAATTGGAAACACTGTTACTCTAACAAGAGAGTTGGAAGAATACTGACAATGGAGAATATGTAGCCTTAGGTTAATATGCTTTAGGCTGCAGAGGAAATTGAATACTTTTCTAGCATGATGTAGATTACTAAATTTAATTTAGGATTTAGGCCTGAATAGACAGGTAACCATAAAAAAAAAACCCTGAAAAAGCTGTTAAAAGATCTATTATCTATTATTTAAAAAGTGCCAAGACTGGCTGATTTTAAGGGCAAGCTGTATCTAACTTTTAAAAAGTAGGTAATTTTTATTAGTCAAATTATTCCAGAATACAAAGACGGATGACAGAGTATTCCAATTCATTGTGCATTGCCCAAAAACCAAAATATGATAAAAAACCACTTGAAAGGAAAAATATAAAACAATCTAATTTATGGCCATTAATGCACAGACACATTAAAAAATTTTTAAAGACCCTTAGAAATATTTAGCACTGTACTTTAAAACGACAACCCAACATCATCTAGGGTTTATTTCAAGTATAAGAGCCCTCCAAGATTTAGCAAAAATTTCAGTTCCTTAGAGCAGGTCACATATCAACAGACGGCAAAAAGGCATTTAACAAAATTCAACAACTATTCCTGATAAGAATGGTATAGAACAGAATGAATAAATTATGTGGAAATAAAATGAATATCCTTTGTATAAGTATTAGTCAGACACTACCTGCAAATATATTAAACAGGTGAAATGTTAAAGCTTTTCCATTAAAGTCACAAATGGGATAGGCAAGCTCACTGTCAGTTCTACTGTTCACATTTTTAGAGGCTCCAGCATTTGAACTAAGACAAGAAGTGAAATAAACAGTATAAATGTTGGAAAACAAGATTCACCATTATTTGTGGATATGACTTTACAACTAGAAAATCTTAAGACAATTAGGTAAGTGGCTGGATTCAAACCAAAATACTAACAAGCAATACCATTTTTTACAGTAATTATAATCAGTTAGAATGTGTCTTGTGAAAGAAATTCACATTTACATTAATGACAACCTATTAAATACCTTGGAATAAATCTTATATAAAGGCATAAGACCTAAGAAAGCTATACATATTCTATTGAACATTTTTCAAGCAAGATGGGAATAAAGAGAGACATACTATGTTCGTGGATGTGAAGACTTCATTTCAAAAAATAAAACCTTTCTCAAATCATACATATAATAAAATTCTAATAAGGATCTCAATGGATATTTGGGGGAATCATTAGATATATTGATATTTAAGTTGATAAAGGAAAATAAACATGTGAGAATTGCCATGAAATTCTCAGAACAGGTCAGCAATGAAGTTTTTGACTTGTCAAATATTAATATGCCATAACCTTGATATAATTATAATAGTATAGCTAGGTCTAGTAATACACAAATAAATCAGCGATACCTACTCAGACTGTTACTGAGTGAGAGCTCTGTCTCTACTGGGCCATTACATCACAAAGCCTGCTTGTTACAGCATTATAAAAGGCATAGAGAATGGTATGGCTGACTCAAAGATAACCTTGGGTAAGAGTGGCCCCCCTAGCAACAGAGAACCTCCAAGTTTCATAAAGGAAAATTCTTTCTTCTCTACCCTTGAGCCATCAACTGAAGAACATGGTCCTCGCAAGGTCTCTGTCTCAACAAATAGAAATTGTCCTTCCTGTAGCTTAGGCCTGGAGTCACCTGTACTTTCTACACCCATATCCAAACCGCAAACAAATCCCAACAGCTCTGCTTTCAGTATATATTTGCAAGTTGACCCCCTCCATCCTCACCTCCTGGTCCAAGCCACCATCATGTTTTGCACAGATTGCTATACATCTCACTGCTCACACCTGCAGTCATTTTCCTCCAAGGACGATCTTTTTAAAGTATTCGCACACACAAGTATTAACACTTGTTCTCTGGATGGAGGGGTAAGTGAGGGCAGAGCCATAATCAAAAAACCATTGTCATTTTCCTCTGAGAATTACAGTTTTGAAGTGCAAGTGAGATCAAGCAGGATTCTAAAATGGCTTCACATATTGCTCAGAGTAACAGGCAGAGCTTCACAACGGTCCCCTCCCAGTCCACCCACAACGCTCTCTGATCTCACTTCTGTGACCTGTTCCTTGGCTCATTCTGATCAGAACCACCAGGCCCCCTGCTTTGCTTTGAACACAGCAAGCACATTCCTGCCTCAGGGCCTTTGCACTTGCTGTTCACACACTTCCTCCAGGGTTTTAAAACATTTCTGAGCCGCACTCTACCTCCCCTCTTCCCTTTCCCTGCTGGGTCCTGTTACACTTACTGCTCTCTGGTCCACCACATACTCATTTCTTAAATGTCTTTCTCATCCTAACAGAAAATAAATGTCATGAAGGTGAGACTCTAGTCTGTTCACTGCTGAATCCCAAAGTGCTTAGAACAGAAGCTGGCACACAGTGGGGCCTTGATTTTTGTTCAAAGAAAGAATGAATAAACAATACATTCACACAGTGGCAAGTGACAAGACCAATACAGTGAATGAGGTGGCAGGGTCCTTGGGCTCTGCTCTGACACCAGATCCACTGCTAAAAAACTCCCACCTTGTCATGATGCAAAGAAGTGTAAATGAAAATAAGATTCTGCCTTTTTTCCTCTAAGAAACTGGCAAATGTTTTGGTTGATAATATCAGTGCTAGAAAAGGTGGAATAAAGGTATCTCGATAAGAAGGTCCTATCCTTTGACGAGTACCCCACCTTTTCAGATACTCTTTAAGGAAATAACAAGGTGAGCTCACGGAATTATGATCCTTCTAGGATTATTTACAAAATACCGAAACAGGATTATTAACAAAATTCACAAGAAATAAAAAATTGCCAACAGTTTGGATGTTTAACATTTGGAGAATGGACAAATAAAATAAGATATTTTTATAAGATGGATTGCAAATGCAGCTGTTCAGAATGTTTCAAGGAATAATTTAATAATGTGGTAAAACGTTTGTGATGCACTAAATGGTAAAGGACGAGTGGTCCAAATGGTCCTCCCCCGAAACACACACACATGCACACATGTGCACACACAGATACACACACAAGTATTGACACTTGTCCTCTGGGTGGAGGAGTAAGCGAGGGCAGAGGCGTGAGGGTGACTGGAGCCCCTGAGCTGGTAGTCGTGCCTTCCCTCCAGGATTGGGGGTCCTGAGGCACACAGTTTGGGCACGCCTGCTTGGGAGGGATGCTGAGGAGAGGCTGGTCTGGGAGCCCTGCTCGGAGCCACACCCCCTGTGATGGGGCTCACCAGGGCCACAGAGTCCCAGAGCCCTGAGGGGCGCGGGCACCTGTGCTGGTGTAGGATGCGCACACACACACACGTGCGCTGCCTTCACAGGGAAGGAGCCTCACTACACGCCTGCGGCTGCTGGACTGACCCATTCCCAAACACCGCGGCCCATCTGCTGTGCACAGGCGCTTTTCTAGATACCGGGGAGGCGAGGTAGGAAGCGATCCTTAAAAAAAGTCTCTGCCAATGTGGGGTCGTGCAGGTCCTCTGTTAGAGGTCCTAATGGGGTGGTGTGCCCTGCGAAGGGGGCACTGTGGTGTGGACACAGCTGACCCCAACGGCTGGCCCCAGAGGCGAAGGAGGTGCAGGTGCTCATGGAGGAGACCCTCTCCTCACTCAGCAAGCTGACAGGCACGTGGAGGGTGGGTGGCTGAGAGACCCCCCAGGCAGGGATCCCCAAAGAGCAGCACCACCCAGAGCCCCATGGCTGGGCCCGCAGAGCACTGCAGGGAGCAAGGGGCCTGGAACAGGCAGCTTCTGGGAGAGACAGAAGCGGCCCGACCAGGCACCGCGGCAGGGCGCGGAAGAGCGCCGGTGGCTGACTTCTCACCAGGGTGGTTTCGCGGCCAGTTGGAGAGGCCCCTTTGTTGTGTATCCCCTGTACAGAACTTAGAAGCTACAAAAGGCTCCGAGGAAAAACGAGGATTGTCAATAATCCCAGCCCCGCAGCACCAGTGCCATCGCCTCTGTGCACAAGGAGCGAGCCAAGGTCTCCAGGCTCTGGTGGAAGCGGCCACCCCGCTGCCCACCGCACACAGAGGACCCCCGGCCTCTGCAGGGCAGAGCCTTCTGGCCCTTCCATGGGGTTACGTGGACTGGGTATCTGTTAGGCGCCCGTATTCCTGTTCCCATCCAGCTTTTTAACAAAGCCGTTCAGCCACTGCCAGCCTCGCTCCGAGTGACTGGAGACGCCAGAGAAGAACAGATGGTTCTTGGTCTGGCACTTTTGTGTCCCTGGCACTTCTCACGTGATCATTATATCTGAATGAGGAAGAAATAGTGCTTTTTCTATAACTAGAAGAAATGTTTCTCCTAATCAGAAAAGACACCACTATCTTCAGAAGCAAATGTCACTTCCCAGCACTAACGATGCTTTCCATAAAAGGCACCTCAGGATAGGAATCAGAGCTGCGATATGGACAGAACGAGGGGAACAGACGAGAGGCCAGAAGCCCACCCTCACCCACACGTCTGTGGAGCAAGAGCCGCAGGCCTGCACCCTCAGCACCCCTCCCAGCTGGCAAGTGCACAGGCTCAGCTGTTCCAGTTACATTTTAAATGCAGGGGAAAAAATAGGGAATATTATGCACCGAAGGGCTGACCCTATTAGAGAATGCTTATGTGTTAGGGAGGAGTTTTCCTTCACTTATTCAGGGGTGTGTGTGGAATCTTGTTTTAGCAAACAATCGTCCCTCTTGTTGTCCTAGAGCAATATGGACCGTCCATTGCCAAAAAGAGAATTCCTGATTTCCTTTGTGACTATACCACAGTTCTGGCAAAATATATAAAAGAAATGATGTCCTAATACATGAAGTATACAATCATCAAAGAGCCTACTCATGACACCTCACTTTTATGTAGTGCTTCTCAGTTTCAAACATATCCACATAATTCATTTAGTAAAAAGCAAGTCACAGCTTTACAACATAAACCTGTGGTTCTAAGTGCTGCTGTTGCAAGGAATCACGGGAGCGGTCCTCGCAATGGGCTGGGGGTTGGAAGGAACAGAGCACAGGCCTGGGCAGAACTCATTTTGAGGCTGTGCTTTTTGCTCCAGCTCTAGGGCTCCTGCACCTCCAGCGGCCGGATGTCTCTGGCACCGTCTCTGGCTCTGACTGGGTCTCTCCTGGTGCACAAAGCTGCCAGCCCATGAGTGGGGAGAGCCTGCGTGCACCATGCTGGGATCCCCAGCCCGTGTCCCGTCAGGCCAGACCCGCCCTCAGTCAGCACCTCACTCGGGCACGTGAAGAAGGGGCAGACCCTGCCTGGCACCGGAGCACAGCTGGAGGGAGAGGCATGAGTGACCCAAGTTCTGCCCGGCTTGGGTGGAGCAGAACCTGGTCAAGGGCCAGACTGGCAAGTGGAGGGTGAGGGGCCCGGAGGGTGAGGACGGCACCCCAGAGAACTTTGGGGTGGGTCAGAGCTGAATGGAGCTTAGCTCTGTCTCTTTCTTGTGACCCCAGGGGAGGCACACGCCGCTCTCTGCCGCATTCTCCTCACAGGAATAAATTCGTATCTCAAAGGGTGGGCCTGGGATTTCAACAAAATGACACTGCATGGCGCTTGGCTCAATGCCTGGGAAACAGGGGCTGCCATCCTTGCTTCTGCTGCTGGTTATTAATACAGAGATTTTTACCTAAGTCAAGAGGTCAGACTACAGGCCCGGGGATGAGTCCTAGCTCCTGGCTATGCCATTTCTACCAAGAGTAAGCAGAGGACAGAGGTATTCTGACATACACTACTGCCTGTGGGTCAGGCCACCCTGCCAATGAGGTGGGAGCCATGTCTGAGCCTGGGCAGGAGACCAGGGACATGGTGGGCATTCCGGAGAACCTTGGTCTCCTAACCAGTTGCCTTGGGCCCTGGGCAGAAGGGTGTCAGATGTGGAGCCACAGGCTCGGATTCGGGATGGCCAGGCTGGAGCCCTGCTCGGCCATCTTCTGGCTGGTTGCCCCAAGTAAGTCACTTCACCTCTCTGGGCATAGGTTCTCCTTCTGTTCAAGAGGGACAGTCACACCAGTCAGAGAGGTTCTGCTGGTGAAAAACTCTGGGAGAAAGCAGCTGGAGTCAGGGAGCTCCTGTTCACCTCAGAAAGGCACTGTACCAACCTGTCTGTGATAAAGACAGATCAGCTCTGTCTCTGCTGCAGAGAAGTCACATTTGAAGTTGGCGAGGGATCTCCAAGTGAGAAGCTTGCTGACCCAACCCAAACCAAGGGGAGGGAGCCAGCATCCGGGGACAGGTACGCCATTGCTAGACAGGGGCAGTGTGCTCCAGGGGGTTCACTGAACCTCAACGTTTGTTCGCTCACACTGCCCATTTCACAGTACTCTTCTTTCAACAGCTCTATGAAGGGAATGATTCCAGAAAAGAGCCTTCTAGCATCCTATCAGAAAGTTATGTCCAGCCATGTGCTTAGCTGACTTAGAAACAATCTTCCACTAAATCATATCCTAAACAAACCCTCTCTAGATAACAGGAAGGAGAGAACATAAAGGGAGGGGTGGGCTGAATTGCCAAATAGCCAAGTAGAGTTGGAGGTATGGACATGTTTCCTTCAACTCTCCCTGCATCCACATCCTTCCCATGTGACTTTGGGATTCCTCCCTCTGAAGAGGCTGAGAATATTTCCCTGTCCCTTGGCTATGGATTTAGCCACATGACTTGCTTTGGCCAAGGGAATATTGGCAGGTGTACCGGGAAGCATCTGTGTGATTGGAGAGCGCCTGCGTACTGCCTTCGGCACGGGCGTTGCTACAGCCCTGGTCCAAGGGGGAAGGTGACAGACACGTGGAGCAGAGGTGTCCCAGTCAAGCCATCCGGAGCTGGGCCCCTCTACAGATGTGCAAGCAGACCGAATGCTCATTGCTGTGGAGGTTTGGGCTTGTCTGTTACACAGCAATAGCTGACTACTACAGGTCTGTATTTCCAGTTAATAAGAAATGAAAGGGGATCACTCAGAGTATAGGGAAGAAGTAGGCTATTCAGTGTGGATGCTGGCCGTCAGCTTTCCTGGTGGGCACAATTCAAGGGGACTTGGTGGCACTCCTCCTATGGGTGTTTGAGGTAGTGGTCACTTGGCTGGAAATCAGTCATAGGTTAGGTAACATGGTTTAGCAAGGTCCATTTGAGCTGTCAGATTAGAAATAGATCAGTATGTTAATTTAACTATTATGAAGGTTATAATTAGCTGATTAGACTTAGCTACTAAGTTTTGTTCTGAATACTTAGGGAGACAATTAGTTTTTTCCCATGATTCCTTACAGGAGGAAACAAAAAATCCTGAAACTTCATACAGAATAAGAACACAGCAGGTAGCAAAGACTCCTAATTAGAAATACTTGGTAAAGAATTCCTCCATTTCCTTTTAAAGAACAGTATAATTACTTTAAGAATTGAAAAATTGCTTCATTTGATCAAATATTTTGATTAGCAAAGAAATTAATTGTACTGTATCTTCATTTGTATTTACAGTGAATAAATGAATGCTAAAAATAACAACAGCAGCAGCAAGACTGCTTGTCAAAAAAAGACAAAACCTTAAAAAATCCAGAGGAAAATAAGGTGGAAGCTCTGAGTACAAGTGAACCGCTACAGGCCCCTACCTCTCAGAGAGCCCGGCACACCCACTCCCAGGGGTAGACCCTTGTCCAGCAGGAGGTGTCAAGGTTTGAGTGACGGGTGAGTCAGCCTCAGTGATCCCCCATGCTCTTTGCAGAAGTGGGGGAGTTCCACCAGAACTCCAGGCATGATTCCAGGTTTCCTGGTGGCATGAGCTGCCTAGGTGTGGGGTCCCTTACCGTGCAAACATGCTTCTTAGGCAATGTATGATGATGAATGCAAAGATTCCAGAACTTCCCGTGGAAAGGCTATAATCAAGTCAAGCTTCAAGCCAGTTGAACCAAGGCTTACTGAGGCCAGTGCTGGCAGCCATCTTTCACTGTTCCTCCCTCACCCAGGTGCTGGGCATTACAGGGCTTTTCTCTAATCCTCATTCACCTACCCAGGCAGCTGCAGCTCCCTTTATTGTTTAGACAGAACAGCTGGGGCTTGGCGCCAAGCGGTCAGGACTCACCTGGGGTCCCCAGGCTACTCCCCTGCAGGTCGGTAACAGACTTTGAGTGGTCTGACTTCAAAGTTGCGCTCTTCCCATTCTATCATGATTCCAGCTGCCTACCTCATGCACAAGAAACCAGAGCCTACCAAAAACAGGAGTGCGGTAACTCCTAACGATTGACTGAGGGCCTACCTACTGTGTGTCAGGCCCTGTCCCAGGCACTGGGAATATAAGTAGTGAATGGCAAGACCAACCTCTCCCCCAGGGCCCTTCACCCTCTGGCCTCCCCCGCACCGCCCCTACCCTATTCCCCTCACCTCAACCTATACGCACTAGTCACGCCCAAAATGTGGGGCCTTCCCCAGCCGGGTCTCTGCACATGTGGATCCCTATGCCCAGGAAACCCCGTCTCCCAAAAGCCTGACTGGGTGCAAGGTTATCGCAACTGTCTATGCCCTTCTCGTCCCCAGCCATATAGAGTTAGGGCCTCCTCCTCTCTTCCCAGCTCACTTCTGTCATAAAGCTCGACTCTTACAGAGGATCTACCCTGACATCTTTGCAAATACCCAATTCACAAACCCTTCAGTAGCATGAAACTACCCTAAGAGTCAGGGTAATAAAGGAAACATTTAAGCCACTTCTTCGACCTTTTAATGATTTAATAAACTCATGGCTGAAGCCATTTATGAAACTATTAAACTAAATCCTTCCACTCAAATAGATTCCACACCATATAATCACATTATTACTAAACATTAAACCTTTAACATGCACTCACTGAAGTAGGATAGAATAAAAAAAAATGAATGCAAACATTTGGTGTTTGCTACCATGCAAAGCTCTTTCTATATTAACTCACTTAATCAAAATAACAATCCCGTGGGGTGGATATGCAGTGGTTCCCACTTGACAGTTAGGAAGCTGGGAGCCTGGGCCCTTGCTGGTCAGAATCTCAGATCTAGCACTTTCAGCCGGGAGAGTGGGAAAGGTCACGAACCTCTCTGTCCCTTGGTTTCCTCATCCTCGAACCATGGATACTGAGAGTACCCACACCTTAAAGGGCTGTGAGGGGGACCAGCCAAGTTAATAGAACAATGCCAGGTTCACAGCATGTGCACAATGTGTACCAGCCACCGTTTGGGTGCTGGTGTCTGACCGTGGGTAACACGAGGATGACAGTATCAGGCCAGGTGCATCTCTAGGTGGGTGACTTGCTTGCTCTTAATGTCTCAGCGTGGACCTTCAAAGTCAGGCCTCAGTAAGAGTCAGAAGGTGGAACTTTTTGGTTTGTTCACAAGTGGCCACAGCCATTTTGGTGGGATCGGTAAGCACCCTGAGTAAGATGGGGTCTGCTTACTTACCCCGCCGGCAGCCTGGCCCACACTCTCAGTTACGTGTACTGAATGTTGAAACTTCAGATTTCTTTCAGTCAAATGGGGCAGCTAAAGCCAGAACATAATGGCTCAGCTCCGAGTTCCACACAGAGGCGTGTAATGACCAAGATTCTAGTGCTGTCTGTATTTTGGTTTACTCTGAGATTTATTTGCGATAATGACTCCGTGGGTTGACTCCTGGCTTCCTGACACAGCCATGCCCTTGTAGAAACAATGGTACAGCTCAATTCTGGCCCTTGATTAAGTCAAAAATTGCAATTAATTTAGACTGTTGTGGCTCTGGAGGGACCAAATGAATGGGTGCCTGCCTGGACTGGCTGCCACAGCCCATTGCTTTTGAGTAGACGGGTAGCAACCCAACCAGGGTAAGAATCAAGAAAGAATGCCTGCCCCGACCGAGAGGGCAAGCTTTGGAAGCGTTTTGAGACTGTAGAGGGAGGGACAGACACAGGTGGAGTGTCAGGGGAACTGCATGGGGCTCCTCCTAGCAGCTTCTAGAGACTGGCCGAGGCACTCCTGACGCCATATGGAGCTGGGACACAAAGGTGGGGAGGGCTGCCCCTGCCCTCCAGGAGCAGAGAACATCTGGGTTTGAGGATATTCACTCATTTAAATGAAATCAAACTCAGCAATTCAGTTTGGAAATGCTCTCCTCCAGATCTCACTGACTGGACTCAGATCACCTCCTGGTCGGCCTGAAATAGCTGTTTGCCAAGGGCCCCTCAGGCGGAGGAGGGGGCAGTGTGACGGCCCTCTACGGGGTCCGGCGGAAGCCAGCCTGGTGTGGCCCCCTTCACATTTCTGCCGGGGGCATCAGAAACGGCCACACTCCCTGCAGGCCGACCCCTGTGCTGCTTCCAGCAGGGCCCAGCCCCCAGACTGCCCCTCCCACCGGAAATGGGGCTCCCTCTCCTCCCCACAGGAGCTGGGGCCCAGGGTGCATGGGTGCAGGGGCTATAACCAACGCAGATTTGGGAGGATGAGTTTTTTTAACCTTAAAAGAATGACTATGCATATGTTACATGGCAGTCGCATCCCTGGAGCAGGCTGTCCACCTAATCGCTTATCTCCTGTCATGATGTCATTTTCATCCTGCTGCTTTTGACCCTGCAGTTGGTGTTAAGCGGGCCATCTGTACTAGAGCGAATACTGGGACAGCATTAATCCTGTGTAGACGCTGATGCTCAGAGGAACAGACACCTGTCTGTGCCAAGGCAGGGTGCCCGCCACCAAACTCGACAAAGGCCCAGAGAGAAGAGGATGCGGCACATCTGCCTGGTCCTCCTGGAGCCACCACACGATGCCTATAGGCCCTGCTGGGTGGGCAGCTCCTGCTGTTTGAGGCTGTGGTCGGTCATCTTCTTTTTCCTTTAGCCTAGGCACAGTGGGCCCATAGCCCCTTGCCGTGGCCTGTCACCACGGCCACCTCAAGTGTGCAAGTGGCCTGCGAGGTCCCTTACAACCCGCGCATCCTCAATGGTCTCCAGGACAAGGGGTAATACATGTTTCATTGGCAGGTGGAAAGTGAGTGAAATTTAGGGGAAACATTTAAAAATCACTGAAATTATCTCAAGAGGATTTAGCCTTTCTTGCCATCAGGAACAAGAGTAAATAACAGTAATGATATATCTTAATAATTCACTTAATTTATTTCCAATAATCTTAGCACTCTTTCCTGAAAAGGAAACTTTCCCATTCTTTATCATATTCATTAAAAATACATGGACACCATTATATTTACAGTAAAAAAAAGATAAATTGAAGTAACACTGTTGGCAACTAATATAAATATGATATTCATAAAAGATTGCAAACATTCTGATATGTTTTACTGTTTCTTCTTCAGTTGAAAACTATGATCTTAAATTCTCTCCTGGAAACCCATCTTCAAGTTATTTAACATCTTAAAGACCCCGTTACAAACACAAAGTAAGGGAAGATCTCATTGGCTTCCTGCAAGCTAGACTGTGACAAAATAATTACTCTGCATTGAATAAAGCTGTGTTTTGGTAAAAAAAAAATCCCGTGATTTCCATGGTAATAAAGTAGCAGGATTTTATATGGGTTTCTACTATGTCTTTACAAATTCTGTTTCTTCTCTGAGGGTTATTTTTATATTCACAGTAGGTACTGAAGTTTCACTTTAAGACTTAAAAGAAATGTTAAACAGCAACGATTTTCTAAAAACAAGGTGATATTCTGTATTTTGCACATGGCATTTTGAAGATAAAATGTTTTTCCCAAAAGTGAAAAGCAGATATTTGCTGAGGACAGGCATTCAGATAATGCTTGTTGGACCTTGTGAGAAAGGTACTAGGAATGGTCAACCAAGCCTCTGGGGGCCATTTCAGTTTTAAACCTGTCCCTACTTTTCTGCCACACAGATTCTGTTTATCTTGAATCAGGGTGTGAGGGATGCTGGTGGCGTGAGGCAAATTCTCTGCTCCTATTGGAAAAGACTGAGTCACCTGGGTCTCCCATCAGCTCACAGGCCTCTGGGCCGACCCGGCTGCCTCTTGAGCTGGGGTGTGGCACGGTGCCTACAGAGCCTGAGCCCAGGCCGAGTGGGAGCTGAGCACTGGCCAGAGGCCGGGGACCCACACTTTGGGAAACATTCGTCAGCTTCAGTGGCGCTCACTGAAGCAGCGGCAGGAGCCGGGAGGAGAGAGGACGCGGCGGCAGAGCCCCACGCCAGGGCCTGAGGACAATGCAGCCCCTGCTCTGGAGAGAGCTCAGATGACTGTAACGTGCTGTGTGTGACAGGCATTATATGACACAAAGTCAGTAAAAGTTTCTGAGGGCAAATTCAGCAGTGTATCCAATCCGATATAAGAAGTGGACTGCGAGTAGGTGTAAAAGGCCACTTTACTCTGCACACCTTCAGTCTATTCCAGGCCTCACCGAGCGTGTCCGCCACAATCCCAGCTCTTCCCCCCCAAGGAGGGGTCCCGTTGGGCTGGGGATCACGCACGGCGGCCTTCCTCTTCCAGAAGACGGCCTGACAGTCTTAATTACATTTTGGTAATCTCCTTTTAATTACTTGCCTCCCGTGCACCCCCAGAGGGGAAGGATGACTGGCGCCCTACTTAACGGGCTGGTACATGATGCGTCAGCTATTCCTGTCATTTGTTACTTCTTCTCCTATGAAAAACACCAGCCCAGGATCAAGCTTTGGAAATCGTCACGATGACAACTCTCGGTTCTCCCAAGGGCTCCCCGCCCTTCCAGCCTCCCTGGAGTAAGTCGGCCAACGTCCTTGCTGAGAGGTCTGGGCCAGCCTCCTTCTGCTCAGAGCAAGGGGCTGAACCCCAGAGCAAAGGGCCGGGAGCCGTGGTCCGCCCTTGCCGCTACCCCCCGCCGCCAGCAGAAGGACTGGACCAAAGAAACTGCGTCCGCGCTCAGATTCGAGGTGCCCAGGGTCACCCCCCGCCTTACACCCCTCACCTCATGCTGTCCTCTCAGCCCGCAGGTTGCTCAACACATCCTCACGGCAAATGCACCTGTGCCCTCCCTCGTGCCAGCTTCTTGGCAAGGTCTTTCTGAGCCAGCACAGGGAAGGGCAAGAGACACTCTGTTTTTTAACTGAAACCTCATCTTGGAGCTTAAAGGTTAAAGGGGTACAAGTTCCCAGAATGTCTTTGAAAGACAAAGAATTTACGGCTAGCCATCAGCCAGCCACCTGGTCCACAATCTAGTGCCCGCATCCTGAGCCAGAACAAACACGCTCAGTTCGGGGCCAGTCCCGGTTTTCGTAAGGAGAGTCATTACCGTAGGGAAGCAAGGAACAAGACATCATGAAATTCTTCTTCGTGTCAGCTTATCTCACAGACACATCACAGCAGGGGGTTCCTGACCGTGACCTGAGACGCTGACGAGTCGACACCTGCTGGCCGCTTGGCACCGCCAAGACCCGGGCACCAGGGACAAGGTGGGATCATTCAGGAGCACCGGTCCTCGCAGCCCCGCCCTGCCCACTGTCCCCCCCTCTCCCCGCCCTGCCCCACAGCACCCCCTCTAAGCCCTGCCCCCCTCGCCCACAGCCCTGCCCCTGCCCCACAGCCCCACCCTGCCCCACAGCCCTGCCCTGCCCCACAGACCACGCCCTGCCCCATGGCCACACCCTGCCCCACTGCCCCTGCCCTGCCCCACAGACCCCGCCCTGCCCCACCCTGCCCCACAGCCCTGCCCTTCCCCACTGCCACACAAGCTTAACTCCACGGTTCCTCGAGGAGCCAGCACCCCCTTTCCCTGATGGTCTCATGCACAAGCCTTTCCTTTCTAAGAAAATACTCTGCCGCCTTAACACTGGTGGGAACCGTGCTCATTTCTATGATATAAAAACCCAAGAACCTGGCTGAGGTCCCATAACATTCCCACATCCTGGAGGCCAGTTTCCGGGTTGATACCATTGAATTCCAATCACACAGATGGGAAAAGCAGGGCCGTGGTGCAGTGGGTCCCGAGGTGCCATCTCTGCGTCCCGGGCCCCAGCACCGGCCCCTTCCAGCCCACCACACTCACTCCTGTCTCTAAGCACGTTTTCCATCATCACTCGTACTGTAATCAATCTTAAAGTTTCATTGCAGGAATGTTCAGCTTCCAGAGGCAAAGACCGCTCTGGGAGGGAAATCAGACCAAACTAATGTTAGGGCGAGCAAGCTGGCAACCCTTGAAGCTTTAGAGATGCTTGCCCCTCGATCCGGTAACTCCAGAGTTGGCAGAGATGCTCATGGTGACACGTGAGCGAGGGTGGTCATGACCACGCGGGAGTTTGAGGCCTGCGGCCTCCACCAGCAGGCAGCCTGACCGCCGGCACAGAGCTGCCGTGAGGATTCCACGTGACCAGTGAATGCTGATAGACAGGTTTGGGCATATATTCGTAAGTGCTCAATGAGGGTGTGCTGTAGGAATTAGGATGCAGAAAACTGGAAGCCATCTAAGGGCCGATGACAGGGGCTCCACTAAACCCATAGCTGACTCTGCAGGCCCTCCCCCCACTCTCTTCCCCATTCAAAGCCAGAAAGCTTGGGGTCATTCCTGACTCTCCTCTCACAGCCCAGTACACACAGACCATCAGCACAGCCCAGCTGTTTCACTTCCCAGATGCTGCTGGAATGGACCTAGGCCCGCAGCAGCCCTCCCCAGGGGCGTGACCGGCCTTCTGCTTTGACTCTTGGCCCCACAGTATCCTCTTCACCCAGCAGCCACCGTGACTTTTCCAAAATATAAGTCCTGTCCCTATGGTCCGGTCCCCAAGCCTTCCCTTGCTTCTCCACGTTACTCAAGTCAAAGCCGGTAGTTACAAAGTCTTTAAAATGACGCCAAGCAGAACAGCTGCCTGTCCCATCCCTCCGTGATGGCGCATCTCCTCTCCTCTGTCTCCCACCATGGCGCCACAGCTCAGGCCCATCCGGCACTCTCCTGCCAGTCTTGCTCTAGCTCCGTCCCCAAACGGCCCGCGTCCTTCCCCTAGAGGCCCCTCGGCCCACTCCCTTGTCTCCTCTGGGTCTCCACTCAAATGTCACTTTTCTGACAGGTCCTGCTTCTGCCCAGCTTTATTTTTCTGACATGTGATACATTTCTCATTTCTCATCTCTCTCCCTTGCAAGACGGGGAGCCCCTGGAAGGCGGGGGCCCTGTCAGTTTGGTTCACTGCTGAGCTCAGTGCCCGGCACATGGTGGGCCCATGGGAAGGGCTGCTTGTTGGAAAGAGTGAATGCGTCCACACAATGGACGGCCCGCATCAAACGACAGCCACGTTTTAGAGAAAAATCAACAATGTGGCAAATGCCAGTGATATCCCAGTAAGTGAAACACAGTTCCAGGAGAGGCCATTTGCAGGGAACTCTAGGGCAGACGCTGGGTGGGGTAAGCAGGTCAGGTCCCCCCTCTCATGTCAACGAGTCCTGGGCAATGCCTAAGAGGGGTTGTTTGAGAAATGGAGTTTGGGGAAATGCTGAGGGGTGAGCAGGTGTTCAGCAGGCGAAACAGCAGTTACAGTGAGTGCTTTCGGGGAGCAGGACTGGGGGTGCTATATCGATATAGCACCATTTATATGAAGTTTTAAAACATGCAACAAAGTCTCTGCCTTTTAGTCTTTTGGAACAATTCAGTTTTATTTCTACACTGGTATATATTACTTTGATGCAAATAAGAAAATGTTTGTTAAAAATGAGGCTTTTAATAATTGAGAAAATCTACTACACCCCCAATGGATAACTGCGTAGAAAAAAGGATTGGAAGTAAATATACCAAAATGTTAACATCAGTTCTCAGTTGTGACTTTCTCTTCTTCAAAATGATTGGTATGTTCCAAGTCGTGTAAAATGGACATGAATGGCTTCTACAAATATTAATTCAAGTTGTACCAAATTGTCAATATTCAGTCATTTATGACTATAAAAATGGTGATTTCATATGATACAATCAATAGAAAAAATTATTTTTAAAAATATGGGGCTGCTTTAAGATCAATAAAAGTATTCCTAACTTTTGACCCCAGTTATTTTATTTCTTTGGGCTCTTTCCTTTAGGAAAGAATCCAAAATGTGGATATGGATTTATCTACCAAGTGTTCATGGCAGAGTAAATTACAATGGCAAAAGGTGGAAAAATCTAAATGCTTAGAAGTAAGGGAGTTGATGGAATACTAGACAGACATTTTAACCCATATTTGGAAGACATTCAAGTGACATGCAATCTAATGTTAAGGGGGGACAAAGCAAGATGCATGATTATATACACAGTGTTATGTCCACACATAAAATAATGCATTGTGTTTGCACACCCATATTCATACAGCCTTATTCACAATAGCTAAAATGTGGAAGCATCCAACCATCCATTGATAGATGACTGAATAAGCAAACTGGCCTATACAAACAAGGGACTATTATTCAGACTTAAAAGTAGGAAATTCTGACACACTCTACAACATGGACGAACCTAGAGCTCAGTGAAGTAAGTCACAAAAAAATACTGTACGATTCTATTTATATGAGCCTAAAGTAATCAAAATCACCGAGATAGAAAGTAGAAAGGTGGTCAGTAGGGGCTGGAGAGAGTTAGGAATGGAGAGTTAATATTGAAATTGGGGCAGAGTTGTAGTTTTGCAAAATGAAAAGAATTCTGGAGATGGATGGTGGTGAGGGTTGCACAACAATGTGAATGGACTTAACACCACTGAACTATGTACTTAAAAATGGTTAAGAGGGTATAAGTTTTATGTGATGTGTATTTTACCACAACAAAAGTAGCAGGGGTAAATGCATTAAAAATAGGAAAAAAAGAACTCCAAGGCAGTGTGGCACATGGAAAGAGCATCAGCTTTGAAGCTGAACTTGCCTGGCGTCCACACCTGCTGAGGAGGCGGGATGAGTACCTGACCTGCGGAGCCTGTTTGCCTGTGAAGTGAAGACTGTCCCCTCTCTCAGGAAGAGATGCATGGGCAGGGCCCAGAGCACAGTCAGCTTGTTCTTGCCGTCACACACCATCAGGGTAAGTTTAGATTACTGTTTTCTTTTTTATATTTTCCTGTATTTTCCAAAATTTGCACAATGACTATGTATTTTTTTTTAAATCAGGAAAAAGCATAATCATTGAAAATAGTGAGGGTTACCATAAACAGGGAGAAAGACATCACAAACCAGGAGAAGGTATTTGCAACTCACAAACCAATGGAGGACCAGAATCCTTTCAGGTAATTCACAATGAAACCTGAATGGCTGATGGCATATAAAAATGTTCAACCTTACTAATATTCAGATTGGCAGAAATTGCACATCTGACCAAGAGTTAGCTGGGATGTGGAGCGTCAGGAACCCTCAGGCAGGGCTGATGGGAGTGTATGTTATTGGTGCAAACTACCTTGGTGGTATCAGGAAGGTCAAACGTGCACCCACCCTCCGGCCCAGCTGCAGCCCCCGCGGGCACACAGGGGGCCGGACACAGAAGGCTGACGGTGCTTGTCTGTGATGGAGAACACCGCAAACCACCTGCATGTTCATTAGTAGAAGGATGATAACCGAAAGGGCTATGCTCAATCAATAGACTATATTCACTAATTTTACAGAAGCCTAAGGGAATGAACTCAAGCCAATGCAATACCATGGATAAATATCTTAAACGCATGGCAGTAAGCAAGGAAACACAGTGCTGAAGACACCTATCGATATAGCACCATTTATATAAAGTTTTAAAACATGCAACATAACAGTACAGATTGTTCAGGAATGTCCATCTAAATGGCAGAGATGAAAAAAAATCACAGTCTCCTGAGGAGATGATACAGTGCTTAGGGGCCTAGAATCAGAGCTGGACTTCGTGGGTTCACAGATCAGCTCTACCACTTACCATCGGGGTGACCACGGACAAACCGCTCAAAGTGTCTGTGCCTCAGGGTCCTCACCTACAAGGGGGGATATTAACAGTGTGGGTCTCACAGCGGGATCAGAAGGGCTGCACGCGTCACACATAAAGGACTAAGAGCGGTGCCGCCCTCAGAAAGCTCTGTGCTGCTGCTGTCATGACTGCTATAATGTTGGCACTCTAGTGGTCTCGCTTCCTAGATCAGTGATCAAGGGTTTATGAACTTAGGTGTTCATTATACATAAAAGCGTGCAATTAGAAATGACCTAAGTGTCCAGCTACAGGGGGACAGTTAAATACAATTGGTACAAGCTGGCTGTGAGTCTGCTGTGGAATTTGTTTAGGATTTTTCATGCGTTTACTTTCATCTCCCTTTCCGTGAAGGCAGGGACCATGGCCCTGTGTGTCCAGTCTCACTCAGCACAGAATGGTAATCGAAGAAATCTGGGTTGTCTGAAAGTAGATTGTAACTGTTGCTAATGATGTTAGTCTATTTACATTTAGGGACTGAGAAACAGACTAAGAATAAACAGTGTGTGCAGCCAGAGAGGCAGTCCCGGGAAGGAACAAGAGCCCTGAGGTCAGCCATGCACCCTCCTCCAGGAAGCCCTCCCTGACTTTTCCAGCAACATTTCCTCCTGCTTAGCTGCCTCTGTTGAAGCCCACTATCTCCACGCTTTACTTCTCTGGACACCAGATTACTTTCAGGGACCTAAGATTCCTGAGAACTCTAAAACAACCAGACAAAAGCAAGCTCCCAAACGTCTTTGAAAATAATTAAAGAACTTAAAACTTTGCAATAAAATAAAGGATACATATTTACCTTCCAATACTCCATATGTAGAATTTATACAAATTTTTCATTTAGAATGAGCTAATTATGTAAGGTGATTGCCAGCTTACCTGATACAGGTTTAATCAATTACCCATTTTGCAAAAACTAATTTTAGCCCATTTTCAAAATGAGATGCTTATGTGCTACAGACATAAAAACTGCTTACCTCTTCAAGGAAACAGTTGAAGTTCTGGAGAAAATACTTCCAATTTATAACGGGGGTTAGATGGATTTTCAGTTTTCTCAAAAAGTAACGATACTGATTATCCGTTAGTTTGGAATAGAAGTCCTTGAGAACTTGTCTAAAATCTGAAGCCTTTACAAATCCAGTGTCCTCTTTATCCAATTCAGAAAATGCCTTAAAAAAAAAAAGGCAGATGCTGTCAAGTGAATATTTCAGAAATATTTTTCTTATGTATTGCATTCCTGAATGCAAATGTAATCAAGTGTATGTGTGCCGGTGCCCTGTAAACTCTGAACTGGTTACTAAATGCCCTGTGACTGCATGACCGAGACAGGCTAGCTGGGCCCAGGGCAAGAGCAGGGGCACAGGAAAGGGCTTGTTTACTCCTGTTTAATACAAAGAGGCAGGGCAACGAGGAGGAGCCGGGGCCCCCATGCTGCAAGGGAAACCCCGGAGCTGCCCCTGATGGGGGCGGTGAAGCAGCCCAAGCCCCTTGATCACCGCATTCTAGCATCTTTGAGCATAAATCACTTATCAGGGGAGACCTAGCGGCGGGGGGCAGCGTCTCGGGGTAGGAGTCTGCGTTGAAGAGGCCGGGAGGACGGGGCAAGGGGGCCTGTACCCTGAGGCTGCTGCCCTTTCCCACGGGGGCCGAAGGCCCTGAGGCCACGCCTGACCGGGAGACCCTGAAGGCACCCAGGCAGACACTGCTGGCCAACAGCACAGCAGTCAGGCTGAGAAAGTGCAAAAATGTGCTACAAAAGGAAAATATGTTCTTTTCCATCTGATGAAACAAAATCATTCATTTTTATTTCACTAGGGAATCTGTATCAAGTGGTAGGTTTAGAACTTTTTTTTAAAAGTAAGACTTTAATGTGTTGCAGACCCAAAACCAAATTCCCTTGTGGCTAAGTCTCATTTGAGGCTATTAGGGGTCCCCCTTTAGCCCATGGGGCCAGTGATATACGGGTGACCAAATTTACCTTCAAGTACCATCTGGCCTCAAGTGTTTATTCAGCCTATGTTACGACTCAGCTGTATGCCACGGAAAAGTTCGGGTCACACTGACAGGAAGTGGACTGAACCTTAGCTGTGGTGCCCACCACAAGCCCTTAGCCTTTCTGAGCTTAGCATTTGATATAGAAAGAGGGGCTTCCTTACTCAGGCTGTGCTCAGGGGACTAGAGGCAGCCGTGGTTCAGCTCTCTCCGGCCGGGAACCCACACTGCCCTGGGTCTGTGTGGCTTCCCCGGCTGTCAGTCCACCCACCAAGCCACAGGGAGGATGGAAAAGCAAATGTGAAAAGACTTAGGAATCTATAAAACACTCAAGGTACATTTGAGCCACGTCTCTAATGTGCAGAAATGCATCGGCATGTCTGCTGTCGTCCCCGATGGCTGTCCTTAGATATCTCCATTCCTTCCTCTCCTCGTTGCCTCAAATGCCCTCTCTCCTTACAATCCATCTGCCGTTCTCTTGGCCAGAGAATCTCACTCTCTCAAGCAGTCAGCTCCTGATGGATGTTAAGTGGTGCCACTTTGAGTTAGAAAGGGGTGAAGCCATCCTGCAAATAGATTTATTTGGCCTGCATAGTACTTTTGAAAAAGCTGAACTGTGAGCTGACATTTAGAAATCAGGAGGTTTTATAGCTTCTCATAAAAAAACAAGAAGCTCTAGCAAAGGGGGCCCATCTCCAGGTCAGCAGCAGGCAGCCAGGGCCGAGGAGAAGCTGCCCTGCAGAGGGGGCCGTGTCTCTGCTCGCCGCAGCCCCTGCCCGGCCCCTTCTCCGTCTCTTCTCCTCCTGGTCCTTGAGCACATCTGAGTTTGCAGCCCTTACTAGGTGACACTGGGGCCAGGGCCGCCTCAAGCGGGAGCTCTGGTGTTGAAAGGTGTCTCAATGGTTTTCTAGATGACCTGTGTTCACACCAATTCTTTAGATAATCATTAAAGAAACATGAGTGTTAAATCCTCATACAGAACTCAGACATGTGCAAAATGTCTGCTGCTCAGGATGAAGGCTGAGTTCTTAGTATTCCAGAACTTTCACAGGCTGACTGGGCCACACTTGGCTTTCCCCATGGCCCCCCATGAGTCCTTTATGCTTGGACACCGAAGCCCACCTTGCCTCTCCACACTGAGGGGTTTCTTCACTCCAGGGACTCAGTGAACGTAGTCCTGGACTTTCAGGTGGGTCTGTAGGTCTGCATATTTCAGACATGAAGACAGTCCTGCTCTGACTGTGGTGTTTGGGCTCTGCGTGCCCAGCATTGCCATGAGACGCTCTGGATTTGTGTGTCATTAAACTGCAAGGCCTGCCCTCTCCTTGCTGCTGCTGCAGGGGGAACTCACATATGGACCCATCGGGGGGACCGCCACCTGGCCAGGAGCACGGCCACAGCACTGTGTCCTGAGGACTCTGGCACTGGCCGTCAGCCCACATGTGCCAGAGCTTGGCATGCTCTACAGTGTCATATAGATACCAGCTGTAAAATGTCACTGTGCCCGGGACCCCCTTCTACCCTCTCCCCTGGCTCCTGGCTGTGTTCACAGGAGTCTTTGTGCTACAGCCAGGCCCTTGCCAGCCTTTTGAGGGTCACACATCTCCATGGGACTGGTGCTCATGGGATGTGCCCAACTGCTCTCACCTGAGGGCTTCTGTCTTCTGCCCTCTGTGCTGGGAACCCCTTGCCCTCAGTCAAGACCCAGCGTTCACTAACACTGGGCACTTGTGCCTAAGAACACATGCTGGAGTGCAATAATGGTAGCTCTTTATGGATCAAAAAAGGATACACATTTGCTCAAATGAACAGTTTGATCCTGACTGACTCATCTGACTTCTGACATCCCAAGGAAAGTAGGGAGAGGTGGAAGGGGACCCAGAGGAGGGGGAGGCCTGACAGCTATTTTTCATGAATTGAAATGAGTACCAGAACTTCAGTTTGCACAATAAAAGCATGTTTTGGTCTGTCATACCGTTGACAAAGCCAGATCAGAGGAGGCAACCACTTCCTGGATGCTTTTCACAATCTCTAGATTTAGGGTGGCAAAATTGACTGGCATACTGTCTTCTTTTTCTTTTGGCTGAGGTCTTGTTGGTTGGCTGTTCTCCACCCCTCTCAAGAAGTCAAGGTAATTGACACAGTTATCACGCCAGCTGATTCCCCAACTTGTCCCAAAAGAAAGAAAAGAATATATTAATAAAAAAGCACCCCAACACTTATTCATTTAGCAAACAGTTGCTGAGAAGAGAATCATGCGGACACCATGAATAATGTTTAGAAATTGTTCTCTGGCCAGTAGGTGTGTGCACGCCAATGGGCTATGACAGTAGACAGGCACTCACAGATGCTCAAGCTAAGGGGGCAAGGTAAGGGCTAAGTGAGCATACAGGGCCACTGCCAGCTGGCGGGGCCACACACTGCCCTGCCCTGAAGTTCTTCGACTTGAAAGCTGGCTAACGGGGCTCAGCGCTTTGGAGAGCAGCAGACAGAAAGAGGAGGCCTGCCTAAGGAACCCGATCCTGTGACGAGGGCAGAGGAAGGTGCTGCAGCAGAGACGTGATACCTGCAGAGCAGTATTACAGGAAGAGGCATCTGATGGTGGTCAGAGATGGTCTGGAGGCAGGACGGAAGCAGGGTGGTGCAGTGGGTGGAGGGTAGGGGCTGCAGTCATGGAGACCTTTGCAGATGTGGGCCTAGGCTGAGAAAGGCAGGGGAATTTGAAAAGGAAATCCATCCAAGACAGTGAAAAGGAAAAGAGGAACTGAGGAAAATATACATTAAATTCTTCTTCAAAAGGCACTCGAAAGATATTTCTATAAAACCTACACTGCTTAGTATTCTCTCAAATAAAAATTCCTTCTGAGTGTACATCTCAATAAGGATATCCATGTAGAAATAGAGGCTCCTTCCTGCCCTTGACTCCAGCCAAGAAGAAAATACCTTTAAATGCTAAAAGAATATATTGTGAGAGAAAATCCAAAAGTTTCGTAAGAACACTGAGCCTATTTACTAAAGATGTAAAATAATAAAGTTCAACTTCATTTAAAGTTCACATTTCTGTAATTTAAATTCCCTGGGGATTACTGGGCTTTAACACCTAAACTTTGTTTCAGCAGGAGGAACTATGTTGCAAAGAATGTGCGGAACACTGGCAAGCCAGAGAGAGAAGTTCCCAGTGACTCAGACATCTGCTTCTAAAGAGAAGCTGTACTTCTGAACCAAGAGCTGTACTTTTCCGACGGCAGCTGCAGGGCGCCCTTCCACAGACTGCACGTCGCTGGCTCATGTGACGGAGACATGGAGGGAAAGGATAATCAACTCTATTTCATCAGCAGGATGAATTGCCAAGTTGGTATTAAAATTTAGTAATAATATCAGATGCATATGCTAATCTCAGTATTATTTAGAAAAATCTATTTTGGATCTAGAAAAGAATAATCTACATATAATTACAAATAACAGAGATGTTTATTATCAAGAGGTCTTTGAGAAGAAACAAGCAACTGAGCAATGGATCTTTATTAAGGTTTCAATTTGTAAGAAAGTTGATCGCCCCCATTGAAAGGTGGGCTACAGAAATTTTATAGTCCTTTTGTTGTTGTTTATAAAAGTATCAAGCCTAACTATGCTTTAACAAGACTCTCTTTTAATCATTTTGTTAATTATTTATCTGATGGTGTTTTTCTGTGATTTATTCATTGAATGCATATGAATTCTTATTCAGCTGGACATAAAGTGAGGGGAGACTGTTTAAGAAACAAGTGGACATATAGGCATTTGAGGGTGCAACACTCCTTCACACACACACACACACACACACACACACACACAGTGGCACTGGATTTCTCTCAACTCAATACAATGGAGCAATTATCCTCAAAATTTTAGGAGAAAATTTTTTTCTCCCTAGCAGTCTATGCTCAGACAAGCTAGCAATCTGTGGGGAGAATTAAAATATTTTTCAGACAAAGAACTCAGAACATTAATTTCCCATCCACCCTTTCTTAGGAAATTACTTCAGGAAGTACTCCAGCAAAATAAGAATGTAAATTAAGAAATAAAAAGATGTGGGATAGAAGAAATGGGGGTTCCAACCCTGTTGGCAAATAGTGGGGGCAGCCCAGGATGCTCTTGGGAAAGCATACCTGGGACAGGAGAATGGGGGCCAGGCTGTAGGAGGGAGGGGGCCAGGGGAAAAACCTGAGAGAACAGGAAGTGGGACAGAATGCTTGGGAAAGATGAAGGCTGACAATGCTGAATTTACCTAAGCCCTGTATTCATAGAAAACATCAATGGTTAAAGAAATCACCCTATTCTTTATGTTCCTGAAAACAGCTTGTAGCAAAGAGCCACCTTTATCCATATGACTTCAAGAAGATGAATGGGCACCCTGAGACGGGGACCATGGGTTTAGACAGAGTAGGGTGAGGGTCTCAGAAAAAAAAAGCAAAGCAGGTTAATCACAGCCAGAACAATGTAACAATGCGCAAAGAAACTCCTACCAAAACTCCCTGTTAAGCATTAAGCAAAGTCAGAGTCACATTAATTCTCTAAGGTAAAAATATCAAACTAGGAATAGAGACATTCTTCAATGAGATTAGTTAAAACTAAAAAGCCAGGAGTAATTTGGCCTGGAATGTTTCAATATCCCCCAGATAAGAAAATACCTCAGCACAGCCCATGTCTTCATTGGGTCAATGAAATCATGCTATTGTAAGATTTACTTTAGCCTGCTAAAAGGCCCAGCTTATTTCCTTTAACTTTACCTAGATACTGCTTTTCTTCCTCCAGCCCTAATCAAATAATTTGCAACCTGGGCAATTAATTTAGCAAGTAAGCCTAGTCATAAACAACATAGTAAAAACAGAAAGGATTCCATCTTAAAGATAAGATTGCATTTTAAAACCTAAGAAGTTAAAAAGTAAGTTTCTTAATGTATTCTTTTACAAACAAACAATAACTCAGCCCACCCTGGGACAGGACAGGTATTCCTGATTATATGTTCCCAGACCAAGAAGCTGCTATCCTGGGAAGGAATCAAAGTTCTCATGTTAAGCTAACTTTGCAGAATAACCTGGAGGACTGATAAGAAACTTAGTGTCTCTTCAAATATAAACGTTTTGGGGCCATTTGACAGGTCTGCATCCCTAGCCCTTTGTCTCTCAACTGCCTATAAATCCCCTAGACAATGCACCACCCCAGGGCTCTCTTGTCCCCTCCTGGGGTGAGCCAGGAGCTCTGTCTTCTCACTTAATCTCTCAACAAAGCCTCTGTTTTGCTCTCCTACCTTGAGTGTTTGCTAAGTTCATTCTTTAACTCCACAAACAAGAACCCTGGCATCAACCCCAGGTTTGCTTACAATAAGGTAGACACAGAGGCTCAGCCCAGTGCCACTGAGAAGTGCTAATTTTCATTCATTACCTGGGCCCTGAACAATATTTCATGCTCATAATTATTAAATGCTATTTAACGGTTTTTGAGTTTTAGAATCAACGTGTGAACCAAGCAGAGAGGACCTGGTGATGGCTCCAAGACAGAGATAAATTTAACTACCTTTATCCCAAAGTAAAACTGCAGTTGACAGGAGATGGGTCATGGAAGGAGCGCAGAAGGAAAGCGATAGAGAGGAGAGGGACCCTGACACCCATAGAACCTGGATGCCTCACTGTCATTCTCACAAGAAAAAAGTCAAACAAACTGAAAACCAATGGCTTTTCTTGACCCCATGAGAAAATTGAGGTCACAGGGCAAAACATCATCCTGAAATCTGGAGAGACAGGTGAATACAAAGAATCATGGCCAAGACCTGCTTTCCTGGAGGAAAAACCTTTGGAGCTGTAAGCTGGTAGGGCACTTAAATGGTAGATGGTGGAGCACTGGTGCGGACTAGTGTGTCAGGACAAAAACCCCTTGGGCTCAGTCTTAACTGCTCCCACACCTTCACGGGCATTGCCCTAGGGGTCCCAGCAGATTGTCACAGTGAACATCTGCAAACAATTCCCTTTGGCTCTGGCTGGGGAAGGGGTAAGTAATTCTTGTGAAATATGTATGCCCAGAGACTTCTCCACAACAATTTTCCAAGGAAAAAGATTTTATCAGTCTTATCTCACCTGGGGGAAGGGCAATTAGCTAACCCCAGCCCCTATGGCCTTCCTATCTCATCTGAGGAAAAAAAGCTAAGAAGCATTTCTAAAGGTTGCAGCCCAGGGACTCAAGCCCACTAAAAGACTGAGATTTAATCATAAGAATGTAGTCTTTTCCCTTCCCAATACCTTCTCACCACATCAACCCAGCTCCAGTGTAATAACTGTGGATTATAACTTGAAAAGGGGCAAACTATGGACTTTTTTCCAGGAGGAGTTCTTAGAGAAGCCTAAAGAAAATAAGAGAGACAGAAATAAGTGCAGTGGAAGAAACTGAAGACTTTGGCACTGACAGCTACAGCCATGTTAAACACAGCCCAACTCCTAACCAAATTAGCATAAAACCACACACTAAAGGCCTATTTGCCTATTACCCAATATGTCATGTCTGGCTTTCAACAACAACAAAAAAACAGAAGGCGTGATAAAAGGCAAGAAAAATGTCTGAAGAGATGAAGGCAGCATGAGAACCAGTCTCAGACATGACAAATTTTGGAATTATCAGAACAGGAATTAAAAATAACTATGATTAGTATGTAAAGGACTCTAATGGGAAAAGTAGACCACACACAAGAACAAATGGATAATATAAGCAGAGAGATGGAAACTCTCAGAAGGACTCAAAAAGGCAGGAAACTACAAAACAGTCTACACTGAGGCATATGATATGCAAACTGAGGAAAACCAAAGAAAGAGAAAATCTTGAAAGAAGTTGGGGCCAGGAGGCTAATCTGTAGAGAAACAAAAATGAGAATTACATGGGTCTTCTCATAAAAATCATCAGAGCAGGAAGAGACTGGACTAGAATGTTCAGTGTTGAAAGAAAAAAAATCACCAACCTAGAATTCTATATCCAGTGAAATTATCCTTCCAAAGTGAAGGAGATATAAAAACTTTCTCAAACGAACACTGAGGGAATTTGTCACCAGTCACCTTGTTCTTCAAAAGATGCTAAAAGACATTCTTCAGAGGGAAGGAAAATGATACAGAACAGGAACTCAGATCTACATAAAGAAAGGAAGTACAAAGAGAATAAACAAAAGTAAGATAACATCTTTTTTTTTCTTATTCTTAGTTGATCTAACAGATAATTATTCAAAGTAATAAGAATGTATTGAGGAATTATAGCATATGGATAAGTGAGGTGAGTAACAGCAATGATATAAGAGATGGGAGAGAGGATTGGGTATAGTCTGTTACAAGACACCTGTACTACCTACAAAATGGCAATGTGCTACCTGAAAGTGGACATAGGCTACCTGTTATTGTGCACTGCAAATTCTAGAACAATCACTAAAACTTCTTTTAAAGGGAGGGGAGGGATGCTAATATCCTCACCTTACAAAGAGAGGACATAAAATTCATGCTCTTGGTCATGGAACATTTAGCCAGCACAGCTAAGAAATACAATAAGAAGAAACTGTGTGTAAAAGCAGTCAGAGGAGGAGCAATCAACTCTATATTATTTGTCTGTTAGGCAACCCTCATCTCTGAAAAATCTACCAGCCCAAAGGAAAAGTTTTAAAGTTGCTGACATTTGGGGTCCTTCAAGGAAACTATCTGCCAGATATTCTAACAAAGTAGCTCAGAGTCAACAAATTCTACCTGTATGTGCAGAACTTCTAATCTGCTTCATAGTATCTCACTCTTAATATAAGCATATTTTTGAGGACAATGTCTAACATGAAAGATAGTAAAAGCAACACTGAGGAAAGACTTCTCAGGTAAAGGAAACTTAAAAACAATCTATTGTTAATTTCTTCAGAGAAATTAGGTAATGCACCCATGTTTCTGAAATAATAACAGGATGCTCTAAAAAGGAACATTCTGAAAACAAAAACAAGCCTTTGTAATTAAAAATATGATAAGTATGAAAGCATAAACAAAAATCTCTAAAGAAGGATTGGGAGCTAAAATTAAGAAAATGTCCCAGAAGCTAAAGAAGAACAGATGGAAGATAGGCAGATTTAAAAATATAAGAAAACATTCTAGGTGGTTCAATATTCAACAGAAATAGAAGCTTCCAAGAGAAAAGAACAGGAGAGGAACCCCATTAATGAAATAATACAAGAAAACTTCAGAGAACTGAAAAATGCAAAACAGGCCATCCCAGAAGATGAAGCTGACAGATTAGCTGATGTCTCTCAACACAGTAGAAAGAGATTTCACAAGTGTGGGTAAATTGGGGGTTTAATTAGTACATCGTAAACTAAGCAAATAGAAAAAAGATAGCACCATTATTAATTCCAAGAAAAACAAAATGCCAAATTTTGTTATCCAAAACAAAATTTTGTAACTCCATAAACAAAAAAAGGACAGGAAAGGGGATCAGCCAATGACAATAAAATAAATCCTGAATGTTCATCTCCCCAGTATTGTGATGAGCAGTAAGTGGGGCCCACAGAGATAAGTCTGTGTGTGTTTCCACGGTGGGGTGGCTGAGGGACAGAGGCGTTGGCAGAATGTGACGTGCGAAAGAGTTGAATCCATGTATCTTCCTGGTAGGAAATAAACTATCAGGAAGCGGCTATGCAAACCTGCCACTTAGAAACATGGAATTAAGTACCAAAAGATACCCATTAAAAGTTCTGGAAGTTGTTACCTCTGGGGAGGGGGACATAAGGAGAGCGGCAGAGGAAGGGGCCGCTGTTTCTCATGAGCTTTGTAGGACTAGCTGACTCCTGCCAGAGCATTTTGGTGACTCGGGTAAAATATAAACTAATGTTTATGTTAAATGATAATTACGCTGCTGAGGAAAGGAAAATGTATGCATTTGTTAAGTGGCTTTCTCTTTTTTGCCTTGGGTTGACTAAAACCCATTTTAATGTAGCTGGTCAAAGGAGTATGTGGAGGTTATTTTATGTTGAAAGGTTGTTTGAGTGGACATGGGAGGAGAAAGGAGAGCAGCGTGCGCGCTCATTTCTCAGTGCTCTGAGGAACACAGTTAACCAAGTCCAAGAAAACCTGTCGAGAAGATCGGCCAGCTCCTTTTCCTTGAGAGAACAGCCACAGGCCTGCAGCGCTTGCTGCATCTTGCACAGGGATGTGGAGCCGTTTTTAGAGGTGTCTACTTGGGTGAGTGCTTTGCTGATGTCATGATAACGGTCCTCGAGCTTGTCCCTGCAAGAGAATACATTTTAGAGATGCACTAAATCGAGGAAAACAAATAACTTCTTTAAAGCAAGAGTTTTGTGATCATTCTAATGTGACGATTTGCTGGTTCATCTAAGAACTGATTTTGAACACGTTTTGCAGCCTTGGTGTAATATTTACATTAAAAAGGGATTCTGGGAAAAAATAATGCCTATACCATTATCATTTTATTATCATATTACACATAGCAACACTACATTTTTGAAAAATTACAACCTTGTCATTTTACTAGAACTGGGACTTTAAAAATGGAACCCAGAATTAGGAAATACAGTGGTATTACAGACATGTGAAATACACTTTCATTCTCTCAATGAAGGCTCGCTGAGTGCCTATCATGTGCTCTAGGTGTCTTCTCTAGGTGCCAGATGCATCTGGGCAATCAAACAGGCCCTCCTAGAAGGGTTTACATTCCAGCAAGGGCAGGGACGACGATAAACGGAAGACATGAGCACACTGCACAGTGGGTGAGCAGGTTAGTAGAGACCCCGTGAGAGTGGCTGCAGTGCCCACTGGGAGGCCTCACTGGGAAGGTGACACCTAAGCCGAGACTGGGAAGTGAAGGATTCAGCAGGGAGACCCACCCCCTGGCCCAGAGACAGGTAGAAGTGTAGGCAGTGAGGAAGGCAAAGAAGCCTGCTCCTGCGTTAGCTGGGGATTGGCCATGCCCAGGGACCCCTTGCTGATTATCAGGTACTGTGTTGTAAAGAAACACAGCCACCATTTGTGTGCATTGACTAGCAAAACAGGAATGTGTTGCTGTCTTCATGTACATTCTCTCGTTAATTCTTCTCAACCTGTGAGGGAGGTTGGTAACTGCCCGCCCCGTTTTGTAGACAAGGAATAAGCGGGAGCCTGGCCCTGTGCCGGCAGCAGGCCCTACCAGGCCTTACCCTCACGGGGACAGGCAAGGGTCCCCTGGAGATCCCACTCGCGGGCTGATTTTATGGCAGAACATGTTCAAGTCTCTAAGATTTCATTTTTTAGGAAAATTCTTCCCCGACAAAAAAAGTTATTGTTAAGGGACTAAAAAAGTGTGGGGATCTTTAAGAATGAACAATTGTGCACTTGATATGTGGTGGATTGATTATAAATTCCATAACCTTGGCTCACCCAGGTCTCTACAAAAGCTCTTCCTACCACACTGAGCAACATGTTTGTCTGACAGGCTCAGACTAGAGCTCAGCTATAGGTTCTTCCTCAGGGAAAGGAATATGCTAGAAATTCCGAATGTGAAATCTTTGCTGGTAATTGTCTACCACTTCAGATATGAATTTGTGGAGAGGACACGTCCTTGAGCATGCCTGGAAAAAACAATCCACAGGAACAGAAAAGCCAGAAATCGAGAAGAGAGGATGTCAAATGGTGGGAATATTCAGGGCCGGAGTGGGGTGGCATCGACTCTGGCCCCACAGGTCACCTGCTCCCTTCACTCGCTAGCCTCTAATTCAGAGCTGGCTGACAGGAGCATTTGAGCAACTGATACGAAAGAGTTGCACTAAGTGTTCCTGAGTGTGTACCAACAGCAACATCATTTTGGATTCCCTTACAGGTGTACGTTGAATTCAGCCCCTTGCTACAAAATGATTATTGTCATCACAGCTATTATATTCTATTTAATCCTTCAAAATGAAAGCAAATGAAGGTATAATAAAATCAAAACATATTTTTTGAAAATTGAGGCATTCAGTATTTCTGGGGCTGGTTTCTAGGCAGCAACGATTTCTCTTTCAGAGTAAATATGTACACAGGGTAAATGAGGGTTTAGAGCACAGATCCCGCCATACTCCAAACAGAAGCGGTGTTCGCTGACACTCAGGGACAAGCAGCTGCTGCTTTGGGTCCATGTCCAGATCCCGGTCTGGGCAAGTCTGCAGGGGGCCGTGTCGTGCCAGTGGGATGGCCCCGGAGCCCCTGCCGCACACCGTCTCTCCGGGCCGAGCTCGGCTGGCACGCTCCGGGGCTCTGCCCGCTTTTTTCGCAAGCCTCTCAGTGTGTGTGTTAGATGGGCCTGTCTCGTACGGCTAGCTCGCTACCGCGGCTCCGACTCTGCATCTTCAACTCAGACTCGGGCAAATGAATAAGGCATGGAAAATACATGTGAGTTTAAAAAAAAGATTTTTCTTTATTTTTAAAACGTATTTAGGGCCCTCCAAACAAAATAAGTTCTTTAGATTTAAGCGGCATATATAAAATTTTGGTCAGTTTAACGAACATGACTCCCAGCTATTTTATCAGAGTTTCAGTAGAAATGAGGCCCAAAATTCTGGAAGCACTGGATCTTAGGAATTATCTGGAAGACCCACTGATACCAAAATTTAAAAGCAGGCCATCCAGAAGGGCAAAGTTACTTGACAAGTTCACAATCTGCCGCCTGCGAGAAAGCAGAAGCTGGCCGAGCATTTTTATGGACTCAGCCTTGTCATGTTTGGCGAGAGAGTACGTGAGGTGAAGAAGACGTGCTGAGTGTGAATCAGTGAACTGCGCTCGGGGATCTGGCAGGGGCCGGCTGGCGGCACGTCCCCACTCGCACAATAAACAGGAACATGGGAAGAGAAAGAATGGGCTGTACAGGGCCGAGGATATGAGCTTTTGTTCCGAGTCTCATTACTCACAAGTGGCAGGAGGGAAGAGAAGGGAAGACACGAGTGGGTAATGACGCCAGCCAGGCCTGTCTGCTAAAGATAAATTCCACTTTTTCATTAGTTTTGTGGCATATTTGATTTATACCAGTTTTGTGAACATTTTTACTTTAAACTTCACAAACTCAATTCTCTGCCTTCAGGCTTTGTAACTCAGTGACTTAGACATAATTCAGGGGTGTGTTTGAACTGCTTTTCCCTTAAACCCCATTCAGCCATTGCAGCTGTCCTGGGCCCTTGGAGTACTCAGTTCCTTGGGGATTCTTGAGAGACAACTCATTCACTTGGTCAAGTCCTGTTTGAGGTGGTGGGGATAGAGGGCTGAGATGACAGACAGGAGACAGATCACAGCAACATGGGGCTTAGGCAGAGTGATGGAGCGATGAGCAGTCCCAGGCGTGGGGAGTCCCAGGCTAATGGGCGACCTCTGAGGACAGACTGATCAAGAAAATCTGTCCCGTTGCTTTATGGTCACACCAAGTCATTTTGTCCTATGTCATACATTTTTAAACTAGGACATTAGGAACTAGTTTTAAACTTTGAAAAGAATCATGTCCAGTCTTACCATCCAAATACAACATGTTCCCTTTTGCACAGCATCTTCTGGCCCTTGTGGACACGCACAGACCTTGACATGGCTCCCATCACAGTGTGCATACTGCTTAAAATGCCACTGCCAGCTAGCCTTTTACCACACACCTTCCCCACAGCCTTCATGGTGATACCTGTACCAGGTGTGTGCCATGTCACATCCTGTGGGGCTGCACTGCATAGCCGGTGCTGGCATGGCGATTGGCAGCTGCCTCTTCCCTTGCTACTGTTGAGGACACACTGCAAGTCGTACCTTCTGGCTGCTAAACTATTGGCCTCCCTCGCTTCTTTTTTGGGGGATCAAGTCTCCAAAGTAGAAGGACTGAGTTAAAGACTATGCATGTCCATTCATTCATTCAACAAATATTCACCGGGGGCCTATTAAGGGTCAGGCTCCATTCTGCACCAGTTAATACAGACATCTCCCTATGGAACTTGCATTCCAGGTGCTTAGGTTAGTAAACACCTAAAAGGGACAATTCTCAAGGGTGACCAAAAATATGAATGAACCGAGAGCGTGACTGGGTAAGGGGAAGTGGGCTCACAGCTCTTTAACTCCTTTAGAGCTCTGTGACTTAACGCCAATTTCCAGAATCCACAGCAGTGAACGAGCACTCCGATTTCATGATAACTTTGCCAGCATTGGGAGATACCACTTTAAAACAATGTCTGCTGCAAGGTCAATCGTACAGCAGAGGCCCAGCTCAGGTCCCGGAGTGCTTATCCACTCACCTGGCTGGCCCAGCATTCTCTGGGCCCTGCTGCAGCTCTCTGATCTCTGCTTGTACCTGTTGTGGCTTAGTGAAGTGGCCCATGAAGTTGAAATTATCCTCTGCAAAGGGCCGAGGAATATCCGCTGAATAGTTAATCCCCAATTTCTGTACAAATTCTTGGTAAGTTATGTGGCCTCTGCCCTCAGTGTCAAAGCTTCAAAGACAAACAAACAAAACTCTCATCAGTAGCTGCCCAGGTGTGTCTGTGAGGGGCTCAGAGCCTCCGTGAGGGGCTTGGTGAGGGGTTCGCTGCCCTCTGTGAGGGGCTCAGGAGTTGCTCTTCACTCAGTGTCCGCCTCCCCTCAGGGAGTCAGAAGTACAGAAGCTCAGGCCTCACCCCAGACCTGGTAGAATCTGTACTCAGCAAGAGCCCCCGTGATTCCCCGGCTCGTCCAAGTCTGAGGTCCAGGCCTCTAATCAGCAGAACCACTGCCCCCATAAGGTGGTCTTGGTCACCCCAAGAGACAGCAACCAAATTCATTAACCTGCCATTCTGTTAGCAACACAGTTGTGACCATAGAAAATAAAAATCAACCTTCCATTCATTTGACACGCTCTTACTGAACAGCCAACAGGTAAGAGGAACTTTGTGAACGTTTAGAAAAAAGTCCTTTAGAAAGCATATTCAACCTTAAAACTCCAATAAGTGAATGCCACTTGATTCGAATTCCCCATTTTCTCTCTGAAGAGATGCCAATTACATACAACCAAGGAGAGACGAGTAAGGAAAACAAGATAAGAATTATGCTATGTACCTTTTATGTCATTTTCTATTATTGAGATGTTTCAGAATTATAATTCATTAAAAAAGGCATAATGGAGGGTTTTTATCTCCCAACATTATTCACATAGAATAGAATTACTTCAATAAAAAGTTTTAAGGCAAATTGCCAATTTTCTTTAAAGAAAGAAAGGATTTATTTTTACGGAAAGGTCTTGGTCCTCATCTAACTGATAAAAATGGCATTTGCGGGAGAGATTTTCCCCAGATGAACTGAGCGTCACAAGGACCAGGACTATATCTGCAAACAGAGGTGCGGGCAGAACCCCCCAGCAGGCTGTCGGCTGGCGGTCGTCTGGCTGGACGTGGGTACACACAGCTTGCCTCTGTGAAGCAGGGTTGTCCTCTGCTCCTTAACCCAGATGCTGAAGGTCTGCAGAGCCCCATGCTTGAGGGACACACTGAGCCCCTTTTTAATGGCTTCAACTGGGCCACAATGAAGAGAATGTAGTTACACACCCAACTTTCTTGTCCTCACAGGGTGGGGTATTGGACGAGGGGGTAGGCAGTTTGGGCAAACGCTTCATGCATTTGTACCAAAGTCTGCCGAGCATCCTGGGAATTGGGAAGCCGGATGGTCTTCCCCCAGGTGAAGTGGGCCTCCCCGCGAGGTGTCTACTGGAACCGAGGCCTCTTCCTCTCCCCAGTCCTCTCCTTCTGCACCCCACACGTCTGTGGCTTCCTCCCGGTGTCTGACTTCCACCTACGACTCCATCTGTGATAAAAGGAACGGGGCACCTGGGGCAAGGCCGCACCCACTCTGGGGTTCAGTGTCCTCGTCTGCGAGCCACTGCAGCCATCCCTGGTCCTAACGTCCCAGGTGGGTGCCCTGACGGCTGCTACTGTTATTACATTAATGAAACCCTTAAGGCTTTTCCACGCATCCATTATTAGTACGACCTTTGTACTTGCAACCCAAAAAAGTACATTCTTCCTTTATTCAGTGAACTTTGTTGTTAGAACAAAACAAAGTGACATGCCCACAAAAGGATGTCCAGGGGCCTCTGCTTCTGGAGGCTTGTCTTGTGGCCGAAGCAGGACTGTGATGTTCAGGCAGCATGAAGGGCCGGGGCCCCTAGCAAATGTCTTTTCCTACAGTGGTGGTGATGCCTGAAGAAAGGGTAGGTTAGTCTTCCGTCAGCATACCTTTTGATGGGAAGGTTGCCATTTCTTGAGCTTCTAGGGTGACCCCAGGGCCATGCATCTCCCCTGAGCTACATAAGGCCTGTAATGAGCTCTGTGCCACCAGAGTGATGTGATGCAACTCTGACCAAGACACCCCTTCAGTAAAACTCCCTGAGGGTCCCCATCCCTACAAGAGGGTTCCTGAAAGAACGGCACACAGACTATCCACCTCACAACCACCCCTAGGTAGCAGTGTGCCTCTTTTAGAAACCTCTCTCCCCTCCTAAGTCAAAAGCACTTTACTTCCACCTTCCCCTGCATTCCCCCAGGGCCCAGTGAGGAACCTTGGGCAGATGCACGCAGGGGCTTAGGCCACAGCCTGGTACCCAGAGGCGCATGCTGGCGTTTGCTGCTGCCGCTTGCTGCTCAAAGGTCCAAGCACATCCTGCCTCTGCGTCTACGTCTGCAGTATGAGCCTTCTCTCCTGCTGGACGGCATGTTTCTTGAGGAGAAACCATGCCTGGTTCATCTTTACGAAACACACTCCCAATGCCCAGGAACATGCCTCTCAAAGCTTCATTATCAACACGTGTCTGTTGAGCTGATGAGTGTGAAGGACGCGTGTTCCTGAGGAAGGACCACCATCCAGGCATGTTAATGCTCAAGAGATTCCTGACAACAAACTCTACATTGTGACACTTGAACTGAATGAAAAGGCACTTCTTAATTACTTCATTAATAAAGATCATAAACATTCTATTCTCATCACAAAGGAACAGAAGATCAGATTGCACAATTGCAACTGAAATATGCTATGAATGCAAATAATAAGAGTTAATTCAGCTTACATAACCTTACCCTTCATTAGATAATTCTTTGTATAACATGAAAAAAACCCAACTTGCCTATAAAGGTTGAATTTTAAAATGGTTCAGAAACAGATGTGCCAGGAAAAATGTGCACATAAACAGAGGACCCACAAAAGCTTGGATCTGCATGTGGCAATGGCTACTCATTTATGACAGAGTCGGATCACTCCGCCCAGTCACTGTACACATGGCAATGCAGTAACACACATGCTTTGAATTGGTCCCCATTGCTTGTTTTGCTGAGGAAGTCTTAGTCATTTGGGATAAGTTCAAGTACTTGATTCTTACATCAGCAACAGCAGTACCTTCTAAACACTACTGACCCCAGAGTTGGAGGGTCTGCTGGAAGCCCCACTAATGGCCCAGGACAGGCAGCAGAGGTGGACATGACATCTTGTGCAGCACAGAACATATGGAAATCTTTCAGGTACCATTTCCAAGGGGGGGTCTGATGGCTCAACTAGCTGCCCTGCAGAACGTGAAGTGTCCCAGTGCCTGCTTGGCCATGCCCAGTGGCCTGGGGGAATCACAGTTTAGATGCCATGTGCTCCAATCCCCACCCGGGTTCACAATCCCTCCTCGATGCTCCCTGGTAGAAGACAGTCTAGCTTTGGACAAAGTCATGTCAGACATGGGAAACTCACCCCTTCAAAGACTGCCCATTCTGGCCAACTTTAATCGTGAGAAGTCCTTTACGCTCACCTGTCTGGCTGGCACTCTCTAGCTGAGGTCTCCTTCAGAATCAGCCCTTTAAAACTCAGTCCCTGCCGTCATAAACCAGGCAGCCTTCCCTGTCCTAAGCTGAAGACCCTGTCCGTTCAACCTTTCCAAGTCCGTTCCCATCTCGGGGCTCTCCTTGTCCAGGTTGCTCCACAGCACAAACCCCGTAAGTTCCCTCCAGGCACTGGCCTGGTAGAGCTGACAGAGATGCGCCAGCTTCTTGTTAGCCTAGAGCTCTAAGTCTCAGTCACAAGAGCTGATGCATGTGACACAGGCACTTTCCTCAGGGCCTTTTCCTTTTCTACCGGAATATTAACATACAACTTACCTCTACCAAGAGATGTGCAGCAAGTGGGCATTCTCTCCCAGACCTTCTATCAGGCACACCGATTAGCTGGGTCTACCCAGGCGGGACCCGTGCCGACAGTCCTGAAGCCGCGCCTCTCTGCTTCAGTCTTCATCCTGTGCACTGTCAGGACATGCTGTCTCCACAGTTGTTCGGCAGTTTATTTAGATCCCAGATAGTTGAATTTCACCTGATGAAATGGGGCTACAGAAGGGGCCCAGAACGCTGAGCCTCTCCCTGGGGGGAGCCTCGTGGGGCCCAGGGCAGCCGGCCTGGGGAACGCCCCGGTCCTGGCACTGGCCAGCCGGGAGCCTGGCAGGATCTTCTGGTTAGGAGTCTCGTTCCCCTTCTGTCCCGGGACTTCCACTCCTCCCGGCTCTGGGCCGCTCTGCTGACTGCTGTGCCCCTCCCCACCTCTGGCTCATGACTGCTCAGGCATCGCCTCTCCTGGGGTCCACCCCCCACCCCCCCACCGCGAACACCCACACGGCTCCCCCAGCACCGGCTGCCTGCACTTTCCCCTGCAGGCAGGCTGCTGTCACCGTGTTTCCCCGTTTGTCTTCCCACCGAGCTCTGAGCAACCTGGGTGGCAGGCACTGCGGGGGTGGCTGCATTCACCTCTGGGGCCCCTGAATCTAGCACAGGGCCTACAACTCAGACAGTTTCAATGATTCCCTGCTTGATGACTGTTCAGATGAATGAATGAATGAACACACTTCCATCTCATCATTTATTCTTGACAGCCTCTCTGAAACCAAAACAAATCAAACATATTGCTCCAGAAACTCATCCTTAACAGTCCTAAGCTGGCTTCCGTTAGCAGGTTTCCTTTCATGACGGTCTCCTGCAGGCTTGAATATTTTATTCCTTTGTTCCTTGGAAAGCCAGCCTGTGACACAGCTCACTTGGCATCCACGCGTTCCTCACTCTGTCCAGCCTCTGTGCAGTTACCTGGGGCCACCGACCAGCCCTGGGCAACGGGATGCAGGCAGAAGTGTGTGGCTTCCAGGCTGAAGCCCAGCAAAGCCCCTGTGGGATTGTGGGGCTCTGCTGTCCCCATTTGGTGAGAAGGACCCCTGTGGAGATGATGGCGCCACAGGCCGGAAGTTGGCCAGATCCCTGAGTCACCACTTTGAAGAGAATTGTTCAGAAAAGCCATTAGACATGCAGCAGACTTCAGGTGAATGAGAAATAAAGCATCATTGTGCTAAGCTACGGAGATTTGTGGGTTAATTCATTAATTTACTTCCACAGCATAAACTAGGCCCTGCAGACTAATCCGAGGCTCTGAAACAGTACACTTCACAGGTGCCTAATCAATGCTGAGTGAATAATGGATTTGATAATTTTTTTCTTGCCTATATTCAGCCGTGTTTTCTAAGTTTGTGTTTTCCAAAGAGCAGAACATTATTTTCCTACTCACTTCCACCTGCCTAATTTTGGGGGCTTTCCTACTGTTACAATCAGATGCTCTGAACTGGCAGAGGGTGTCCGTTGGCCCCAGCTGCTCCGACTCCCTGGGGTCCCCACTCACTTGCCCCCCCGTGGGAGGACACCCTCCTGCTGTTTGGGTGGCTGCGCCGGGGTGACTCAGGGCTGGCCCCTGCCTTCTGGCTGCTCAGGGCCTCCTGCTTTGGGAGGTGCCTCTGGATGTAGAGGGAGCAGGGCAGGCTGGGGGCCGGTAGCTGTCCTGTCAGCAAATGGTGCTGCGAGGAGCAGGCCAGGAGGGCCACTGAGGGTGAGGATTCCAGCAGGCAAGTCAGCATCAAAACAGTGGGAGGCAACCTTCTCATCCCCAAGAAATAAGTTCCCTGCTCTCCTGCAGACCAGTGGGGGCCAGTTTCCTGATCTCTGGGTAACCCCTGCTCCTCTCTTGTTCTTCCAGCCCATGGGGCCAGCAGCGTCCTGGCCACAATCCCCCTTCAGATTTCCGGCCCTTCTGACATCTTTGTGATCGGTCACTGTGGTAAACCTGCCTTGGCAGAAATGTTGGAGTGGTTTTTGTTTTCCCACCTGGACCCTAGTGGATAAGCTCCTAGGGTGTCCTTGGTCCCCAACACCCTCCCTCCCCTCTCGAGGCCCGGAGGTAATTCCATGGGTGGCAGACCCATGGTGAGTTCCCCCATCTGTTTCTCTTCCCTGGACACACATGCAGCCTACTTCGCCCAGTCTCTCCTGCAAACGGGTGCGGCAACGTGAAGGGAGTCCGGCCACGTGATGGCCCGGTCCAGACAGTCCTCTGCACCCTCTGCCTTCTCCGCTGGTAGACCCAAAACATCCAGGGGTTGGCGGGCCTCCTGGTCCCTGAGTGATGTGCAGGCAGAGCCAGCACACTAGACACCCACACTAGACCGCGAGGTCAGCACCAGGGCCAGCCCCTGAGCTGTCAGCCTTGCCTGTTTCCGCGGTTTGCCCACACTGACCAGCACACTGGACCTAACGCAGCAGAGCAGAGGGAGGCAGACCGAAGTTAGGTAACTTGACAGGGGCCACGCAGGGCAAGGGGTGGGGGCAAGAGTCACGACCACATGTTTGGCTGCAAAGCCTCTGCCCTTCACCGCTCATCAGCGTCAGGGCCTTTAAATGGCGGTGGAAGGTCATTAAGGAGGTGGGCCTTGACCATGTCTCACCAGATAAAACCATGAACTTTGAGTTGGGCCAAATCACAAATAATTCCAAGGATTCTGCCTGAACGTTAGTAACTTGCTACATTAAAAGACTTTGCTTAGCGATAGCCCTAGCAACCGAGTCCGTTCAGCCAAGATTAGTTTTCTGCCACCAACACCAATCAAAATTCTTTGTCAACAATGAATACGAGAACTCCCTTTTGTCTTTAAATCCCCTAACTTTGGTTCCCTGGGGAACACAATTCGGGTTGCTACCTGAATCTGTGCCCCTGGAATTGCAATTCTGAGACCCCAAATAAATGCTTTTGTTTTGTTTCTATTCTTCCCCCCTTCTTTGGTCATCACCACCCACGGCACACAAACAAAAGTGGGTGAGATTCTGGCCTCAAACAGCGCACAGCACAGGGCAGACATTTGTACATTTAATGATGTTAATAAATGTGTAAGAAACTTGAGCCAAAAGCAGCAGTGAGCATCCACCTCCCAGAAGAGTAGAAACTGCTCAGTCTCTGCTTCAGGATGAGGAATGTGTGAGCACTCATGCTGCACAAGGAGCCCTCGAGGGGGACACTTGACGCCAACACCTCTCCTTCCTGTGGCTGGCACACAGCTGCCGGCTAGTCCTGCCCCACCCTGATGGACAGCAGGCTCCCAGGGCCCACCCGACCCAATCCCTTCTCTGAACTGTTTCCTGATCCATATCCCTACAGCATGGCCTGAGCCCCATTGTCCCCACTGCTGGCTAGTGACACCCCAAAGTAAGGGCTGCAGCCCGGTGACCCCTGCTCTTCCTTTCTCCCTTGGGAGCCCCCGGCTGCTGCTTACAGAAGCCGCACTATCCATCCCCTGGCCAGGCAGTCCTCCGTCGCCACTGTAACCCCTCGGAACACGTCACGGGCCACGACAGCTTCCTGCTCACTCTGCCATGGTCCCCAGGACCTTTGCTTGTACCTCCCACCCTGCTGGCCTGTTCCTTCTTCTGGCACTTACCAAGGGCGACACTTCCTGTCCCCCAACAGGTCCCTGAGCACCGGGAGCACACAGTCATCGTCCAAAAGGCCTAGATAGTGGGGAGTCCATATATTTGCCAAGTGCACCCCAAACTCTGGATTACTCATGAGGACCTACTAAATCTTCTGAAAAAGAATGTGAATAAAAAGTCTAAATGGGCCCTATGTTGGAACTGATCTAAAAAAATAAGGATTTTATAAGAACTTCAAGTTGCTTTTCTAAATTAGACACAAAGCAGCCCACCTAATTCTAAACTCAGCCAACATTTCAGCCTTCCAGTTTGAACAGATGAAAAGCTAAAAAATTACATCAACTGCTTGGTGAGCTTGCGCCTGCGAGGACACACAGCGCTGGTAGACCCCCTGCGGGGAATGCTAGTGGCAGCTAACATATAATGAAGGACAAAGCAATTTACCAGTGGACCCAGAACTTGGAACTTGTTAGTGCACCTTGAAATTTAGGCATCTACACAGGGAGTACTTCAACTGGGGGCCTGATTCAAACACCAGTAAATCTAAAATACATTTTGAAAAATGTAACCAATATTAGATGCTGTTTTCAGTTTAAGACACCCCTGGGAAACCACTCGAAGTTGCCAAAAGTTTGGTTATTTTCCTCCAACAAATTACTTATCCCTAAAACAGTTGTGCAACATTGATTTCAATCTTCAGGCAAAGGGGAGAGGTCCTTTTGTCCTTTATCCACTGCGGATCTGTCTGTTGAACTAGTTGTATCACAGTTAAGCCCATGGAGAGTGGCTTCGTTCTCTAAAACAGTAAAAGCATGGGCTGGAACTCCTGGTTTCCTGGAAATGCCAGGCGCTCTGGTCTCATTCGGTGCCAAGTGCTCACCCTGGTTCTCCATGCTCCTGAAGACCAGCCTGCTGGCCCGGTTGCTTTCCCTGTGAGCAAGGACACAGGACGCGGGACCGAGGTGACCAAGAGCAACCCCACCCAGAGGTGCCCAAGGACTGGGGCTGAACGAGCTGCGGCAGACAGCCCAGCGCCGGAATGCGGAGCCCACCTTCGGGGAACACTTACCGCATCCAGAGCTTTTCAAATTCTCTCGGAGTGAGGGGAATATCGAAAGCATACGGCACATTCTTTATGTCCCACCATCGAAGGATGCCGTTGCCCTCATTATCAGTTTCTATAAAATTCTACAGGATTAGAAGACAGCACTTAGTAACATATAAAGTGTGTTTGTGGCAGCATAAAGGATTTTCAGTAGTCAACATCTGGGACAATCTAAGACATTTTTCTCCCCATCCACCTGCTGAACCACCTTTGTATCTAAGTTTCTGATACCGTCGTCATTCCTGTAAAGGAGGTGATGGAGCAAAACACGAACAAATATGTGCTGGAAGGGGCTTGTTTCTGGGTGATGAGCTCATTACCCAGGTAACGATAATGTGGTGGGAAGCCATGCCAAGAAGGGGGACAATGTTTCTTTAAGACTTTAAGAATGCAGAGAAATGCCAGGCTGCTTGAGTTTAAAGCAATGTAACAACACACCGGACCTAACGCAGTTAGGGACCCAGTGACATGGAGCAGCTTGTTGATCAAGGTCATGTAGGCCACTAGTTTACAATAGAGTATCCGGGTACCCTTACTGAGATAGGTTAAAACATAACGAGCATTCTGGCTGAACCTGTAGTACACTAACAGCTCCCACTGCAACATGCCTGGGGGCCGACGCTGCTTTACCCTGGTAGTGAACGTGTAAAAGGCCTGGCCCCGCTGCGCTCAGGGCTCAGCCTTGGATATGAATCCGCTGAGCCCCTGCCGGCGCCAATAAACTGCTTCTCACCAAACGTCTCGGAGTCCCAACTCCGTGTTCATAGTTCCCGCGGTTCCTGCAACAGTAGTCATCTCCGGTATGGGACCTGGATTCTTCTACCGACCAGTGAGGGTTCAAAGAGAGCCATTGGCAAAGGGGTAAACCAGAGCCTGGGCGATGCGGCTGCAGCACACACTGCCTGAGGTTATCATCTCAGCGACGCAGGGGACTCGGCTCTCAGCTGTAAGAAGGGGAACGGGGACAGATGAGAAGGTTCCAGTCTAATGTCCCTGAGGGCCTGCAGAAGGTGTCAGGATTGGTCAGGCATTTACGAGGACCACGGACGAGAAGAGCAGGTAACACACGGCTCAGCACTGTCTCACACTGTTTCCAAGTCGGCTCCTTTGAGCCTCCTCATAGCAACACTGTGAGGTAGACAGTGGGCACACCTACAAAGTCCTCTGCCAGCAATACGGTGAGAATGGTGAAAGATGGGAGCATTCCCATTCCACTCAGGAACGAGGTAAGAACATCTCCACTGCACTCCATCCAGCATTGTATGGGGGTGCCAGCCAGTGTGGCTTAGCAAGAAAAAGGAATAAAAGGCGTAAGAGTATGACAAGAAACACAACTGTCATCATTCATAGATGACATGATTGTGTATATAGGAACACAAAGAAGCCACACAGAAATTACTGTAACAACAGAATTAAGCAAGAAATCTGGATGTTACATCAGTAGGCAAGATCATTCACATTTTTATATACAAGACACAGAAAATGAGCTTTAAAAAATCATATTTACAACAGCATCAAAACTAGAAAGTCCTAGGAATAAATCTTAGAAATGGTTGCAAGATCTCTACCCAGAAAAGTCTAAAACTTTATTGAAGGATACTTAAAAAGATCAAAATAAATGGAGATACACTCTGTTCAAGAACTGGAAGATTCAAAATTGTAAAGATCACTTCTTTCCAAACATCCTAATAAATTTGTTGTTTCTTTGTGGATGTTGAAAAACTGACTAAAAACCTCTGGAAGAACATGGAGGAGGGACTTGCCTACCAACTAATTAAAACGAATTCCCAGGTTATGGTGCCTGCACAGAAGTGGGATTAGTGCGAGGACGCACTGCCCCTGGAACAGAACGAGGAGCCCAGAAGCACCCAGGGGCTTGACGCAGGACAGAGGCGAGGCTGCAGAGAGGACCAACTCCCCAGCAACAAGTACCAGGATAGCGGGGTCTCTGTGCAGAGGATGGAGCTGGGTCCCCGCGTCACGACACAGGTGAAACAGCCCAGGCACGGGTCAGACCTGCGTGGGAAAGGTGAGCTTGCCAGGCTCCTGGAAGAGAACGGAGAGAGTGCCTAGTGACTCCAGGGTGGGACAGGACTTCTCAAGCAAGACCTACGGGGAAATGTCAGGCAGTCTGACTACTAGAAAGAAGAACTTACATTTACTAAAAGATACATGAAAATGGTGAAAATGCAAGCTGGGAGAAGACACAGAAGATTAGTGGCCAAACCAGAGTACCAGTCCCTCCTGACAATGAGAAGAGAACAGACGGCCCTGTGTGGAACTTGAAGTCTCAAGCAGGCACCAAGGACTGATGAATAAATGGAAAGATATTTGGTCTCATTAGTAACAGACAAATGCTAATTAAAATGACAATGAAACACTGTTACACACCCACTGAAGAGGAAACCATTAAGAGGTCTGAGAGCCCTCAGTGCTATAAAGCAGAGTTGAGTAGCTGTGACTGAAGTCCAAAGGCCCACAAAAGCCAAAAATACTCAATGTCAGGCTCTTCACAGCAGGTGTGTGCTGGCCTCTGGCCTAAGATGTTGACAGCATTCTATTCCTTTGGCTGGATGGTGGTTATGGGTGGGATACAATTTGGGATAATAAAATAATAATAAAACCTTTAAGCTAATTTAAACTTACATATACATTATTATTATAATAATATACACATACATGCATATATGCCTGTTATATATATGCAGTATATATATACATGTAACATATATTATTATATTCCCCTGCAGAGTTACAACTTAAAAACAATTATGCTTAAAAAAGGCCACTCCTGTTGTAACACACACGATTCTGTAGGGTTCTTACTGGTGTTCAGACCACAAGTCTCTTGGGAACAGAGACTGTGTCTTTACTCTTTTTTGTCCTTGTGTCTTTAATATCTTGCAACAGTGCATAGTTCATAATAATGTCTGCTGAAGAAGCCAATGAACTCACTTTCTGAAAACACTTAAACGGAAATGAGCACTTAGGCTCCGATGTGTTGTAAGGCCTCCTCCCTGAGCAGCTCACCAGGGGACCCCAGGCGAAGATGGCCAGTGGAGGAAACACCTAGAGCGGTGGCCAGGGGCCAGGCGCGGCTTTATGACACTACGCCCTTTGGACACTAGCAGGCCCTGTTTGGTGAATCCCCAGGGAAATGTGGCAGAAGGGAGACAAACCACACCTTTGATCTCTCTTTTATGATCTGTAAATGCCGAGACCCAGAAGTAAAGAGTCTCCGGGCGCTCCGTTGTGAAAAAATGACATTGTCATACCTATTTTTAGAGAGTTATAAACATGCTTTTTAAAGAGTTATTTCTTCCAGTCTTGCCAAAATTGTAGGAAGCACCTTCCAAAGGCGAATACCCTCCCTGCGCAGTCGTGTAAATTGTGATTATGGTGTTAGGATCTGACAGTGACGGGTGCACCCACAGGACAGCAGAGCTGAGATTTAGGGGTTAATTTATGCCCTTACAATACACTCATCTTATTTATGTGTCATGGGCTTCCTGCAGGTTTAGAATTCTAGAGGAATTCCTTCAGCGCTTTACTCAAAATAAACCAAAAGACTGACAGATGTTCAATATAATAATAATAAAACCTGCAGGGTCCTTTAGTCCTATGGGATTCAAGAGAGGTGTGGGGGCCCGTGTGAGGCCACAGGCACACACGCTCCGTTCCCTTCTCCTCCGCACACACCAACAGGGCCCCTTCCCACAGCCCTGCCAGACGCAGCTCTAGAAGAGAGGGAGGTTTCCATTGCACAGAACTGGGTGAGCAGCAGAGGGCCTGGGGCCCCCTCCATCCTCTAAACACAGTTCAGGGCCCCGCAGAACACCAAGGATGAAGATGCCTATGAGAGGCCGTGGGAATCAAGGTGCGGAGAGGCGAGTGTGGAGGACACCCTCTGAGGAGTGAGGGTGCACACAGGCGCAGGGGTCAGCCCGGCCGAGCAGGGAGGGAGGGCAGGGAGGGGACAGCTCTGGAGGGGAGGAGGCCAGGCCAGCTGGGCAGAGAGCGGGGCTCGAGACAAGGGGGCCTTGGCTTTAACAGTTCAGAGCTGATGGAGCTTGAAGGTCAGAGCGGAGCTGGGAGAGAGGGCTTGGAGATGGGGTCAGAGAGCACGTTCGGCCCTCTCCTCAGTGGCCCGCAGTTCATAGCTCAGTTTGACCTGCCCTCCTAGAGGACTGTGTGATCCTGGCCTGGACAGCACACTCAACTCAGTGAAGACAGAGGACCAGAGAGAGGCAGCCCATGAACTGAACAGGACTTAAAAGATGAACTTCATACTGGACACAGGCCGAGGTAGAGCAACATAGAAGAACATGACCAAGTGGAACATAGTGGAGACACCTCTCAAGATGATGTGAAGAAACTTCCATAACACATTTTAAAAATGCTTTTTAAGGTGAAGTTATTGCATTCTGCAATGGTGACCGACATCCTCGGTTTTGGGGGGAACCCAGTCTCACCCCATTTAGTTCTGCTGTCCGGTGGGTGCACCGTCACCATCAGATTATGTTCCCCACCTTGACACCATGATCACAAATTACACAGGGAGGCATTTGTCTTTGGAAGGTGCTTTCTACAATTTTGGCAAGACTGGAAGAAATAACTCTTTAAAATGCATGTTTATAATTCTCTGAAAATAAGTCTGACGGTGTCATTTTTTCACTTAAAAATTCAATTCCTATCAAACCCGAGATAAGGCCAAGAATTTCTGTCCATGTAACTCCTACAATTACTTATTTTTCTAAACATCAGTTCACCTTGAGTGTGAGAATTTATTTGGAAGAAGTTATTTAAAAATAAAAGAAGTTAAATGGGTGAATGTAGTGACAACAATGTTGCTCATGTGAAACCTTCATAAGATTATATATCAATGATAGTTTAATAAAAAAACAAAAAATAAAAGATTTGCCAAACTGAGTATACAAAGTTGTTTCCACATCTCAGCCACTGGATCTAAACAGCCTGACTGTATCAATGATCTTGGGACATTGAAATAGATTTCCTTTCCTTTTAAGGACATAATTGTTTTCTTACCTTAGACAAGTCTGACCATCTGGTTTTTGCTTTGGTAACAAGATACTGATGAGCCTGTTCACAAGCTAGTTCTGAATCTGCAACCTTCTGTTTTGGTCTTAAAAGAAAAATAAATAAATAAATGTGTTTAAATTTAATGGACTCATTAATCTCCCAAGGGGTTCCCCTATCCCTGTTTGTTTCAAAGATACCATTAAAGTGTTATTTCACATCTGGTCTAACTTAATTCTTAAAATACAGTCTTATTTCCCCAGCTGCATGTTCGGGAAGTCTTCTTAAATTTTGTAAATCCTTGTTTATTTTCAGATAAATGCTGTCCAACTTTTTCTGAAGCTCACAAAGCAAACAGGGCTCTTATTCTCAGATGGGGAAAACAATGTAACATCAGATGTCTTTGGAAGAAAACAACTAAAAAACTTTTATTTCTGGATTTACAGATCGGAGTGATAATGCAGACTCTAGTGACAGCTCGGGGACAATGGGGAAATGTAGTTTACAGATTTCCCAACCTCAGTTAATGTTTAAAGGTTAGGCGTGTAGTATGTAAAATGATCAAAATTCTGTTTATTTGCTTACAAGATGACAAGACACTGAAAACACTTAAAGAAAGACCCTGTGTTCACCACCTTGGCCAGGCCGCAGCTAGGTACACGGAGACTGTCTGCAGGAATATGGGATGCCCCGGATTCCTCCACTCACTACATCAGGGGGTCATGAGAACCTGTAAAAGCTCTCTGCAGTCGCCCTGCTCCTTAGAGGCACCTACTACCCCATTCCGGGACCTGGAGCTTCTCCACACCCAGGTCGGCACCTGAAACACCCTCCCTGCAGACCACGGAACATTCAAAATGGCCCAGCTGTACACACAGCCCCCCAGCTTCCTGAAACAAGACCACATCTGTGCCCCCGCTGGGAACCCATACTTATTCACAGGCACATGGGGTGGGGTGGGGGGTGAGTGCATCTTGCCGAAGGCTAAGGACACCTGACTGAGCACCCTCCCATGAATTTCTCCTCAAGGAGTCCCAGAAAACCAGGGTGGGGCAGAGCAAGCAAGCCCCACGTAGCCCCTTTAAAGAAGTATTGTTTAAGATCTGAAAACAAACTGCTTATAAGAAAATGAAATCTAAAGTCAGCCAGCATGTGCCAGTTGAGAAATCACAGGAGTTTGCGTTCCAAACCATGGCACTTGAAAGGCTATGCGATCCCCTCAGGAAGGGCTGCTCTGAGTGTGCCCCTCTGTATGTGACACACGGGTCAGAAGCTCTGGGTGGGTTCTTGGGTAATGGTGGGCTCCACGAACTCAGGGACCCATGAGTGCTGGGCACCATCAGTCACTTTACACACAGAATCTTGGGTTTTCACAGTAATGCTCACACTACCATCCCACTTTGCAAAAGAGGAAGCTATGGTTTAGAAAGGCTGAATAATCTGCCAGAATTGCACGGCCAGTACCTGAGAATCCTGGCATTTGAACTCAGGTCTCTGAGGCCAACACAAGGCTGGCCTTTCCCCCTCCCATTCCCATTTTCACCTGAAGCTAGGGTTTTGGAACCCTCCTTTAACCTCACCCTTCCTAGAAAGAGATCCATTAAATATCCCACTACACAGAGGTGAGGACCACCTTTCATTTTCACACACTGCCCTTAACTTTTCTATCTCAATTCAACAAAGGAAGTATTGCCCGAGCGCTATGGAGTGTCAGGCCCCACGTGAGGGCCTGGAGAGGTGGACCTGTGACTTCTGCATACCAGAGAAGGCACTCCTGCCTTGCATTTTGAAAGCAGACAGCACACCAGGTCTCAGCAACTAGAGTCAATAAACTAAGCAGTAATAATTGCTCTTCATGTGGCTTCTCCTTTAAATCCCTTCTAAGAAATGCCTCTGCTCTCATACGGCTATCCCTCAAGTTCCTTGATGGCTGACAGAGCCTAGCACCCACTGGTCACCAGTTCATGGGGCCATCATTACCCAGAAGCCCACACCATGCTGCTGACAGACCTGTGTGTCACATGGAAAGAGTCTCACTCTAAACAGCCCTTCTTCGGTGAATGATGTGAACTTTGACAGCCGTGGATTGGGAAACAAAAAGTCTTGCATTTTCTCAGTTGGCAGGATGGTGAGGGCCCGCTGCAAACTGGTGGGTCCTTCTCCCTCGTCCCATGCTGCTGCTGAAATGGGCCAAATGAGGACTTAATCGTTTCCATTTCCTCTCCTGGCAGATGCCACCTTGTGGGGTCCGTAGGTGAACGACGGCTGGCCGATCTTCCTTTACTGAGACCTCCTCTCAGTCTTTCAATTCACCAGTTACTTCTATTTTGCCAAATCCGGGATCCTCATTGACTTTTCTGTTACATGTGACCCTGCTAACCATTTCTCCCTGACGCTGCTGCTTAAATGAGGCCATGGGCTAGGACACCCACCCCAGGGCCTGGCAAACGTACGCCCTCAGTCAGTGTGGTTTTCCCTCTTTACCTGGTTTTCCCCACCCTCTCTCCTCTCTCCTCCCACCTCAGAGCCCACTTAGTCTTCTGGGAGGTCATCCCTTCCCATGGCCCCAGCAACTTCCCTGACGCTGATGGCCATCCCTCTGTACCACGAGTACTGCAACCTCACCTGCTTTTCTGTTCCATTTCTCTCCAACTGCCTACTGGACTTCACGGAACAGTGGAATTTCAGGGCTGCAAAGGGATCTAAAGGTCAACCTGTCTACTCCTCTATCACTACTTTACCACTAAAGGTTTTAAAAGCTTGGCAGGATTATGTTGCATTTTTATAACTATTGCTTAAAAGGATTATAGGTCCTTATGATGCATATTCCCCTGACTTTGCCTTTAGGACCCTCCTAAATCTGATCTGCACCCAGAGGTCTTCCCCAAAAGGATGGAGACCCTGAGAGGCATGTTCTGTCTCTGCAAAGTCAGCACATCCAAACTGATATCTCACTATCTAAACATATCCAAATAGCTCCCACCAACCCAATTTCTTTCTATGCCATAAGCCTTGATTATTTTCTTAACAACCCATGCTCAAACCATGGACCACTACTGATTTTTCCACCCATTTCTCCCTTGTCCCATATTACATACTTGTCTTCTCTAGAGAGGTCAGAAGGTTTTTCTATAGCGTTTTCCAGAAGTTATTACTTCCTCTCCTATTGCCAGGCTCTTCGGATCTTGACGATCAGTCAGATCCAGCCTTCCTGTCAGCCAGTCTGTCAGTTATAAACACACACAAACTCTTGTTCTGTGCTGCTCTAGGTCCTGCAGAATGATGGTGAGCAGTGCAGCAGAGCCCGCATCGCAAGGAGCCCGTGCTGTGCTGGTGGGAATTTAGAGCAAACACAGGAAAATAAGCGAGTCAGGGAACTTCAGATGCCGAACCTGATGGAATGGCGGGTGGGAGGTGCCCTTAAGGCCAGGGAGCATTTCAGGCAGCATAATAGTCCTGAGATGTACTTCTGGTCCCAGTTAAGGGGGAGAAGGCACGCACTTCATCCTCTCTCCCACTGACTACAACTAAAAACTATAGCTACAATATAAGAAGTAACTCTCTGAGGACACTGAACAGGGACAGGAGGCTGATGGAGAGGGAGATCAAACTCGAAGACTCTTACAGTGGGGAGTTTCATGTTTTTTCCCTCCCACATTTCCAGCCTAGGCTTAAACAGGGCAGTCCTGATTCTGGAACTGTGAGGTGGGCATGGACAGAAAAGCAAGCCTGTTTTCCTGACCAAAGAACCAGGAAGGAGTGGCCGTGGGGCGCGGGGTGCGGGGGAATCCCCCCTCTTGTCTGACTCTCCAGTCCTGATCCAACGCAGGCCCTGTCACAAACAGCACGTTTGGGTCGGTGCCAGCGATAGCAGTGGCCAAAGTAACTACCCAAAACTGAAATTCTCTCCAGCTAGAAGGCATGGAAAAAGGGATTCCTGTGTTCAAAAAGTGTTGGGAGGAATCCACTATATGTTTTTTTCTTTCTTCTCTCACCATGTTGTCCTGAGGTGGACCTACTCGTGGGAAATATACAATAGCAAAGATACACTAAAACCTAAGATTTTCCAGCCAGAATACCAAAAATAAATGAATAAATAAATAAACAATAAAAAAAGGATCCTAGGGGATGGAGAGTGGAAAGTATGGGGAGAAATCAGAGAGAGGAGTGAGCTGGAAAAAGGAATGGCCAAATCGGCACGGGAAGTTCCAGGTTCACCTCTGACGTGCACATGTATGAACGTAACTCAAAGCAGCACAGCAAAGTCCTTGAGAAGATTGGTCCCTGGGTGCTGCACACGTGAGCTGGCCTGGGAGAGCTACAAGAGCTTTGAAAACTGAACTGACATTGAGACCACAGAAGGCAGGTCAGGACTTGCAGTCTGAAATTAACTGGATTGATTACCTGCTAAAAAATAACCAAAAACATAAATCACACTACTGAGGATTTTAACAGGGCCAGTATGTCACAATACAATATTAAAAGTGTCCATGATGCAATCTGAAACCACTTGATATATAAAAAAACCACAAAATCCCCAAAATTTTCACAGTAAAAGACAACGGACATTAACTCCAAGTGACCCAGATGTAGAAACGATCATATTTTAAAGCAGCTATTATAGCCATCAGGTAAGAGTGAATGTCCTTGAAATAAATAGAAAGACAAATTCTGAGCAAAGAAATAGAAGTTTGAAGAAAAAAAGAAAAAGAAAGAATTAAATGGAGACTACAACTGAAAAATACAACAACTGAAATGAAATTTTCAGTGGATTGGCTCAATGACAGAATGGAGTGAGAACAGAGGAATGAGTCAATGAACCTGAGATAGCTGAACAGAAATAATACCATCTGATCAAAAGAGAAAAAAAAAGTAAAAGAAGACAGCTTCAGGAACTGTGTACAGGGACCTTCAAAATCAAAAGGTCTGACATTCATGTCATTGGGGTACTGAAAAGACAGAAGAAAGAGATTGGTTCAGAAAAAAATTTAAACTTGAAGCAATAATAGCTGAAACCTCCCTGATGAAAAACATTAAATTTACAGATTCAAGTTCAGCAAACCCCGAAAAAATATTAACTCAAAGAAAATCATGCTCAAACACATCATACTAAAACTACTGAAAACCAAAGGTAAGGAAAAAAATCCTGAAAGTGACCTGAGAAAAATAACATATGCCATAGAGGGGGAAAGACCATTTGAGTGACTACAGATTCCTCACCCCAAACCACGGAGACCCAAAGATAAAGGAACCTTTTTAGAGCGCTATATGAAAGGAACTGTCAATCCAGAATTCTATATCCAGCAATAATATCTTTTAGGAATGAAGGAAAAATACATTCTTGATTAAGGGAAACTAAGACAATTTGTCTCCAGTAGACCTGCTTTAAAAGACAAGCTAAAGGAAGCTCTTCAGAAAACGGGAAATGATAGCAAAGAGAAACCTGGAACTTCAGAAATAAAGGAAGAGAAGCAGCAATGGTAATACAAATAGACCATTTTTCTCAAAAATACATGAAGCATAAACTGATATAACTAGAAAGAGAAATTGACAACTGCAAAACTGTTAGACAGCAACACTCCCTTGTCAGTAACAGAGAGACAGACAGACAGGAAACAAGCAAGAACATAGGAGACCCGAACACTCAGCCAACTCGATCTCACTGACATTTATAGACACTCCACCCAACGACAGCCAAATACACATTCTTTTCAAGTATATAGGGAATATTCACCAAGATAGACCATTTCTGGGGTTGAAATAAACTTTAACATTAAATTTGTTGAATTAAAATCATACAAAGTATTTCTGACTATAACAGAATTAAACTAGATATCAACACAGAAAGAGTTAGAAACCATGCAATATTTTGCAATTAAAAAGCACTCTTTTAAATAATCGATGGCTCCAAGTGGCAGTCTCAAGGGAAATTAGGGAATAGTTTGAACTGAATGAAAATAAGAACTACAACATACCCAAATCTGTGGAATGCAGCTAAGTCAGTGCCTACAAGGAAACTGATAGCATTGAGAGCTTATATTAAAAAGGAAAGAATCCAAATAAAAAAAGTCTGAGTTTCCAACTTAAGAAAATAAAAAAAAGAAGCAAATTATACTTAAAGCAAGAAAAAAGAAGGAAATAATCAAGGGGAGAAATCAATAAAATTGAAACAAAAACAAAAGAAAAATCAATGAAACAAAAAGCTGGTTCTTTGAAAATATTAATTAAACTCATAAATCTTTAGCTAAAAGGATCAAGAAAAAAGGAAAGAAGACATTAACTACCAATATCAGAAAGAATGGGGTATCACTAAAGATCCCACAGATATTAAAAAGATAAAAGTAGAATACTATGAACAACTTTATTGATATGAATTTAACAACTTTGATATAAAGGACCAATATCTTAAAAAACACAAACTACAAAAGGTCATTCAAGGAGGAATAGAAACCTTAAATGATCCTCTATTAAACTAGTTGTATTTATAGTTAAAATCCTTTCAACAAAGGAAACTCCAGGACCTGCTCATTTCACTGGTGAATTCAATCAAATATTTAAGAAGAAATAACAATTCTGTGTAATCCAGAAAATGAAAGTGGATTGGCATTCATAACTTTTATTCTTAGAGGTCTTCCAAAGAATGCAATTTTCAAAATGGAATTTTCTTTATGAAACAAAACTCATTCTATCTGGCAATTACCATATGGATCCACTGAGCCCTCTGATGTATCTATGATACATTATGGGGTCTTAGTAATCTTGATTTTAATTTTACTAGACCTATTTCATTATCCTAAGAGATAATCAACATTACTCATTGTTTCCAACTATGCTTAAAAAGAGAGATTAAAAATAATGGAGTCACCTAGCAAGATGATATAATATTGGAATGAATCACCACCATTACACCACTCGTTTTCTGACTGCACTGCCCAGAGTATAACAGATCTTTCAAGAAGGTGACACCATCTTTGTAGTCTTATGTTAGTCTTCATTAAACTCAGTTGAAAACTCAGAATTCTTATTTCATGCCCAAATGGCAAAGAGAAGAAAATTGAGATAGGAAGATGTTTCACAATTGTTAGATGAAGCAGAAGATGAATGTACAGGAAGAAAACAGCATTATAGAGTCCAATGATGATGGTGAAATTGATAATATAAGCCAAATCTCTTGCTGAGTGAATGATGCATTTCTAAGAACAAAAGGGAAATTTGGTATTTCCACTCAGTCAGTCATTCAACAGGAAGGACTTGATCATGCAATATTTTTTGACAAGAAGCTGGACCATCTAATTTTGCTAAAAGGACATGTGATGATATTCTTTAATCTTTTATGATGTATATGCACCAAAATGTGCATGATGTAGGTTGTCAATAGGTAAATGGACAAGGCAGTTATGTTTTGAACAAGGGAATCGATTGGAAGGGAATAGATGGCATAGACAGGTCATTGGACCCGTCATTCTGACTGGTATTTATACACCTAAATATGAACACTTAATGAAGCAAACAAGATGGTCTTTTCTCCTCACCAGAGTTATGAACCCTCAGAGTTTTCAAAAGTATTGTGTCTTGATGACACAGGTGGAAAGTGAGGCCCAGAAGGCAGAGGCGGGGCTGGCTGGCTTCCAGGAAGGGATGGGGTCCCGCTTCAGCTGGCGGCGAGGAATGAGGCTGGGACGGTCAGGGAGGGCGAGGTCCCCAGGCAGAGAAAGGGGCCCTTCCCAACAGGCACCCTGGTTTCATATCCCTGCCCACCACCTATCACCTGGGTCCTCTGGACAAGTCATTAACTTTTCTCTAGGTCCCAGTGCCTTCACTGGGAAAGTTACACAGCAATGCCTCCTTGTAGGGCTGCGGGGGTGTGGAAGGCTATGTCCTGAAGCACAGGTGTGGGGTTTGGCCACAGGAGAGCCTCGCTTTCTAACGCAGTACCTTGTTGGGGCCTCAGGGCTGCCTCCACAAGACTCCTGGAGCCCATGCTGGGTGTCCCTGGGCTCCGGCCTCTCCTCCTTTACATCCGCCCTCTGCTCTGGGGCTGCTGAAGGGTCTCGGCAGCACAGTGCAACCTCTCACTCAATAGCATCAAACCCTCCCCTGCCTACTGGAAGGAGAAACGTCTCATCCTGGCTCACAAGCCCCTTCGGAGCCAGCCCTCCTGCCTCTCTAGGTCTCCCTTCCCACAGTGGCCCAGCATGTGCTGCTTTGGCACACACATCCTTCCCACACTTCCTGCACGTATTCAGTGCTCCCACCTCTGGTTTTGCAAATGCTATTCCCTGGCTTCGAACCACCAGCTGATAGCCTGCACCTGACAAACTCCTACTCATATCTCAAGACCCAACCCAAATATCCCACTCCTCAGGTGGGCCTGGCATCTCCCCTGCCTGTGGAACTCCAGACACCTTTGTATTTCAATATAGCTCTTTGTTTTCGGACCTGTCCCACACCCAACCATAAGCACCTCAAAGGGAGGGTTTTTAATTCATCTCTGCACCGCCTAGTCCTGGGGCAACATCTAGCATACAGCAGACCCTCAGTAAGTATTTGATGAGTGAACAAATAAATACAAATAAGAAGGTTGAATCATTGGAATGGGAAAATTGAGCTTGTGGTTGAAAGTTTTCCATGTTCATTCTGTATACAGTCTCCAGAAAATCCTTTCTGAAGGGTATTTTTTGTTTTGTTTTAATGTTAAGTAATCAAGTCTCATATTACAGCGCCTCAGAATTGAGTGATTGGAAGCAGGTGTCCAACTCACGTGTTATGTGATTGCTTTACTTAGAGACTATGGTTGTTTTCTTTCTTGCTGGCTTTTATTTTAAGACAAAATAAAACCGACAAATTCTGAGGGAAAAACTGAAGTGCAAGATCAGAGGGCCTCTGCAGCCCAGCCAGTTATCACAGAGCCTGGCCTGGTGACGGAGGCTTCTGGAGGCTCCCTGCTCCAAGCCTGGGAAGGGGTGCTTGTCTGGGGCCCCTGGGGCTGCGAGTGCCTCAAGGGCAGACAGCCTAGTGAGTGTCACCACCGTGCTGTCTCATTGTGGCAGCAAATACGATTATCAAAGCGGATGGTAACCTTTCAAAAAATATTAATATTATACTTAGAATAATTGGTCAAGGAGGATCTGAATGGCTACTTCACTCATGCCCGTGGGCATTCAACAGATCTTGACGGGGAGCTGACAGTGACAGGTACCAGGTTACATGGGAGGCCCCGTTATTGCTTCAAGGAATGTAGCCTTTTACTGAGAGAAAGCCGAGGACACAGGGTTACAGCTCACAGCTCGGCTGGACGCTGAGATTCTCCTCCTTGTGAGTGAGGCTGGCATGGGATGGGTGGGGCTCTCAGGTGGACACTGCCCAGGAAAGGGCTGGAAGATGTCTTTGTGTCTTCTAAAGCAGTTGGCATGGCTGACTTCAGATTTATAAAAAGTATATGTATACTGATGTCCATAGTAAAAAGGCCAAACTAATACTCAGCTTCCATCTATTATCACAGGGTGTTCTGAGGTCCCCTGTTCACATCATTGCCTAGGTTAGCATTTCAGTGCCTGGAGGAAGTTCTCATGTTCTCTTGGCAAGCATCCGTGCGCAGCCTGTGCAGGGCCCTGCAGGGGCCCCTGTGGAAGGGGCTATAGCTCGGAAAGCAGTGTGCTGAGAGGTCTTGCAAGGCTGAGCAACATGCATGTTCACCTGACCCCAGATTTATAAAAAGAAAGAAGATCTAAGGATATGTGTCTATTTATGTGCATAGAAAAAGGACTGGGATGATACACAGTGAAATGCAAACAATGCTCCCAGGTGGTTAGATGAGGTAGTATCTTCTAATCTGTACCTGTCCTGTCTGGTCTTTCTACAGTGAAGTCATATTATTCCTTCTGCGATTTTTCTTAAACCAAGAAAAAGACAAAACAGCTGCCCCTGGGAGGCAGCTCCATTCTGCACCGTTTGCAGACACAGTGGAAGTGCTAGGCTTGGGGGTGGCCAGGGCCAGGACACATAAAGGAGGCCCGGCGTGCTGCCTGCTCACCTGAGGAGTCTTTGAGGAGCGTCATCTGAGCTGAAGGGTCTCTGCTCACACAGGTTCCGAAACTCCTGGAAATTCAAAGGGATGCTGAGTCTCAAGCCAAGGAGGCCCAGGAAACGCTCAAAGTCCCCGTCTTTAAGATTGAGCAGTAAGTGCAGTAGCAGTCTGTGAAGATCATGCACGTTGATGACGCCATCCCTGTCGGTGTCTGTTTTGAAGAAGGCAGAGTAGGGATGCTAGAAATGACACGCACATGTCAAAGCACTTCCTTCTGAACGTGCCCATGCCACGCTTACAGGCCCCGTGTATACAGCTCATCTCCAACGTGAGGAGGGGGCACTGTTGCGACTATGGCTTTTGGGAGACTTCACTGCTCCAAGAATACTCTTGTCATGACTTGCATTTCCCAATAAGTTCTCCAGTGCCCTCTTTCAATGCAGAAAGTCCCTAGAAAGGGACAAGAAAGGTTCTTTATTCCCTTCACTCTCCAATTTATGGTACCAGGACCACTTACAAGCAGCTTTCCCAGGCAAAGGAAATCCTGCTCTCCATGGCTTTACACAGCCTTCATAACGTTTGGCAACTTCTGTCCCCAGGAACACAAGCGCGTACTGACTTTTACCCCGAGGAACCCACCAGAGGCCAGTGCCCATTCTGGGTGATGGCGCCAAAGCTCTGGCCCTTCTAAGATCTGCCTGCTGCCCTGTCTAAAGAGCTTTTCCGGACACATTTGCTCAGCTGGTCATACTGCCGGGGGGCACAGCCATTCCCATTTTGTGAATGAGGAGATGGAGTGATAGGGAATTTGTGCTACACAATCGAGGCCCCTCCCTGAGAGGCCGCTTAGTTTCGAACCCCAGCTGGCCACTCCACCTACTGCAGCATGACCTTGGGCAAGGTATTCAAGCTTTCCTGTCTACAAAATGGGGATGAAAAATGGCCCCCTTCCTGGGGTGGTTGGGAGGACAGAAGAGGCTAATGTAGACAAAGCACTTGGAAGGTGCCTGCATGTTTCCTAAGCACCCTGAAGTGCCTGGTACTCTTACCCCTGTCTGAGGTTATGCAGCAGGTGCCTCGCTGCGGGGACCTGAACGGGCTGTGTCTGGGCCAATACATGTGTTTTCCGCATCTGGACTTCCTACGTCCCAGGCTTGAAAAGTTGCTCATGTGGTCCCAATACCCCTCATTTCCATCAGTACCCAATGCAGCCCCCTCCACCCCACCGGGGGCTATCTACTCGCTTTCGAGGTGTTGCTTTTATCCCTTCCTGCCCCAAGTCTCAATCTTTGACTTCCCAGAATGAAGACTCCTAATTTTATTGGAGTCAATATATGTTGGAGTCAAACAGATGTTACTTCAATTCCTGCCTGTGACGTTTACTAGACATGCGGCTTTGGGAAGGTTCTCCCCGTGTCTGACCTTCAGTCTCTCCATCTATGGATCAATTGCTTAGGAAAGACCGAGCTTGGGTAGGAGTTAGCTGTTCAGAGGGGGGGCAAAGGAACAATGTACAAAAACAGGAGGGCAAGGAAGAATGCTGGCCGGCGCGGGAAGCGAGGAGGGGAGGACGCAGCTGGGGCGAGCGCCGGGCCAGCCGGCGCAGACCCGGGGGCTGTGGGCTAGGCGGGCAGCAGCAGGGCTTCCCCTGAGGGCAGATCGGAGCTGCGTGTTGGGACCTGCAAGGTCAGATGTCCCAGACAGACTGTGAGGTGATAAAGGGAGTTACAGACGTGTGTGTGCAGAGCGATGCCATTTTTGTGGGGGGGTTTTTTGACGCTGTTTATTTTTTAAAATATACACAAAAACCTGTGGACACCTGCCTGAACCTCAGAGACACTATCTAGAGAGTTAAGTCCGGATTGAAGGACTCCCCGGGGCCACAGAGAACCTGTCCCCCGGTCATGTCCCCAGGTCACCAAGGGGGTCTCTGTGCCTGCTTTCCTCACCACAGTCAGGGAGGAACGATGTCCCTTATTTGGTCACCAAGCACTATCCCCTTCAGACTATTCATGGCTCGGGTCTGGGCTACGAGGGTATGGCTGACTGACTTACCTTTACTGTTCTGTGTACACCTAACTGAGTGCTGAGATGGACTCATTCAGCTACAAAATTACTGTGCAAACAACAGCAACTGCAGTATTTTAAGCTAATCTCATTTGTTTTTTCATTATTGAAGGGGAACGATGTTCAAGAATTTCCATGAATAGGGACTTAATAAAGTTACGTAGAGTCTCTGTACCTTCCCATTCAAAAGTCAAGACACATACTTCATCCCGTTTACAACAAGCAAATCCCTAGTGAGCCCGGGTGTAACCTGAATCCTACAATGTATCAGGCAAAACCTGGCAATTAGGGGTTCATTTCTTTGACCCACTAGATTATGAATTCTTTCAGGATACCGTGGGTGTCAGTGAACAGTCACTGAATCAATTCATTACTTAATTATTTAAAATAAAGATTACCTTAGGAAATACAGGACATGTGCTCTAACCAAGCTACCTGATAATAAAGGGAGGAAAGCAATGGTGCCAGCATGGAGCTTGCCTTACCCCCAAGGCCCCCACTGGGAAGGGTGAGTGAGAGCAGAAAGGCAGAGAGAGGTCAGAATCAGGAGGCTGGGTTGCAGCAGGGCCCGAAGGCCTGGGCCCCCTCTGGGCCACGCTGCGCCTCTACCAACCAGCTGAGAAGGGACATTGGCTCCAGTCCTCTCTGCGTCCCCGCTGCCCTCTCACCCCCAGCCCTGCTCTCCTTCCTCAGAGACCAGGCTCACAGCCTCCTAACTGACCCCTGCCTGCTCCATGCTCTTCTTGGCTGGGCATTAGACCAGATTCAAAAATGAGGGTTGATCCTGCTCCGTGTGTGCTGATGGCAACATTTTTTCAAACCAAGAATTAGGCTGCACGATCTGAAGATTGGGCAGAATGTTCAAAGTCAGAACCATCCCGCAAATCCAAGCTAGATGGGGGTCATAAATAGATCTGATTTAAAAGGGGGGTTGGTAACCACAATGAAACTCCAGCTGGCGACCAGTACAGAGAACATGTCTCAGCCCAGAAAACTGGTGGCCCCTGCCCCTGTCCGCAGGGAGCTGGCTCTACCCAGTGGCCCCCACCCCTTCCGAACTCAGCCCCTCCTTGCGTGCCGAGGTGTCCCTGTGTGCCCAGCCCGTGCCCCTCCGCCCCCTGTGCTGTGACGCACTCTGCTACCCACTGCCTGCCACCCTATCTCCCATCTTGTAGCTGCTATGGTCGGTGTATCAAATTGATCTTCCTTCCTTTAATCACCCTCATTAATCACTTCTCAACACAAAAACAGTCGAAGTCACTCTGCGCCTGCCCTTGGTTGAATGGCTGCTGTCTATTTCGCCCACTGTGGCCATTAAAACTTCCACAGGCAGATGTTTTGCTGCCCTTGTCTAGCTTAGATTAATACTTAGTCCATAGGCACACACCTGATCATCTACATTTGCCCTCTTACAGCACTAAATTATGTTTTCTACCTTTATCTTGCATCTACCTACCACTTCAGCATTTTATTAAAAATAATAATAATAATAATAATAAGGGAGAAATGTGGGATTCACATATAAATCAAGTATAAAAATCAAACAAACAAACAAAAAACTTCCACAGGCAGCCCGTGCCTTGGTCGCGCTGAGCCATCAGCCCTTCCCTGACCTGTCTGCCGCCCACCTCGAGTGAGCTCTCTCTGCTGTTAATTGCTCCCTTCTTTTCCCAGCCAGCAGCATGATGAGGGTTTAAAATTTGGTTCCAGGGTCACCTGCTCCAGGAAGCCCTCCTGTGTGCGGTCTTTTCCCTGCGCACCTACAGTTCACTGCCATTCCCTGTATGTCAGCCAAGCACAGTATGAATTGTCCATCTACCATCTGTGCCTTGGACTGGGCCGAGCTCCCTAAGCGGGGCTACTACTGCCTTTCATCTCCAGCTTTTAGCAGAGATTCCAGCATATTGTGTGTTATACTAGTTCGGTGAGCGAATGAGCAGCGTGGGTACAATGGATGAATGGATCCTAAATTCGAAGTCACTCTGCTATCATGCCCCTGTCCACCTTTCCCCTGTTGTGTGGAGGGTCTCCTTCCGTCTCCAAGGCCTTCAAGAGGCAGCAGACAGACGCAGCAAAGTGTCAGCAGGGAAGAGCCGCATGGAGGGAAGGGGAAGGGAGGGCAGAGCTCTGTGGCCGGTGAGGGGCCCCAGGAGTTACACCCAATGTGGCTGAAAGTGGGGTCCAGATTAGCTGATAGCAGACAGATCATAGTTTACCGGGAAGGATTCCTTCAGTTGGCAGGGGAAATGTCGCAGGCACTCCTTGGCAGTTGTAAAGAAGCTGTCCAAGTTACTTTTCGAAAGGATTGGAGTCTGAGGAGTCATTGCTGGCCTATTCATTTTTGCATCTGAAACAATTACATAAATCAGAAAACTTAGATTAATGGTGTGTACACCTCTTTATTTCTATGTCAACGCTTGATCTCTCCCTGCCTCAAATCCCATTAGAATGCTATACAGTAAAATGACCCTGTGAACTGAGCATAGCAGTAATGTTATGATCTGGGTTTTTTTTTCCTTCAGTTTCTTAGAAATTTTCCTGTTGTAAGAAATTGTTCTCTTAGACTTCCTGGGGCCGCGCTTGTGCTCAGCACAAATCGGGGATCATGCCCTCGCACACTTGCTTGTTTGACTTCTCTGTCCTTCCTTATATCTGCTCATCTCTCCACTCCCAGAGGCAGAGAACAAGCATTACCTGCCTTTTTTGTTGCCTAGAATCATATCCTAAACATAGGAATGTGTTTAGTCAAAACTCATTAATTCACCAATATTCATTCATTCACTAATTTCCTGGCCACATATCCACTGGTATTGTGCTAGGAGCCTTCATGTATTTCTTTGTCCTTTCAACAACCTGAAGGGGTAGATTCTCTTCTTACGCCTACTTTACACACAAGAAAACCCATACTATGTCCATTTATGTGTGAGGAGACAGAAGCTCAGCGTTTCCCCAACTTCCCCAAGGTCACAGAGTTCACAGGCAGCACAGTTCAGCTCAGGCCTGTCTGGTTCCAGAGCCCAGCTGGCTAATCACTGTATTATGCCTTCTCTCTCCCCCAAGACTGAGGAGAAAAGTGTAACCCCTCCTTAAAAATCAACCTGTTCCCACTAGGTTGGGATAATTTGAGTGTGTCCTTGTCTAAAGCCAGGCTATAAACCTGGGGCTTGGTTTTAGATGTGGTTGTATGCACCTGCTGCCACCAGCCCCTGCCCACAGGTGTGGTCGGCAGGAGGGATGCTAGGCAGTGTCTGGGGCTCATGGGTATCCGATGGCCCAGTCCGGGCCCTGGCTCCTGCCTGCCTCTGCCTGGGCCTGGAGTGGCCTCCTTCCACTTCAGGGGCTTGTTACAGCTGGCAGATAACACCTCCCTGGTTGACGCTCCTGCCATGCCCACCCCACGCCCCTAGCCCGAGGCTGGCCTGGAGCCTTATCTCCCCCACCCGCCAGCCCCTCGCCATGGGGAGAGACAGGACAGAGGAGAAGGAGGAAGGGGAGAGGGGAGAACAGGCCGGGGCAGGAGGAAGCCAAGAGCAGCTGGCGGCTACTGAGTCGCGGTCCACTCTGCAGCGGCCTCTGCGCTGGGACCTTCTCCCCCCAGCACAGGTTTTCCTCACCTGGAACATGAGTGCAGCTTTTGTGGTAGAAGCACTGTTACACTGGAAGCACTCACTAAAATAATATGAGTTCCTTTTTCCTTTTTATTTGTCTTCAAAAATGTCAAAACATATATCCAAAGAGAGTGTCAAACTTGTAAAATTCTATGGCTTTTCACTGCCTTTTTAACAGGCGCAGGCCCTCTCTCCCTTTAGAATGGGCAAGAGATCGTCTGCCAGGGCTGGACGGGAGCTCCGCGTTTTCCTGGTGAGCAGTCCCAGCTGCCGGTTTCTCTAGGGCAGACCCATTACATCGCCCAGCCACCTCCCAGACCACAGGTGGAGAGGATGGCATGCAAACAGGTCTTCCGGGCTCTCCCCTGTCTAGCCTGCAGTGCGTTAGCAGCAAAGTAGAAAAGAATTCCACCCACATATCTGCATGATTTCTGCAGCTTTTCTTAGACGGCTTACTTGTCCACCTAAACTTCAGTACGAGTAGAAAGAAGTGAGGGGAAAGGAGACGCAGCAGAGGCATGAGGCTCGGGGCTTGGCGTCTGTCTACTAGGCATGTGGCCAGCAGAGCAGAATTAGGAGCGGGTGGCAAACGGGAGGACCCAGCCCCTGGCCTTGATGGCACTGCACATGACAAATTTCCTGACAGTCACTTAAGGGCGGGTGAGGGAGGGCAGGGTGGGTGATCTTGGGCACATCACTGTGAGTCTCTGTGCCCCTATCTGCAAAAAGGGAGGAAGAACACCTGCCTTGTGGGTGCCTGGGTGTCACTGATTACAGATAACCGGCATCTATTTTTAGGAGGAAACTCTTAGAGGACATGAGGTGGACTGAAGGAGCACGGGCTTTGGAGTGGATTTTAGAAGGCACTTGTGCTCTAAGTCTGCCGAAAGCTCTGACAGGCAAAATCCCATACTCACAGTTTGGTTTGGTGAAAAGACAAGGCTATAACACAGATAAAATGAAACAAAAATGGTTCCAGTCCTTGAACTCACACTGTTTCTGCACCTCAGCGCACACTTCAACCCCCACGGCCTGGTGGCCCTGCTCTGGAAGCCTGGCCGCGCTGGGGCGGGCCACTTATCCCAGAAGCGTTTGCACTTGATTAGCTACCTTCAAATCTTGTCGCAAAATCAAGATAGCTCATTCCTTCTTTCTTATATCCTATTTTTGCAGTCAGCAGAGCATACTGATTGCCACCCATGGGCATTCCGAGGGACAGGTGGTCAGGCTGTCCAGGGCCCATGCCCGGCTGCGCCCCTCCAGCCCCGTGGTGGGCTCCCCACCATGGCTCCTGCGCTCCTGTCTGTCACCACCCACAGGCTCCCTGGGTGTGTCCCGGATCCCTGGCCCACACAGGCCTGTTTGCTCAGGAGCGAGAGCACAAAGGGGCGGGTGGGCGCCAGGCCGTGGCTCGGTGCGCACTGGGGGCCGCAGTCCGCGCAGCAGACCTCGTCAAAGGCCGTGCCATCCAAGGGATTCAGATTCACAGTTCCTGGGACTGCAGTAATCTCCTAAGTCAGATTCATGTTCACATATATCCTAGGGAGCAAGGACAAAATAAAGCAAGTCAGTTTGAGGAGGGAAAACTAAAGGTTTGATTAAAGTTTCATTATGGTCCAGATAAAACTGCCAACTAGTGTGCTTTTGGGAGAGATGGGGAGCATCCACTCCTCTTCTAATGTGAGTCCTCTCACCGAAAGTCATGATCCCTTCACTCCACCATGTAAGTGGTGTTTCTGTAAGTGACTGTTTTCCAACAGTTCCCATTTTGTGCGCATGTGTGGGTTGGGGGACTGCGGGGGAGACAACTGAGGAAACGCACTTCCTTGCACTGTGAACAGTGAAGCAAAATCATCTAGATGGTTCTTCCTAGGAGATGACACTTTCCTAGGAGAGACTGATCAGCTGGGCCGTTCAAGGGGCAGATGATGCCGGCACTCGTTTTGCCAATGGCTAGTCAGGTAACAGCCTGGACAGAGCTGCCTGCCTGGAGGTGCACACCCAGATGGGATGCTGGGGACAATGCAGGCAGGACAGAAGACACCATCCCATCTGCTCTCAGAGTATTCCCAATCTAAATGAGAAAGCATGGTTTTTCTCCAGAAAAGGACATTGAATCACAGTCCAAAATGAGTCCGTGCACCTATGGGCCAAAGACACCCAGGATGACTGAACTCACTGCAGACAGACGGAGGAACGCTGTCTGGGAGAGCCGAGCCTGGAGGTGGGTTTGAAGAAAGGGTGTGCCTGTGTGTTGGGGGGCCAGTCATTAAGATATGTCAGGAAGCCAGAATAAGTCGGAGAGCAGAGGGGCAGAGGGGGCAGTGCCCCCTGACTGCATTCTGTGGAGGAGGCTGAATGGGGGAGGGGAACAGGGGGACAGCACTCGCCGCCGTCATCATGTAGCAATGCTTATTGCCTGTTGGGTGCCAGGCACTGTGCTGAGGTCTTTCCAGCATTACCCAAGTTTCATTAATCCCTATCCCGAGCCTTGAGAAAGGCACTCTCACTAACCCCATTTTAAAGATGTGGAAACTGAGGCTTAGAGAGTTGCCCCAATCACATGTCTAGGAATAACAGGCCTGGGGTCCAAACTCAGTTCTTCTTAACCTACTATAATGAGCTCTAATGTTGCAGAGGTCCCTGGGGCCTGGACAAGGAACGGGGCAGGGGGAAATGGCTAGAAAATGACAGGAGGAAGTGGGGGCTCTGTCACGGAGCTCAGGTAGTCCATGCGGGCAAAGGCAAACTGGGTCTTGACTGGACACCCTGGGGTCTCTCTGGAATGCCAGAACGGGGAGGCTTCTGAGGAGCTGCTGTGAGGCCATCTCCCCCCGGCCCTCCTTATCCTCCTGAGAGGCTGTCAGGAGACAGCTACTTTTCACCTCCCGGGTTCTGATGAGGTATAGACCCTTCTGCCCTGGCCTCCCCAGACTACACTGCGGACTGTAAACCCACTTAGCTGCAGCAGAGTACCCACAGCTTGTGGGCAGGCATGAGCTCCTTCCGTTTTGGCATCATCCTCTTTGGTGGGAGGGACTAGGACCCAGGGAGTGGGCACCTCCGGCTGTCTATATCGGCAACAAACTGAAGGTAGGTGACAGTGGCTCTGTACTAGCCCAGTTGGTCTGGTCCTGGCCCTGGCTTGTGTGCGTGAACTGGAGTTGAAAAGCCTCAGGATGTGCGATGGGAAGCAGAGCAAAAAGGGAAGGGAATCCAGGTGGGCACAGCCCTGCCTGGGAGCTTGGGGAAGCAGCACTGGATTCCAAGACCATTCCAAGTGGGCCTGGGGACCTGGGCAGGCAGTGCTTGGCTGGGAATTCCAGCAGCCCCATGCCATCGGCAGGCACACCCTGTCCCAGCTCTGCACAGCAGCCTGTCCCAGCACAGGACACTGCAAGCGTCCTGCAGAAGCTGCGGCCCACGTGAAAGGTGCCTAAGCAGCAGTGGGGCTCAGAGACAGACAGACTGCTCGCTTGCTTTGAAAAATAACTTTATATTTTGAAAACAATTACACATGAATTATTCATTGCAAATTCCTCCTGCTCAGTCCTTTCATAAAAACATATGCAATGGTAGTAAGAAAATGTCTGTAGGCAAATGTCTCACAGCCTGGAGGGCTGTGAAGCCACCAGGGAGGCTGGGCCTGCCTGAAGCAGCCTGTCCAGAGGTGGCAGGAGTGCAGCCCCCTCGCCCCTATGGGCACAGCGCATCACGCAGGCTACAGAGCCCAGGGTGCGACCCCCAGAAGAGGCATAAGCGTTTTATAGGCACTGATGTCTCTCAAGCTTCCCCGTGCACCACTCTTATTTCTAAGATGAATACAACAGCAAATCAGCTAGACTTATCACAGCCCTCGGAGGCGATTTACAATATGTTAAGGCTAAACTGCAACATTCATAAAACAGATTATAAAACGTTTCACCATTCAAGTCATGTCCTTTGTTCCTTAGGCATTTCCCTTAGGAAGCCCCTCAGAGAGTGACAGACTGAGGCCTGGCATATTCTGATTTGCCGAACAGTCACTGCAGCCCCCGCTGGACATCACATGGGTTGCAGATGGACTGATTGTCCCACAGGAGGCCATCACGGAACTGCTGCTGGGCTCGCAAGGTGATAACAGGTGTGCCCGAATAAGTGCCCAGTAACTGGAAGGTGAGTGAGGGACTCAGTGTTCCTAAGCCCAGAACCTGCAGTGCGTCCTGTGAGAGAACCAGCCACCGGTCTCTCTGTGTAATATTTGTTTGCCTCTTTGCATCATTTTTTTGGGGGGGTGGTTGCTCTAGGCATTGTAATATGCACCTTTAACCTTTTATAGTTCATATGGAATCACTTGACGTAAAATGTAGACCCCTTGCAACAACGTAGGTCCTCACCCTGGCCCCTGCCCTTTAAGCTATAGTTGTCATTTGTTTTACATCTACATATATTATAAACCCTGCAAGACAGTGTTAAAATGCTTTAAACATGCATATGCATTTTTAATTAAGAAAAAATAGCCTTTTATATTTAATCAGATATTTACCATTGCCAGTGTTGTTTATTCCTTCATGATCATCTGAGTCTCCACCTAGTATCAAATTCCTTCAGCCTGAAGAACTTCCTGTAGCATTTCTTATAGTGAAGATCTGCTGGCAATGAATTATGTTTGCTTGTTTGTTTATCTGCAAACATATTTATTTCACCTTAATTCTTAAAGGAGACTTTGGCTGGATGTAAATTCTGGGTAGAGATTTTTGTTTTTGTTTCTGGTGTCCTTTCAGCATGTTAAAGTTCTTGTCTTCTGGCCTCTGTTGTTTCCTGTAAGACTTAAATGGTGATTCAAACGGTTGTTCCCCTTTGTAGCGTGTCAGTCTTCACACGCAATTTTATGATTTCTCTCTTTGATTTTGGTTTTCAGTTTGTCTATTATTTTTTTTTGTATTTATCCTACTTAGGATTTTCTGAGCTTCTTGAATCTGTACATTGAAGCCGTTCACCAAAATGGGAAAGTTTAACCATGATTTCTTCCCGTGTTTTCTTCTCTAGTCTTCCTTCCGTTCTGTGGCTCCAATGACACCAATGCTAGACCTTTGATGCTGTTGCACACATCCCTGAGGCACTGTTCTTTCTTTTCTCTCCTTTTTTTTTTTCACCTTTTTCTCTCTCCTCCTCAGTTTGTGTCACTACTATTGATCTATCTCCAGGTTCACTGACTCTCCCTTTGTCATCTCCATTCTGTGGTTAAGCCCATCTGTGAATTTGTTATTTCAGATATTTTATTTTTCAGTTTTGGAATTGCCATTTGTTTCTGTTCATAAATTCTGTTTCTCTGCTGAGACTTCCTACACTTTCATTCACTGTGAGTATATTTTCATAGTTCTAATAGTTACATTAAAGACTTCCAGTACTAATTCTAACATCTGGATCATCTCAGTCTTTTCTCTTGAGAATGGTCATATTTTCCTATTTCTACATTTGTTGAATAAATTTGGGTGGTATCTTATACAGTATGGACGCTGTGGTATGGAGAGTTTGGTTTCTGTTATATTTTGTTTGTTTGTTTGAACAGGCAGCAGACTTGGTTGGACTCAGACTGAAGTCATCTGCTGGCAGCAGTTTAAGTCTCTATTCAGGTTCTTTTGTCCTAAACTAAGCTCCTTGCAATCAGCTTCAGGGTCCTTGAACGGTCCAGGGTCAGCAGAGATTAGGCAGAATTTATATACAGAGTTTGGGGCATCTGCTCTTCCCCTTGCAGAAATCTCCCTTTACTTCCCAGCGGCATGAGTAGCTGCCCAGCCCTTTCTCTGCCCTCTGGCCCTTCAGACGGGAAGACTGCTGGTTTTCTATCAGTGTATATGTCTTACGTGGCACCAACTCCCGCCTTCACTCAGGTGAAAAGCTGAGGAAGAAGGGACTGTCACCCCAGGCAGTCTTCATTCCCAAGAGTACTCTCCGGAACCTGCCACTTAGTTCCTCTCCCCAGGGCCTTCAGGTATTTGCTCATTTATTTCTTTGCTTACTGATCATTATCCACTGTTTATAGCTGACAGCTCTGGGGAGGTTGGTCTGGGAGGAGCAAAGGTTTGGACACTTGTCAGCCTGCGGCAACACCATCTCATGGCTCAGAGCGCTAGGTAAGCCTGGGGAGCTCCAGCTTCGACCTCACCACTTACAGATGAGGATCCCAAAGCCCAGAGACGCAAGTGCCTGTCCTACGGATGTGCATGAGCAGCGTGGAGACATTCAAATAGCTCTGCCGGAGGTCACTGTCCAGGGGTGCTTGGTGGCCAATGACAACAACCCAGTGCCAGTGGCTGAGTCTGGATTCACAGTTCTGGATTCTGAACCCGGATTCTGGCTTTACAAACAATGGGAAGAGGTGGTTTCTTCTGCAGGCCACACACTGGGAGTGTGTCACTCCCCAAATGCCCAGGCCTGGGCTATCTGTGGAGGCAAAGTTGAGACTGGGCTTGGGTGACCCCCAAGCTTTTGTGTACTATGTGTTTAGAACAGGACTACAGCAGGGACAGGGACTCTAGCCAGCTCCTCCATGGCAAACCATCCACATTTTTGTGGCTGACAATAAAACAAGCATTTATTCTTGCTTTCATGGGTCTGAAGGTCCTGCCAGCCTGGGTCCAGTTTGGTTAATATAAGACAGACTTGTCTGCGTGCTTCTGCTTTAGGCTGCAAGTTGACTGGGCTTAGTGCCAGGCTTCAGGTTCAGGCCTGTTTCATGCGCGTTCGTTCTGGGGACCAAACTGAAGGGATAGCAGATGCCTTGGGTAAGCTCTTTAGTAGCACATCACTGGAGCACAAGGCCAAGACAAACCACACAAGCAGATTCAAGTCCACTGTTCAAGTCACATCTGCCACACTCCATGTCAAAGGAAGCCACACAACCAAGCTTGACATGGCTGGGTAAGGGAAGCATCCCCTGAGGTGGGGGGCAGTGGAGAAGGAGCTGGGATGGAAGAGGGCACTAATGGGCGTGTGAGTTCGGGTCCTCTCCAGCCCTTTGAATCTGTAGGATTCCATAAACTTGGTGGCAATGCTGTGGCCACTAGAAACATACCATGACCACAATCCAACCACTCTGTCAAATCTAGAAATGTCTAGTCCGTAGGTTAGATTAATCTGGCCCACCTGAGCTAATTCAACCTGATCCATCGATGACGATACTACACCATTTCCAAAACCAATCCTTCCTCCAACCTTTGGGCCCAACTCTGGACCTTCAAGACAGACTGACTGATGGTTTATTAATAGTAAGCACCAAGTTGTAAAACAGTGGGGTTTTTTCTTTTCTTTTTTTTTGCTGTAGGCATGATGATAATACTGATTTAGCTTAGTTTTAAAAAATATATTATCCCTGTAGAACCCAACAGGATGAAAATCGTGTTTACATGGCTCAGAATGACAAAATGCTCAACCTAAACACAACCTTCAAAAATTCTGAAGTGACCCAGCCTCAGTCAGAGAATAAAAGATACGGTGATCTCATTACTTTTTAATGTCAAGGGAATTCCAGGTGTAACTAATAAATGGACAAAGCATGTCTAATTTTAGAGACAACTATCCAGGACTTGGCTGGTTTTTGCACACATATGTAAAATATCAGAGTGCTCCACGGGCACACGACCCCAGTACTTCAGCAATGGGTTCACGATTAAGATGGAAGCAGACAAGCCATTCCACCTTCAGAGGAGGCTGCCCTCAAGTCCTGGAATCGGATCTGTTGTTCAAAGAGCAAGTGGGGACAAACCACAACGCCCAAAGCCGAGCACAAAGCCAGGTGTGGCAGGAAAAGCTGACCCTGAGCTGCCACACTCTCTCCAGGGGAATGGGCTCACCTCCTCTCCTGCGTCTCCTGCGCGATCCCTCAAGTTCTCTCTTCTTGATTCCAAAAGTAGAGATGTTTTGAACACATACATTTAGTGCAAATCCAATTACAATCCTAATCATGCATTTCAGGAGGGTCACTAGATAAAGTTTACATGGAAAAATATAAACCCGGCCTGAGAAGAGTGAAGAAAGAATAAAAAGGGAAGAAGAATGAGGCATGACCTGTTTTATTAAATTAAAAAATCATATTGCATTGATACAAAAAAAAGGTGTAGGGATCCCTGTAAGAAAATGAGAATCTTCAGCTACAGACCCTAGTATAAGGAGGATTCACAGGTAACAAAGGTAATAGTTCATTCAGTTCAGGGGGAAAATACAAAAGAGCCCCATCTTGCACCACATATAAAAATTAATGCCATATGGATAAGGCATTTATATTTTTAAAATAAAACAGTGAAAATTCTTGCAAGAAGGCAAGAGATTATCTACAATAAATGAGGCGGGCCTGGGGGCAGAGCAATGACACCTTATTAACCAAGACTACAAACCTATAACTTATTTTTTTTAAAGGGAAAAAGGAAGAAAGGAAGGCAGATAGATAGATTTGGTGTGCAAAAATGTAAAACATTTTAATGGCAAAATATACAATAAAACAAAAAATAAATGATAAATTTTGCAGAAGCCAATGGGTTGATAAATTATTAATTCAACAGATTTTTTGGACACCTGTATGCCAAGCAATGTTGAAGTCACAGGAGCGCAAGAGTGGAGAAAACAGCAGAGTCCCTGCCCCCACATGCTGGGCCCTATTGGAAGGGTTTACATATTGTACTGAGTTGAGCTGTATCTCCTACAAACATACGTGGAAGCCTTAACCCAGGTTCCTGTGAATGTGACCTTCAGGGGAAGCAGGATCTTTGCAGATGTAATCGAGATAAGGTGAGGCCACACTGGAGTAGGTGGGCCCTGATACAATGGCTGGAGTTCTTAGAAGAGGGAAATTGGGACACAGACACACAGAGGGAAGAACATCGTGTGAAGGTGTCCAGGCCGATGGTCATTATCAGCAGCGAGAGAAACAAGTAGAGTTTGTGAAGAGCTCATGTGACTGCAGACACCGAAGTTGGAGGCCTGGATGATTCAGAGAAGGAAAACAGAGAACCAAGCCCAGCGTGACCAGTTTTCCCCTCAAGGTATTTTCTGAATTCAGAACTATGTATGCAGAAGACCAAGAATCAAGGCGGAGAGCCTCTGAAAAGCAGAAGGGATTTTTTTCTTTTTGTTACCTTGTAGTCCTGAGGAAACCAAGTTAGAGTTCAGGATGCTTAGGGACGAGGGCTCAGGGAGTAAGGCGGGCTCTGAGTTAAATATTTTGGAGGCTACATTCCAGGAGCAGGAGTAAGAAAAAAGGCAAATGGAGCCTTGAAAAACTGTAATTCAGCCTCAAATCAACTCAGTCCCTCAGTGGATTAAGGTCATCAGCCCCCTTCTATCTGCCTAGCCAAAGAAAGAACGACCTGATATCTAAAACCATGCTGATAACAAATAAACGATGGAACAAATTAATAAATGGAAGAGAAGAGACAGATCTCCCACACAGAATTCCAAATAATTTATGTAGATATCCTGCCTTTAAAGAGGTGGGGCATAATTCCCCACTCCTTAAGCGTGGACTGTGCATAGTGACTTTCCCAAAGAGTGCAGTATGGAAAGAGAGCGAGTGAGGAAGGGTGAGTGGAGAAGCCCGACACACACACTTCAGCCAGGTGGTCAGGGTCAACATCAGCAGTGCTAACTGGACAGCATGGGCTCTGACGTGACGTGGTGAGAAGGGCACTTCACCTCCGTGGCCTCCCTTCCAAAACACTACCCCAGTTCAGTCATGAGAAAATATCAGACAAATCCCAAGAGAGGGATGTTCTGCAAAGCATCTGACCAGTAACCTCAAAACCATCAAGGTCGTCAAAGCCAAGGCAAGTCTGAGGCACTGTCCAGAGGAGCCCAAGGAGACAAGACGACTAAGTGTCAGGTGGGATCCTGGCTGGAAAAAGGATGTGAGGTTAGAAAGTCGGGGAATCTGAATAAACTGTGGAACCTCAGGGCATTCGTTGCCAGTACACTTGCACTAAAAGGACAAAAGAGAGGTCTTTAGGCAGAATAAAAATGAGTCCAGATGCAAGCGCAAAAACAAGATGTCAAGAATAACAGCAAGGGTAAATATGTTGATACATATGACTGCTTATGTGCTATAAAAACATATAAGTGCCCTGCGGTATATAATATATTTTCAAAATTTAAGTGCATGACAACAATAACACAAAAGATAGGAAGGTGTACATGAAATTGAAGTATTTTTTAATCTAGCATTGTTAGGGAAGTGGCAAACATGAGAATTTATGTTTACTTGCATACACTAAGACTTGTGCATGCTGCAGCTGCTCGTGTAGACTACAGGACTGACAGACAGAAGAGTGTTCTCACCAATGAGCTCACAGAGGAGGAAATGGAATAATAGAAAAAGTTCGAATAATTTAAGAGAGGGCAAGTAAGGACAGAAAAAGAAACATGAGAACAGCTGAGTCAAATAGAAAAAATATTGAGATGACAGATATAAAACCATATATATCAGTAGTTAGATAAATATAAAATGGACTGAATGTAACAAACAGACGAGTGACACTGTCATACTGTGTCTCTTAAAGTATTAGCTATCTGCTGCCCATGAGAGAATTACTTTAATATAAACACCCAGAAAGTCTGCAGTAAAAGGATAGAAAAGAATATACTATGTGAATCAAAAGAAAGCTGAAATACTATATTTTTGTCAGACAAAACATAGGCTTGAAGGCAAGGAGCATTACTGTGGGTTATGAGAGTCGTGTCACAAGGACAAAGGTGACAATTCACAAGAAGTTTCAGCAACTCTAAACCTATGTGTACCCAATAATTTGGCTCCAAAGTGAATAAAGCAACAATCAACTGAATAAAAAAAAGGCTCTCACTAGACAAGTCCACAATCAGATGGCAGACTTCAGTTCACTTCTCTCAACAGCCTACGGAGCGAGCAGGCAAAAATGTGGTAAGGATACACAAGTTCTGAAGAACATATCAACCTAACTGATATGATTAGAAAACTGAAGGTCCATGATGGGTACACATTCTTTTCAAGTACATATTCTTTTCAAGGACTTCAAAATTGAAATTTTTCCACTACTGGATCATTTACCAAAATTCTCTACACATTGGGTCATAATCCAAGCCTCAATATATTTCAAAGGATTGGTTGAAGTCATTTGACTTCAGAATCTATTCTCTGATCACAATGGAACCAACTTTAAAATCAATAATAAAAGGGAAACTAGAATCCCAACTGTGTGGAAATTAAACAATACACTTTTTAAATAAGCCACTGGAAAAAGAAGAAGTCACAGGGGAAATTATAAAATATTTGAACTGAATGATAATGAAAATGAGATATACTGAAAGTTGTAAGAAGTGGCTGAGCCTGTACTACAGGTCAGTGTATAGCCATCAATTCATATATTAGGGAAATAAAGGTTGAAAAGCAATGATCTAACATTCTATCTCAAGAAATTAGAAAAAGAAAAGCAAATGAAATTCCAATAAAGTAGAGTAAAGAAGATAAGGTAACAGCAGAAATAAAGAAATATAAAGTAAATATACAAAAGAAAAATAACAATACAAATAAAGTAAGTTACTAGTAAAGACTAATAAAACTGACAGACCTCAGTTTTGAATAGGATGGAGTAATTCTTAGCAAGCCAACATTCCCAGTGAAAACAAGAAAAGCCCCATCAATTGCAAGTAACAGAAAAAGCATCAGAGAGCCGAGGAAGCCACGAGGTCTAACGGGACTGAAATCTCAAGGCAAGAAGGACCCTTGAGAAGTGAACTGAGGCTATGTAATTGTATTTTCCCTGGATCCTGATGATTCTGGGGGTAGACATGAGATAGGAACAGGGCTGGTCCAGGCAGAGGGCCACCCCAGCAGAGCTTTCACTAGGATTTTGCCTCTGGAGTGGGCAAAATCGGAGACATGAGGGGCAGGCTCAAACTATGACTGGTTTCCCCTTCCAGACATGCGCTGACTTCTGGAACTGCTTAGCATGGAGTCTAAAGACCTAAGTTTAACGCTTTTGAAAAACAGAACACAAGTCCATGCACTGCGGTAGTTGGGAGAGAATACAAAGCCCGAGAGGCATGGGCAGATGACACGGAGGGTCCACAGCTACTCCTGTCCTGGAGGACCTGCCAGTTCTGGCCAAGGGCTGTGTGAGAAGACGGAGAAATAAACACAGGCTTTTGATGGTTGTGTGGGGATTGGACCAACAAAACTGAACCTGTGCAGGGCCTCAGACACATAGCTGGTCACCCCCTTGAAACATCTGCAAGGTTAGGAAGCTGTTTGCAACAGGAAGCTAAGGAAATCTCTTCATCCTCCCCCAGCACCCGACCTCGGGAATGTGGTGCTTCATCCGGTTTCCCTGAGGGTTTGCCTACCTGAGTCCTGAGCCCCTGAACAAGGGTGGGGAACCTGTCCCCAGGTGCGGCCTCTCATCAGACCTCACAGCCAGCATCCAGAACTCTGTGCTCAGTTGGTCAAAATGCAACACGACGCTGAGAGCGCAGCAGCACCAGCCCCGACCTGGCAGATGTGGGGAGGCGGCCCCGCAAAGATCTCCCACTTTCCCTCGGGTCTCTGCCTTTGTGTGGATATATCTGTTTTCTTCCTATGAAGGTTTCTGTTTATGGCTCTTTTTTTTTAACTTCTAAAAAAATTGAAGTATAACTGACATACAATGTCCTGTTAGTTTCAGGTGTACATCATAGTGATTCAGTATTTTTATACATCACAAAATGAGCCCCACAATCAGCCTAGTTACCATCTGTCACCATACAAAGTGATACAATATCACTGGTTACATTCTCTGTGCTGTGCATGACACCCCCGTGGCTTATTTTACAACTGCCAGCTTGTACCTCGTCAGCCCCTTACCTCTTTGCCCATGCCCCACTCCCCGCCCTCTGGTAACCAACAGATTGTTTTCTGTATCTATGAATCCGTTTCTGGTTTTTGGTTATTATTGTTGTTAGTTTGTTTTTTAGATTCCACATATACCTGAAATCATGTAGTATTCCCTGTCTGACTGACTGCATCTGCACAGTATCCTCTAGGTCCAGGTTGTCGCAAATGACAAGATTTCATTCTGTGTTTGTCCCTCTTATTGTTCCCTTGTTTTGTGTTTTTCTCCTCATAAAACTGAGTGTAATACACAATGAAAAGTTTTTAAAATATCTGTTATATGTATCATAGTTGTGTGCTCCTGATATAAGATTTAAAACCAAATGAATGAAAATATTTAATACTTGAGATTTTTAAAAAATCTAATTCACTCAGAATCACCATAGTTTCTTAGGTTGTTCTCTACCCCTGAGGGCTGTGAGATGCTCAATAGTGCTCATGGGGCTTGGTTTCCATCAAGGTCCCTGTCTCCAGGTGACAAAGACAGTGTATGGGTAGGCAGTGACGGTAGAGGGGACCGTGTACGGGTAGGCAGTGACGGTAGAGGGGACCGTGTACGCGTAGGCAGTGACGGTAGAGGGGACCGTGTACGAGTAGGCAGTGACGGTAGAGGGGACCGTGTACGGGTAGGCAGTGACGGTAGAGGGGACCGTGTACGGGTAGGCAGTGACGGTAGAGGGGACCATGTACGGGTAGGCAGTGACGGTAGAGGGGACCGTGTACGCGTAGGCAGTGACGGTAGAGGGGACCGTGTACGGGTAGGCAGTGACGGTAGAGGGGACCGTGTACGCGTAGGCAGTGACGGTAGAGGGGACCGTGTACGCGTAGGCAGTGACGGTAGAGGGGACCGTGTACGGGTAGGCAGTGACGGTAGAGGGGACCGTGAGTGACGGTAGAGGGGACCGTGTACGCGTAGGCAGTGACGGTAGAGGGGACCGTGTACGGGTAGGCAGTGACGGTAGAGGGGACCGTGTACGCGTAGGCAGTGACGGTAGAGGGGACCGTGTACGCGTAGGCAGTGACGGTAGAGGGGACCGTGTACGGGTAGGCAGTGACGGTAGAGGGGACCGTGTACGCGTAGGCAGTGACGGTAGAGGGGACCGTGTACGCGTAGGCAGTGACGGTAGAGGGGACCGTGTACGCGTAGGCAGTGACGGTAGAGGGGACCGTGTACGCGTAGGCAGTGATGGTAGAGGGGCGGGGTACGTGAGTCTGAGCAGCACCCGAAGGGCTGGAGGAAGAAGGAAAGCTCGCCTCTTCCTAGCAAAGCAGGTGTACTTGCCTTCAAGCAGGTGAGAAGCAAGGAGCTGAAGGTGCTAAGAATCTGGGGTGCTGGGCTGGGCTGTTACAGACACTTGCTTTGCTAATACATGTCTCAAGGGCTCTGTAGGTTTGCTGATGAGCTCTGCAGCCCTATGTCTATCTCCAGAGGCCTCCACTAGGGACTCTGGAGATGGGACTGAGAATAACAGGGAGCTAAACAACATTCAGTTTATTTGCTAAGGATGAAGAATATCAGTTTCCCATCAGGAACAGCCAATTACAGGGAACTGGAATTGAAAAACTGCCCTCAACATCCTGATGGATGAAATAGCTCAATTAGTCTAATTACTCAATTAGAATAATCTTGACTTACGTGTCCTTGGGTGTTTTGTCATTTTATATTCCCCGTTGGTCACTAGCCCTAAGCAATGAAACTTGTTTTATCCATGTCCCCCATGTGACTGAGTCCTGTATCAAGTAGGCAACAGGCATCCTGAGAATGTTTACTGAGCCTAATGTACATTTTCTCCTTCTCCTACAAGGGAATATACATCTCTTTCTTCTCCCAGGAAAGCTTTTAAAAAAAGAGAAGACTTTTTTGTCTCAAGCCTTTTGCCCTTCACCTTTCCCCTTCTTTATGCCTGAAGCACGTGTGATGGCTGGTGTTCCAGTGGCTACCTTGCATGTGTGAGGATCAGACCGAAAGAGTAGGAAGCTAGAAGAAGCCTGGATCTCCGGAGACAACAGAGATGCAGCACTGGACTGTACAGACTGCTGCTGGACTCCTTGTTACAACAGAGAAAAATAGCCACTTCTCTTATTAAGACACTTTTTTGGGTTTGCTGCTAATTTAACATATGAAACAGAGGAAGAAGGGAAGAAAAAGCATCTAGAGAAGGAATATAAACACTCTAGATTGCCCTAAAGTTCAAAACCAGTTTTCCCGCAACATCACGAGTTCTTGATTTGTTATTTAAATAAAATGAACACGTCAAAAAATGTGCAAAAGTCACAGGCTATGTGGTACAGCGGCCAGAGCAATGAACTGAATAAGGGGGAGTTCCTGGGAGAAAGAATACATCTTACAGGGTTGTTGTGAAGAATGACTTAATGCGTGTTGTAAAATACCTAGAGCAGGTCTAGGGCAGTTCCAGAAAGAACAGTCCCCTCCCCTCTCCCAGTGGAAGTCACACGTTTAGCCATAAGCAGCACACCGAGGTCATTAAAACCCTAAGAGCTCTCCCTGTGTCAGGACTGCCACTTGGTGTGGTGTCCCTGGTTATCTCCCATTAATCACAAATACTGGTATCTCTTACATCACAGAGAGAAAGAAGGAGGAAGACAGATAATTAGGTAACAAAAAGTATTTGTATAGTGGACAAAATCTTCCTGGCCACAGTGGTGAGCATCTGTAACAGTGACCTCCACAGTGACAATGCAGGGTCTCGGTGGACATGGTGACCGTGAGCTCCCACCCAGCTCTAGATTCTGCTCTCAGAGCTCTCCCTCACAGAGCCACCTTTTGCCCCTGCCACTGGCAAGGCCATGGCTGGTGAGAAAAATAATAGCACTCTTAATTTATTAATTGATTGGTATACAGGCCAAGGGCTAAGCACTGCCTACGTTCAAATGCTGAACAGCTGGATGCACGCACAATTGGGCAAGCAGGTGTATGGGACTTAGAGCTTCATTCCCAGTTCCCCTCGGATGAGAGGCCCCGGCCATTTCGCTGTGCCAACTGGTATGATGCAGATTTGGGGACCGAGAAAGGCAGGGACATTGTACAACCAAACCAAAGTAACAGGGAGAAGTTAAGGGGCATTATTTTTTAAATTAAAGTCCTTTCCCTAAACTCTGAGGCCAGCTACAGCCTGGAACCAGCCATCAATCACACCCAGCTAGTCCAGATCACACCCAGCAAGTGTCTGAAGCTGATACAGACTGACACGGATTGAATCAAAGGGCCGAGCAGCTTCCCAGCTAAGCAACACTGAGTTGCTATCTCAACTCCTGACTTTGGTCTCCTCATTGTGAACCTCACGGGGCTCCTGTGCCGATTAGACACACATACGTACAGCACCTCCCACAGTGTGGAGACACTGAAGGCGCTCGGTGACTTGCAGCAGTTGTGGTCATGGTCGCCAGGCTGTCCCTGCTGCAGTGACGGGTGTCACCATGCATGTGGTTGTTACGGCCACGCTCGCCATTACAGAACTGCTCCTGTCATTTCTACTTAAAGATCTCTAGGGGAGTCAGTTCCAAAGGTTTCCTTGCCCCTGAAGTTTTGACATTCTTAAGCCTTTAACATTTGGATGCCCTGCATTAGGGCTAACCTAAATTCTTTCTTCTTTCTACACATAAGCCCCTGGCTGTTCTGGTCCTGACTTCACTGGTACAATGACCTGATTTAAATAGCCTCTTCAATTGACAATAAAAGGAAATTCACAGTCGCATAATGCTTTGGTTATCACTTATGAAGTCCAAACCTAGGCCCCTAGCAGACTGTTTAAAGCCCCTGCGTGCTTGCTGATCTTTAAGCCGAATGGTTGGTCACGACAGGATTTTTCCCAAACAGACCCAACAAATCACAAGGAAGAAAACCAGTGGATGACCCGCCTCCCTGGGTTCGCAGTGATTGGTCGGTATTCCCTGTTTCAACAACAATCCTTTCTCCCTGCACCCGGGTGTGTGCTCGCCCCTCCCCCGGCACGTGCTCTGGTGGCCGGAAATCCTGGGGTTGCTGGGAGACCCAGAGCGCGGAGGCAGCGCCGTGAAGCAGCAGTGCATCTGCTCAAGGGGCTGCCCGCACCCCCACGCCGCCACCAGGTGGGCCGGAAGGCAGAGAAACTCAGAGGTGCGGTGGGGGCCCGGCCAGGGTGGGTCTGGGGCAACGCAAGGGGCCGGTGTGGGAACGGGGCTTCACGTCTAGGAATCCCCACGGGCTTCTGAAACGTGCGCTTCCCTCAGTCCCCACATGGCGTCCTAGTCAGGGCTCCAGCGGGGCCTCCAGTTGCCCTTCAAATTCACCCACTTATTCAGCAAATGTTGTTGGGGCCACTATGTAGCAAGCAGTTGGGATGTATCACTGACCAGAAGAGACACAAATGGTTTGCTTGTCTTCCTCTATATGTTTTAATAGAGGAAGACAAAAAAGCAGAATAAAGAAATGAACAAAAGTAGTGAGCGCAATACACGTGGCATAGGTGAAAATGTTGTGAAAAGAAAAAGAGGGGAAGGGGTGGAGGTAGGCGGGCAGGTGGAAGCGTGTGTTTGCCACCGGAAGGTGAGCGTGGCCTCCGTGGAAGAAGTGCGGCCGGACACAGGCTTGGAGAGGTGAGGCGGCCCCCAGAGGAGCAGGTCCCCAGGCGGAGGGGACAGCCAGCCACCAGGCGAGGGGCCCTGCTGGAGGCGGACGAGCAGGGCGGAGGGCGGCAAGCGTGGAAGTCGGAAGGCAATGGGCGGCTGGGTGGCGCTGGCCTCCAGGCCTCCGGCTGTGAGTGGAGTGAGGTGGGGGCCTCTGGAGGGCCCGGGCGGGGGGGGCTGCCCCGACTCTCTGGGGCACGGCTGCGAATGCCAGGCAGTGGTGCAAGGGCAGGCGCAGGGAGGGCAGTGAGGCCGCCGCTGTCCTGACATACCCACAGGTGTGGCCCGAGCAGGGCGGGTGGGGAGCAGCTGTCTATCCCGGGGCGGTGGCCAAGGGAGCCAGTTGGCTTTGTTGGTAAACTCAGTGGGAGAGAAAGAGCAAGTCCAGAAAGACTCCAGACTTTAGCCCTGAGCAATTAGAAAAATGGTTCCCCTTGGCTGACCAGAAAGGCTGTTGGCAGAGTGGCTTTGGTGAGAAGCCGACAGCTCGGGGACACCCCCATGAAGAAGGCGAGTAGGCCGGTGGGCTCTGAGTTTCAGGAACGGGGTCTGAGATACGAGCTAGAGATGTGAGCAGAGGAGTCGCTGGTTATGGAGGCAGAGAGAGCCTGAGATGGGAGAACCCGCAGTGAGCTCGGAGACCCGCGGGTGTTCTCGGGGGGGCAGAGGCAGGCCGCTGCCCTCGGAGTCAGCAGGCCCGGTGGCGGCTCAGCTTGGCGGCCGCCTGCTGCCCTTCCCTAAGGCAGCTGCGCTCTCTCTCTGAAAGACAGCTGCAGACCAGCGGCTTCTTCGTCTCCCCTGAACCTATGAACCCACTCTATGAACCGACACCTTTGAGCACTGTGATCATTTAAAACTACTGCATATCAGGGGGCAGAGGACTCCAGGACCAGGTGCCCTGGGAGCACTAGATGATTCACACCCATTGAACACCATTCACCATTGAGATTGTTCTCATCAGTAACCAGGGGCTATCAGCCAGCTGGTCCCCCAAACCAGAAATCTAGGAAACCATTCTTGAGTCTTTCCTCCACCTTATCCGCAACCCCTCATGTTCCTAAGTATTTCTTGATCCTGTCCTCCTCACCAGACCCCGTAGGGTCCCTAACATCAAGTCCTCCAAATCTTTTTGTTTTGGGGGGAGGTCTGCACTGTACCAGTAGGTATCAAACCCCATCTCTGTGCCTCTAGCCGGGTCCCTCCTCCTTCCGTCCCCCATGCTGCTGCTGTCAGGAGGCTTGGAACTTTGGTAGTAAAGAGCCTTTCACAGTGCCTGGCATGGGGGCAGGCACTAGATAAATAGCAGCTACTAATATAATTATTCTCTTCTTGGAAATATATTTCACTGCCTTCTTCTAAATTTGTCCACACGGACACTGCTACATATTAGCTGAAATGCTTTCCTTAAAAATAGCTGAAGATGATTAGCTGGAGGGATCATAATTGGAATTTTAAGCAATCATTTAAATTAATTCCCGAGCAGCCTGTGCAGAACCCTTCGAGCTGAGTCCTCTCTGGCAGAACCTTGCCAGTTCCCATAAGCGCATGCAAATCAGTACTCTTGAGCGTCTCGTTTTTCCTGCCAGATTTTTTTCACTTTCTCAAGGAACAAACCACAGCTCTGTTATGACAGCATGGAGGGAACTTCTCGCTGGCAGGGAGGGGGCCTGAGCAGCTTTTGTTCCCACCCCTGTTCTGCCCCCCTGTGTACAATGCATGGAGCTGGGTCCTCCTCAACCATGCATCAGTGAACGCTTTGCTGTGAAAGTTTAAATGTCAAAACCTGACCATATCCACATTACAAATATTCTCTGAAGAACATAGCCAAAGAAATTTTTGGCTAAAAGAACACCTTTAAATGGTTGAAAAATGCCTAAAATGGCTCTGCTTTTCCCTGGAATAAATCCTGGCTGAAAACTTAATGCCTATCTTTTAAAGCATGTTAGTACAATAAAACAACTTCTTCAGGAAAGACAGAGAAAGCCATTCTCCTACCTTGAAGTCATGCGCATTAATTTTGCCATTAAGTTCCTTGCGGAAGTCAAGAAATCGTTTTCTGAATGCTGGGTCCTGCTGTTGTATACAGTTTTTGCATTTTTCAATAACTTCATCCTTTGTCATATTCTTGGTTAAAGTGCTTTTATGCTCAGTGGGCTTGGTTCTAAAATCACAAGCAGGCATTAAGAGTACTTCCTATAGGCCTCACCCATGACAACAGGAGGTTTACCATCCCCTTTCCACAAATGAGGAAACAGATGCTCAGTTAAATGGACTGACTGGGGGACTTGGCATGTAGGTTCCAGAGCCAGAACTGGAGGTTAGCAGCACTGCCAGGTAAAAGCTCTTCCATGGTGCCAGTACGTGGTGGCAGGTGGGGCAGGGAGCTTTAGGGAAGAGGCTTTTGCCATCCCTATGATAAGTTTTTCAACTGTGCTTTGAGCTGGCTGAATATGGCATGTGACTGGGCAGACATGGCTGCAAAATATTTTCATGAATTGGGAACATTAAAAGTCAGAACCCACTATAAAGCTTTCAATTAAATAGGCCATTTTGTAATGACTACATCAAAGAAGTCATCCAACATCCATAGGAAACAATTATTCCAAGTTGATTTATAACATACAGATTTTATGTGATGTGCTGTGTGTGCATGAGAGGGTGTGTGTAACTGGAGAATAATTGTGTCTTCAGCTCTCCAGGTCTCCTGGACTCCGGGTTTGGGGTGAGGGCAAGCAGCCATAAGATAGTCGTGGGGAACAGGCTTCTATCCTTTCCTGCTGCTTCTGGCGGCTGTTACGAGCTCTCACAGAATGCCCACACTTTAGGAGAGGCTTAATTGCCATTATTTCTTTCACTGGTTTTAGGAGATAGACATACCTCTTCACAGAATATTTAAGCTTTCTCTTAAAATGCCATCTTTCTGTTCATTTATAAAGCAGCTACTACTGAAATGCCCAGATATTAAAATGTCATTAGCATAGCATTGAAATATTCCCATTGCTGTCTACTTGGGAACTTTTTAAAAGAGGTATGACAAACCGAGTCTGCTGACTAGTTCTACGCTGTGCCCTTCCTTCTGGATTTATTATAAGCTATGAACAAGCACGTTAAAATAATATCTTTTCATTAGACGGAATGTGTATTTTTCAAAATGAAGAAGGGCTAGAATATTCATCAGTCCAATTTTAATAGATTTACTCACTATGTTTTATTGTAATAATTTAATTTGGCAATCATTTAAATAATTCTATCATTCATGTTAGAAAATGTTAACCAGTTTAATGGGTGTATTTTGCAATATATATTAAACAGTGGTAAGGACTCTAAAGTTTCTGGAAAGGAATAAATGTGAATGCAGGTATGTAACAGTTGAATGGCAGACAGATTCTCTGGGAGTCAAAAGTCCTGGGCTCTTAACCCACGATGAACACTAAATTTGTGCACAACTTAGTCCCCATACCTGTCAGATCTCCATGCTTTCTAGAATTAATAGGTCAGTTTCAATAATTCCTAAGATATCTGCTTGGTCTAAAGTCCCCTGACTCTAATCACTGTATTTATAGTTTGCGGTCTTATTTAAATAATAAAATATTAAAATACTCATTTGGTCCACAAATATTTACGAAGTACCCATTCCATAACAGGCACTATAGTTTTCATATGAGCTTTCATTTTATTTTACTTATCAGAGAGACCCAGCTGCTGCTGTTCCTTTTGAAAATGTTCACATAACAGCTGGTCCTTTGGAACAAGAACTGGAGAGACAGTGGGCAGGCCATTCATTCCTATGCCTGCCAAAAGTTTCCTGTAAAGGATTCTTCCTGAAGCAATATCCTGAAACTTACTGCAGAGTCTGAATTTCAAAAATAATTAGAACACACCCATTAGATGGCTAAAATTAAAAAGACTGAGCCTACCAAGTACTGGCAGGCAGGTACTACAGCTCTTATCCACTACTGGGGGGATGTGAAATGGTGCTTTGGAAGACAGTTTGGCAACTGAACATATACTTCCCAGAGGAACAAGCCATTCCACCCCTAGACATTTACCCAATACAAATGCATGTCTACACAAAGACTTGTACAGCTTTATTCATAACAGCCCCAAACTGGAGACAAACCAAATGTCCATCAACAGATGAATGGCTCCACACCTGTGGTAAGGCCATACGATGGAATACTACTCAGCAACGAAAAGGAGCCGACTGTGGATGCATTAAACAACATGAATGCATCTCAGAATCATTGTGCTTGGTGGAAAGCCCTGACAAGAAAGAGACCATCTTGTATGCTTTCGTTTATATAAAATCCTAGAAAATGCAAAGAAATCTGGACTGACAAGAGAGCAGATCAGTGGTTGCTAAGTGGGTGGAGGAGATGAACTTCAAAGGGCACAGGAAGCTCCTGGGAGTGATGAAATGTTTGAGTCTTGACTGACAGCTTGTGGTGGTTTCATGGATACACACCTGATGGATTTCTTCAAACTGTATCACTTAAATATGTGCGGTTTATTGTTTGTGAGAAATACAGCAATAAAGATACAACAAATACAAAAAAAGAAAGATATTTTAAACTGGAAAGTTTGATATGGAATTATGGGAGTACTTATATTGGAATAGCAGGATCTATTTCTTTTTCAACATCTTGCTTTTTAATATTTTTCTAATCATAAAAGTTGTACGTGCTCATTGCTGCGAAGTTGGTAAAGCCCGAGGCCCCAAACAAAATTCTAGCTATTTGTTCAAATGCACAGGCAATAGAGCACAGCAGCAGGAACTATGGGCCCTGGAATTGGCCTCCCTAGGTCTGAACATCAGCTCTGGAACACAGCAGCTCCATGACTGGAAGCAGGTGTCACGAGGTGTGGTCTGTGTACACTTCCAGGGCACCAGGGAGACCCAACCTCTTTTCATATGACTAAGATGTTATTTGCCTGTTTCGCCCTCTTTCAAGTATGGTGGACTTTTCAGAGGCTACATGACATGTGACCATTGATGGACCATGTGCTCAGGTGGGCTTCGTCTTCTGACATTGTCTAAGAAATGCTGTAGAAACGTTTAGGATGTAAATGAGGAGCTAGAGAGAGTTCCCGGAGACTAACTCAGTTTCTCTACAGCACTTGACGAGCTTGTTTCTAGCTGCCTCTGGTGACACCAGCTAGAACCCCGCAACCTCCTCATCACCCTAGAGATCATTGTTGTGTAGCCCCAAAGTTTTCCTTGTGCCTACAGAGAACCACAACAAGGAAGTACCCATTCATCTTCTACAATAGCACTTTTAAATGTCTCAGTTTTCATTTCTAGTCCAGTGAATCCTGACTGATGTCCTCCATTTCCCAGCACTCTTCCACGTCCTCAATGATTTTTAAGAGTATCAAAGGGTTGAGAACTGCTGACCTGGGGCACATCACCCTTTCTGTGCTTCAGTTTCTGTATCCATAATATGCACATAATAAAAGTACCTGCTTCAGAGGTTTATTGTAGACATTAAGTAACAGGACCCATTAAAGCTGTTAGCACTGGGGCTGGCTGGCTGCATATGTCTGTGTTCAATCAACTGTAGTACCTGTAATAACGGTATCACCATATCATGATGATGATTTACATACAACTAGGGGTCAGAGTGCGAGCTCGGGAGCCATACCTTCTCGCTCAGTAAGTACTTGGATGATAATGGCTTCAATAAATAGCCATGCGGCTGTGTACTGAGCACAGGGCTAAGTATTAGCTACAACTGCGAACAAACTAGAAAAATCCCCGACTCACGGAGCCAGCAGCCAGGACTTTGTTCATTCAGAACCAAGGGGACAGATCATTTAAAAGTCCAGAAGAAAGACAGAGGTCGGCATTTTTAAGAAACAGAAAGCAGTTCAGTGGGGCCCAGCTGAGACGAGCAAGGGCGGCCACAGCGACCGTTTACTGAGACCTTCCTGTGCGCTGGGCACTGGCCGAAAGGCTTGCTGTCCGTTGCCTCATTCGATCCTTACCACACTCTTCACAAGTACTATTTGAATGATGACACAGAGGCTCAGAGTGGTTAAGCAACTTCTCCAAGTTCACAGCCAGTTGAGGGCCCAGCTGGGATGTGACCAGAACCGTCTAACTGCAGAGCCCAAGCCCCATCCAGGTGCGGGGGTCATGCTGGGCCTGGGAAGCCACTCTGTTCAAAGTGTCTGGATGTTTCCCTAATGGCAATAGGACACCTGAGTGTTCTAAGCAGGGTTTTGACATGCTCAGATTTGTAGTTCAGAGAGATGAAGTCTGACTATGTCATAGAGAATTGATCAGAGAGGCTTCCGTCTTAACCACCCAGTTGCACTGTCTACATGACCAGTCCACTAGGTCCATTCCCCCCTTCCTCCCTCCTTCCCTCCCTCCCTCAACACTTACGAAGCCCTGACCATGAAGAGGCACTGCTCTACCCCTAGGAACTGGGGCTTCAGGAGTCAAGAAGCAGGGCCCCTGCCTTTTACATCCCTGGTAGGTGGTACAGATAACAGACATACATAAATGATAAGAGCCACAAAAAATGGAGCTGGGTGACAGAGCTACTTCATGGGAGGGATGGGAAAGGGGACAGAGTGACCAGCCACTCTGTTCCCCATCTCCTCTCCACGTTAATATGCCCGAAACAGAACGTGCAGGGGTCACTCCTGAAGCGGCTCCTCCCCCAGCCTCCCCTGCCTCAAGCGACAATCCCGAGGACCCAGGTGCTACAGCCAGAAGCTTAGACTCATCCTCAGCAACCTTTCACCATGCTCCAATCCCCACCCCTGGCAGGTCTGGCCAGTTGCACTACAAACATACCCTGAACCTCAAGTGTGTTCATGATACATATTTCTAGAAGAACTAGAGAGACAAAGGTTAGCTCAATTTGGGGGGATTCTTATTACACCAAATTCATTTACGAAGAGGCTTTATCATTCACGTCTCCACCAGCACAAGGGAGAGAGCCAATTTCTCCACCTTCCTGCCGGCAGGGAGTAGCATCTTTCAGCGTATATTTGCACATTTGAATTTCTTTTACTTCAAGCAGTGTCTAATGTATTTCATATTTCTTCTATTGATTAACCTACATCTTAGCAAAGTGATCTCAAGTCTTGTGCTTGGAGTCTTTGGCAGATAGAGGCATCTCATTAGGATGTAATCATTTTGTTTTCATGATAGCATCTTAGGATAACTTCTTTATGGTGAGTGATGCTGTTTTACACATATGGTGGTGAGAAAAGGCCTTTTTTTTAATGAATTAATATAGTTAAGAAAAAGAGCTGACATAAAGAAAATAAAATGTACTAAGGTAGAACATGAATCCCTGCAGTTTGGGTGAATCCTCCTTTTTATAGATAAGGAAACAGATCCCAAGGGGTTCCCTTCTCTGGCCCTGGACGGTTGTTCCAAACCTTTAACAGTCTCCCAAGCTCCCTTTCCCACCCCAGCCCCCTCTCGGCGCTGACCACCTTGCCTCCCCCTGAGCTGAGGGACAGACCCAGAAGTCCCAGCTCCTTCTTCCTGTCCCGGCTCCGTCGACTTGCTCTTTCTGAATTCTAGCTGCAGCCTCTGGCTTCCCACGAACCTAACCCCCAGCCTACAGGTAAGTGCAAAGCATGTGTACGACACACGTGAACACTTTTCTCAACTCCGCTTTCTCCACACTCCTTGCAAATGTCACTGGCACCTGCTGGGCCTGCCCGGTCCTGCTCACACAGTCCCTTCCAAGGCCCTGCTGCCACCAGTGTGTGCGCCGCCCCCCGTGCTCCCTCTGCACCACCCCCGTTGACTTCCTCCTGCCCCCTGAGACCCTCTCCTCCCTCAGCCTCCAGCACCGCCGTTTCTGTCCCATTAACCTGAGCTCTGCACCTTCTGTGCTGGCTGGACCAGCCGGGTCACTGGTTAGCAGGTCCGACCCATGGCCCCTCGCCCCAGACGGCCTCCATCTACTCCGAGACAAATGTCTGTGGAACAATTGAACAACCTGTCCATACAGTGAGGACTCTGGGATTGGAGCTCGACCCAGACTCCTCTCTGAGTCCCACATCCTCCCAGGGCTGCCGCGTCAGCCTTGTCACTCCACGATGGGGCTGCTCCTTCTGTTTCCTACCCGGCAACGGCACTCCCACCGGAAGGGAAGGCTTGAGCAGCCCCTGGACTCACCTGGGCCCCTCCGCCTCTCCCGGCACCCTCCCTGTTTGGAGTCCCAATCACCCTTCCACTCCTCCACTGTCCTGAAGCGGCACCCCCGCTGCAGACGCCCCGCCTCGCCTTGCTCCCCACAGCTGTCCTTTTCCTCTCTCCCTCTTACAGTCCCAACCCCACAGTGGAGCCAGAGCCATCTTTATAAAGTGTAAATTGCAAATCTGAAGTTGTCACCCATGCCGAGCAAAAGCCACCTTGCAGGCCCTGGTTCCCCTTCAGCTGTGCTTCTCAGCTCCGGCTGCACATCAGAGCCAGGGGGGACTCTCACGTCATGGCGCCTGGCCCAGCCTGTGGACAAGGCACAGGCACAGGGATTTTCAAAGCCCTCCAGATGACCTAGGATGCCGGGGGAGAGCCACAGCCCTCCCAGGTGAGGCCAGCTCCTTAGTAGGACACATGTGGGCACCCGTGCCTGACTCTGCCAGTCCCTCAGCATCATCCCCCTGCTGTTCCCTCTCTCTGATACTTCCTGCCCCAATGGTCCTACATGACTTGCCAGGCCCCTAATGTGCTACAGGCCCCTGGTCCTCTGGGCTTTTCCCTGCTATTCCATTTCTGAAATGCTCTCCCCTGTCCTCTCCAGACTCAAGCGTCAAGTCCCAGGAAGCTTCCTGCCTGCCACCCGCACCGCCCACCTGGCTGGCAGTAAGCACTCCTCCCCCATGCCCTCCAAGCACAGGGCATGCACTCCTACAGTGCCTATACACTATGCTGGGGTGTCTGCAGCCTTTCCCCCTATGTCACACTGCCTGGAAATGAAGGGCTTTCTGTAAACCTATCACGTAAGTCAGGAGTCTGCAGTGGGCACCCCCTACCACTCAGGAGGGAATGGCCAGGTGAACTGCCCACTCAATCCCCAGCCCCCTCCCTTGTGACTGCACACAGCAAAGGCCACCAGTGGCTGAAGCCCCTGCAGACAGGAGCGTCAGTGTGGCCTCTGGCTTCTTCCCAGGCCCTTACCCCCACCCTGAGCTCTCTCTGGACCCTCTCTCAACTTGCTGTACTTTCCCCCCTTTCCTGTGTTTCTTCCACACACTAGGAAACCCATCTTTCTGCCAGCATTTGATAAAATCAGACGAAGGCAAACACCCAAGCCCAGCTCACCACGCTCTGTGAGCCTCTCCTGCTCGGGAAACCTCTGCCTCGCTGTCCCCTTCTTATAAAGCTATCTTTTGCTACAGAAAACCACCACAGGAAAAATGGGTTATGAAACATGAATGTTCACAGAAAGGAGACTCAAGTGGCCAACAACTGCCAGTAGATCAATTGTGTTTTGGATCACTTTGAATCAGTGTAATGTGAACAAAAACAACAAATAAGATTTTTAACATTCCAATCAGAAGGAGCAAAAGAGACTTGGAAATCCCTGTGATTCAATTGGATTTCCACCTAATCTCCCAGACCGCTGCTCGCAGTGCGAAACTCTGGACAACCCAGCAGTCCCCCAGGGTGTGCAGCTCTTGTTCTGCAGCAACCAGCCTGATGGGACAGTAGGATGGACTTCTGGGAGGTGGTGTGGGAGGCATCACCCCCACCGAGATGTAGGTTCTCAAGGTCATCTGAAGAGACGGAAGCAACCAGACTGTATGCCCCAAGGGGAGACATGCACAGAGTGAGAGACGCGTGGCAGGACCCCTGGGGAACCTCAAGACACTGTCCTCTTCTTTCCCTTAACATCCCTGCCCCATTCCAGCTTTGGTTCATCCACCAGAAATTAAGGTTTAAGCTAATGTGAAACACAAATGCAATTCAAGCTACCATTCTCAGTATGGCTGACCATAGCCAGACACCCCAGGAGATAAAATGGTATATGATCGAGAAAGCAGGCGCTGTGGGACCCAGGCTAGAGTCCAGGCCCCACTGCTTACCGGCGGAGTGACTTTGAACAGGTCCTTAACTTCTCCAGGCCCCAGTTTCCTTATCCATGAAAGGGAATAATAGCCACCTTACGTGACTGTGGTGAGGACTAAATCACAGAGCACATGCCAAGCTTTCAACCAACACCCAATATTACTAAGGGCTCAAGAAATAGTAGCTTTTATCAATGTTATCTATTAATATTACAAACATAGGTAGAAAAAGGTTCACAATTAGAAAACAGACTTGATGAAAAACAGGGTGTGATTAATTTTGTTACCAAAAAACTTACTTTAGTAAATGTTCAGTCATTAAAAATGGGCAGAATATGTGCATGATTTTCTTGAAATTATTCAGACCAATGAGCCCTGTGTCTCTGAGGTCATACGACCATAGCACATTATAGAAGGCTTTTAGATTCCCAGTAATCGAGTCATGAACAATTTCTTCCACTTAACATAAAAAACAAACATATTTACCAAGCTGCACGTTTGTAACGTGGGGTGGTAGGTAGCGCCCTGGACCACAAAGGAAAGTGTTACTTACTGAATCCTAAGCCCGGAGGAGTGGCACCTTGGTGTCTGTAGAGGAGCATGTTTTTCTTATCTAATTGAGAAGGAAAAAGAATATTAATATAAATTGTCCATCAAGGCAGTAGGTGCTTGGAAGAAGATGGACATGGACTGTCAGCTTTGTCCCTGATTGTGGGATGGTGACAAGTGAGTCTGCCCTCTGGCCCCCATCTGGATATGGGGGTAATAACATTTAACTTGCACTTATTTTTTTAAAAGTACAATAAACATGAAAAAATATATCACCTAGAAATTAAATAAATGCAAAATAAAAGACTAATGAGGGTGTTTCTGCCTGCTAGAGTGGCCACAGTGGAAGGAAGGAAGGTGGCAGTGCTGACAGGGGACAATGCCAGGCACCTTGATGAAGCATAGACTCTGGGGCCCGGGTGACGGCCTCTGGGGGCGATGCGGGAGCAGAGGCAGAGGAAATTTACTTTTCACTGTATCCCCTTTTACATCTCTTGCATTTTGTACTTTATACCTATATCCCTCTTTTTAACTAAATAAAATTATTTTTAGTGATATATACTTTGATCCCATAATTCCATTTCTAGAAGTTTATACTAAAAGAATTACCATAGAGTGATATAAAAAAGCAGGTACCACCATATTTATTGTCACAAAATTTATAAAAAGAAGAAAAGTGAATACCTAGATTATAGCAACAGGGAAATAGTTACTCTGTATCTTTTAAAATTATACAGCAGTGCTTTTACTGACAGTGCTAATAATATGCTAATAAATGGCAACACAGACTAAAAAATCATTAATTATATGATCTCATTTAAAAATAAAATAGATACCATATATGAGACGATGTATCCAACTCATCGAATTGTATATAAATACCTGCAGTTTTTCATCAGCTATAATTCAATAAAGCTCCAAAAAAATAGTATATATGTATAGGTATATTGGTTTGGAAGAATATACAGCAAAGTATAGCAGTGGCTAATAATTCCTTGTTTTTAGAATTAGTGGTGATTTTTGTTTTTGTCTGTTTGCACATCTGAATTTCCTACCTTTTCTAATTAACTCTTTCGTATTAACTCATTCACTCACCATGCTGCTTTGTGAGTGTTTCTGGGGCTGGGCTACCCCCCGCAGGCACGATGGGCAGGGCCTTCATGGAGAGACGACCACACAGGGACAGAAGCATCGCACTGTGACAGGTGTGTGAGACTGCTGACTGCAAGACAGGCTTGGTCAGGGTGTCAGGAGTGTCCCCGGGAAGGCTCCGGGTGCCCTGAGATCTGGAGAATGGCTCCATTAGGCAAGAGAAGGGGGAGCTGCAGCACGTCAGGGATGGGGAAGGAGCCTAGGGGCCCCAAGGGCCCGAGGCCAGTGTGGCCAGGGGAGACCAGGCTTGAGGCAGTAGGGCTGGACCACGTGGGCACCTTGCCAACCAGGCTGGAGAGTTCTGCGTTATCCTCGGAGTCCTGAAAGCCATTAGAGGGTTTGCAGCATGAAGCTGACTAGATCTGATATCGATCAAGGGAAGATGGTACCACTTGCTGCATGGAAAGCAGATTGCTTATGTGTCCATATTTTTGTTTTTGGAGAAAAAGATGGCCATGTTCAAGGTTGGTGTGATGGTTAGAGGTGATGATTCTTAAGAGCTAACACAGGGTATGTCCCACAGTGGAGTTCAGGAAAAGGTGCAGTTCTTTATTTCTGTGTATTTTGTTTTGTTTTGGGGACTCATTTCTGAATCAGAGCTCATGGAGGACCAAAGGACACTGGTCTAGGGTGTAGCTGTCACGTTGCACAAGGTAGGATGTGATCCTAACATCACAATGAAGAGCTAATTCATACCTGTTAGAAGAAGTATTTATAAACCTTTCAACAAGAATCTTGTTCTTGCTGCCTATGGCATGCGTTACGTGAAACTAATCTGATTTTTTAAAGTTCTTAAAATTTTTAAATGTTAATAGCTATTAAAGTCATAGAAGCATTTCTAATAATAAAACTCTGTCAACTTTTCAGCCAAAGGAAACAAATACTAGGAGCAAGTGTTAGTCACTAGAGGCAACAAGCAGTTATTTTTTTAAAAAGATGAAATAACATAAACACTCTAAAAATACTGATGAGAACCAGCGGAGTAATTCACAACCAAGCCTCTGTAAGCTGTGGCTGCAGGGAGACAGCTGTGGAAGCACCGTACATCACGCAGATAAAGGTGCTGTCTTCCAGGCTGGGTTTTCAGAAACATCAAATATCACCCACCAATAAGATTTAGAAACTAAAAGTTAAAATCAAACAACTCAAAAAACACCGAACTCTTACTTAAAATGAAAATTAACTCGGCTGGAAAAATGTGGTCATTCATTATTTAAGCTATATTTCACCTGCATCTCTTATTTTACTAAGGATACTTAAATTTCCTGCCATAAATAGAAAATTAAACATGAAGTTGTCATAAACTTACCCTAGGGTTCTCTTCAAGCAGCTCGATAAAGGTGTTGACATTGACCAATCCTGTGCCCCCAGGGTCAAGTGTTTGCATCAGTTCTTTGAATTCCGAATCACTGATTTTTACAACCATGCCATTTAGAATATGTCACAATTCTTCCCCTCTTATCTGTCCATCGGGTTTCTGAGCATGAAAGTGTATATAAGGGAATTTTTTTAAAAAGAAGAAAAGGAGGAAAAGCATTATACATATGTAGCATCATTTAATAAAGAGTGAACTTCGGCCAAATGGAATTTTTAGAATTCTGGTTTGAAATACGAATACCTCAAATGATGATCATTATATATAACACATGTGCCAAGAGCAGAGTGGGGTGGGGAAGGCTAGAACTTGGGCAGCATAGTTCCTACCATGTTCTTTATCTGGGCTTGGGCAAGAGTTGGCCCCACTTGAAGACAAGAGGCTGATTTTGCAGGCACAGGCTGACCCCCTTCTCTGGGGTAGGTGAAATGTCAGCTCTCTCAGAGGGCTTCAACAGGTCCTCCCGCCCCAAGCCCACCTGAGGGCTACATGGCTCAGCCACACGGGAAACAAAACGTCCTAGAAATTCAATGACAACTTGCCAGTTTACTAAGAATATTCATTATGCTTATTTTCATTACCACCATCCTCATCAATTACATAAATGGATAATTACTTAGCAAGAAAAATTTCAGCCACGCTGCACAGAGAAAACATATTATGGACAAAGTACTAAGAGGCACTCTTCCCCCAGAATAAAAAATTACCAATAAGTAAATTAAACATAAAAATTGTGCAATCCTGTTTACTGGAAAAATGGGAGAAAAAGAACCCTTCCCTCCTCGTAGAGATATTGCGTCTGTGATGGGATGGAAGGGCTTATTGAGAGAAAAAGCAGTGTGCAAATGTCAACTATTAAAACAGATCTGAGGTCCCAGATCTGAAAAGAATATAAGGTTCTCTTGGGGAAAATTAAATAATTTAGAGGACATATGCATGCTTATATATATGCCTTTTGGTTTGGGAGTGACAATCAAAATTTTAATGTCCAAATAGGAATCAATGACAACTAGTTTTTTTATGATTCCCAGTAAATGTATACATAGCATATACCATCACCACTCTTCAATTCCAGAACATTTTCATCACCCTGAAAGAAAACCTGTGCCCATGTGTGGTCCCTCCCCATTTCCATCCCGGGTCTAAGACAATGAATCTACTTTCTGTCTCTCTGTATTTGCTTTTCACTAGATGGTTCATATAAATAGAAGCACACAATATATGCATTTGTATGCATCTTGACTCTGGTTTCCATCACTTAACGTAATGTTTTTGAGGTTCACCCATGTCATATGGGTGAGTATCTTGTTCCTTTCTAGTCTTATCATTCCATTATTGGATGGCTATGCCATGTTTTCCTCATCTTGTCACAGGTTGATGAGCATTTGGATTGTTCCCAGTTTGGAAATTATGAGTAATGTTGCTATGAACACATGCACACAAGTATTTGTGTGGATATAAAGTTTTTATTTCTCTTGGGTAGAAACCAAGGAGTGGAATTGCTGGGTCGTGTGGTAAATTTCTACTTAAATTTTAAAGAAACTGCCTTGTTGTTTTCCACAGAGGCTGTACCACTTTACATTTCCACCAGCAGTGTGTGAGTTCCATTTGCACATTCTCACCAACACGTATTATAGTCTAACTGGGTAGATTGCAGCCATCCTGCTGGGAGTGAAGTGGTGTCTCAGTGTGGCTTTGATTTGCACTTCCCCAGGGTCAGATGGTGCTGAGGGTCTTTTCATGTACTCATTGGCTACTGTACATTTTCAGAATGGGCTGTCTTCTTATTGAGCTCTAAGAGTTCTTACACAGTCTACATACAAGTCCTTTATTGGACATGTAATTTGCATAGATTTTCTCCCGGTGTGGCTTATCTTTTCACTTTCTTAATGGCAGCTTTCGAAGCACAGAAGTTTTAAATTTTGGTAAGTCAAATTTATCAATTTTTTCTTTTATGGATCATGCTTTTAGTGTCACTTCTAAGAAATCTTTGTGTTACACAAGGTCACAGAGATTCATGCATATATCTTCTGAGAATTTTGTCATTGTAGCTCTTATATTTAGGTCTATGGCCCATTTTTAGTTAATTCTTGTGTATGGTGTAAGGGAATTCATCTTTTCGTGTATGGAGATCCAATTGCCTCAGCACCTTTTGTTGAAAAGATTATCTTTTCCCCCATTGAATTAGACAAGGGTTTATTTTTGTACACTCACTTCCATCCCATTGTTTAACATGTCTTTCCTTATCCCAGTACCACACTCTTTATTACTGCAGCTTTATACCAAAATTCACAAGCTGAAAGGTCACGTACTGTAACTTCACTCTTCTTTTCCAAGATTGTTCTGGTGATTCTGCAGCCTTTGCGTTTCCCTGTGAACGTCAAGCTCAGTGTTCAACTTCTGCAAAAACTCCAGCTGGGACTTTGATGGGTTTTGCTTTGAATCTACAGACCAATTTGGAGAGAATGGTCATCTTAATACTGAGTCTTCCAATCCATGACTACAGGATGTCTCTTCATTTATTTATATTTTCTTTTATTTCTTTTAACAGGGTTTTGCAAGTTCAGTGCACAAGTCGGGTACTTCTTCTGTTAAATTTATTCCTAAGTATTTTATGCCTTTGATGCTATTGTGAATAGAATTGATTTCTGAAGTTCACTTTCAGATTGCTCATTGCTAGTTATAGAGCTATAACTGATTTTTGCATATTGATCTTATATCCTGCAACCTTAACTCACTTACTAGTGTTAGTAGTTTGTACATATGCATTCCTTAGAATGTTCTATTACAAGGTCATGTTGTGTGTGAATAAAGACAGTTTTCCCTCTTCCTTTACAGTCTGGATGCCTTTTATTTCTTTTCTTTCCTGATTGCACTGTCCGGAGCTTCGCTAGCAAGAGCTACTTCTTACGTTTTTCTTGACCTTAGGGGGAAGTATTCAGTCTTTTACCATTAACTATACTGTTAGCTATGGGTTTACTATAAATGCTCTTTATCAAGTTAAGGAATTTCCCTTCTATTCCTGGTTTGTTGAAAGTTGTCATCATGAGTGTTGAATTTTTCAAATGCTTTTCTGCGTCCTTTGAGATGATCATGTAGTTTTGTCCTTAATTCTATAAATATTGTATATTATAGTAATTGATTTTTCTGGAAGTTAAACCAAACTTGCAATCTTAGGATAAACTCCACATGGTCTTTGCCTTTAGTCCTTTTAATACGTTGTTGAATTTGGTTCGCTAGTATTTTGTTGAGAATTTTTGCAACTATATTCACAAAGGTTATTGGTCTGTGGTTTTCTTTTCTCATGATCTCTTAGCCTGGTTTTGGTAATAGGATAATACTGGCCTCAGAGAATGAGTTGGGAAGTATTTTTCCTATGTTTCCTCAAAGTTTGTGAAATATTATAATTACTTCTATGAGCAATCTTTTAATCTTTTCAGTGTAGATAATTTGCACATTTTTGCTAGTATAGTTCTAGGCATTTGATTTAAAAAACCTTATTAGAAATATTTTTTAAATTCATCTTTTTCTAATTGTTTATTGCAGCTTATAGAAATATTGATCTTTTTATATTGACCTAGTATCAAATGACCTTCTAAATTCTATTATGAATTCTAATATTGTGGGTGAGATTCTTTTGGACTATTTATAAAAGCATGTGGGCTGCAAATAATCACACTGAGAATAAGAATAGATGAATAGACTGTTTCTGGGTGATAGAAAGTCAACCATATCTGATTTAAATGTAACTGGTTGGGGTACTGGGTCTACTCAGAGAAATGGTGGCAGTGTGTGAGGGGAGCAATACAGCCATTTGGGATGTATGACTTGGGGCAGATCTAAAGCAATCTTTCTTCTAATAATTCTGCATCCCTCTCTATAGCAGGAAAGGAACCTGTTTCCACACTGTCCTCTGCAGCCAGGCAAAAGGCCCATCCCTGCTTACTCCTGGCTCTCTCCCTCTGCACTCCTTCTCCTTCCAGGTCCCAGATGTGGCCCAAACCAAAGCAAATGGTGAGCAGAAAGTCCCCCTTGGAAACCACAGCTGCAATCACGAGGTATTTGGTGCTCACCGCTGTTCTATGATACTCTGAGTGTGAGCTCCTTGTCGGCAGGAACTCTGTGTCAGCCCAAGTGCCCCAAATCGGGGCATGCACTCCATTCCTCACCTACACTACATGCTTACTGATAATTCTGTTTGTTGAACAGTACATCAATGACTGTTAAATAGTCTAATATTTGGAGTGGTTAGCATTACTACAGTCCTCAATTAATAGAGGTGAAGATCACACTATTTTTAATTAAATTACTTCTTCAATTTACTAATAGAAGCGGAGGTAGGTAAACACACAAGAGCCCTCATCTATCTTCAAGTGGCCCTGCTAGCATGCTGACTGGCAGCCCAGGGCCAAAGGGTGCCTGCTTTGAATCACGGCCCCACCACTCACTAGCTGGGAACCTTAGGCTGGTCACTTAATTCTGAAGCTCCCTCTCTGGCAATGAGGGTGACATAAAAGTGTCAAATGAAGGTAATGACAATGTCTGCCTTACAGAGGTGCTGAGTCTGAAGAGAGTGGATACAAGTACATCACACGGACGGTGCCTGGCACATGGTAAGCACGCAGCATTACTGTTGGTCGGTGTGTTCATTCAGTTATAGGAGCAAGGAGTATAGGTCTGTAAAGAGTGATGAAAACAGGGATGCTAGCTAGAAGGTCTCCCCCAAGGAAACAGAAGCCCCTACCTCCGAGTTTACACCAAGCCTGGAAACCCTGAGCAATGGCGTTCTGGACTGGCCGAGGCGAGGAGCTGCGTCTCCAGCACAGAGAGCAAACCGCCGCCCCTCTCAGGCCGCCTCTCGGCCTGCTGCCTGTAGCTCAGACCGCCCCGAGGCCGGGGGGCTTTGGGAGGTTGATCCTGAGGCCAAGTAACTCCTCCTTTGTACATTATCCCGCCTGAGTCTGAGGCAAAGTGATTGGTGGCACCCTCCGTATTCACTGTGGATTTAGTTGCTGCGTGTGCTTAGTAAGTGACAGACTCGTCATGCATCAAAAGTGTCCAAACTCTGCTTTCTGAAACCAGCATGAAGTGGGACAGGAGCTGATGCCTGAAGCAAGCTGCAGACTCGTGAATTAGCCTCCTTTCACAATACAGGTAAACAATTCAATAGGTCAGTTTGGAACTAAGAAAATATTCCTGTTATGGGATACAAGTTGGTTATGAACCCATGAACTGTAAGCTGGGGTCGGGGAGGGCTCAATAGGTCTGGATTACTTGTTAATTAAACAGTTAATGATGACTAGTCACTCCATTCTTAAGCGATCTTGCCATACCCTGTTCTATTTCCCTGGCATTTACCTTACTGTTGCCATGAATTCTCTTTCATCTACCACCCAGACCCAACTCTTGAGGTCAGGCTGTGTCCCTAAGCACTTAGAGTGATTCCTAGCATATAATAAGAACTAAAAATAACGTTTGTTAGATGGATAAATGAATGAATATACAATTCTTATTGGTCTTGTTCTGAGTGTTACTGTTCTTAGAAACAATGAGTTTTTCACCAGAGAAGGGTTTCAAAATCTTACAGTGTTGACCAGTAGTTCTTTCTTCAATGATGTATAGTGATCTTCATATCTAAATAACTTTGTGATAATGTCTTCTTTGTGAGATTGGTTTCTAGAGGTGATGCTATAAGAGGATTAAGAGAAATAAAGATTATGTTCTTGAACTTTGTTCTTTTACAACACACACAAAAAAAGGACTCATAACACTTCGGGAATGGCTCTTTATCGTGAACGTGCAGCATACTGGGGGCAGCCCACCCACCACACGGTTAGTGGGACACCCCTAAGGGAGGTGATGCCCCAAGGTACCGATGAGCTCTGCTGGGCCGTTGCTCTCTTCCTCCCAGGCCAGCTAGCTGTGGCCAGCCATCCTGTGCCTTTGGTCCCAAAAAAGACCAAGAGAGAGGCCTTGCCCAGTGCCGAGAACAACGTCTCCGTGTGTGCAGGTGCAGCACGTCACAGCCCACTTGCCCACACGCTGAAGGGACATCAGCCCTCACAACCTCTCCTCCCGCTGCACTGACAGTGCCACGACCACCAGCGTTAGCTGGCCCCCCTCCCTTTCCTGCCTCTTGCTTGCATTCCCTATGCTCTGGTCCATGAGCCAGCACGTGGGTTCTTGGAGATCAATGCCAAGTTCACAGTGGACTCTGATCAGAAAGGGGCCTGTAGAATCTCATGGTATAAATCTACAGCATGCACTTACACACTCGTTGGCTTCCCCCTTTCAGTGTTCAGTTGCACAGTGTGACATTTCCCACTAAATAAGGAATGACAGTGGACCAGCATGCCTGCTGAACGAGTCCCAAACGGGGTATTTTTATTGCTACATCTGTACAGCCATCTTAGCTTTTTCCAGTTGTGCCGAAACATAGAAACATACACATCTACCGCCACTGCTAAGAAACATGTGAAGCAGTGCAATTCCCGAGTCTGAGCTCCTGTGACTCACCGGAACCTGGTTTCACTGCCACGGACGGGACTTCTGCAGCAGTTTTGAGCGGCTGCAGTGCTGGGGTAGAGCAGGGATGTGGACAAGCATCATGACTAACTTTTCCTGCCTAGGATGAAAAATGCTGAGATGTAAACAGTATAGTAAGAACAGGAGGGGCTCCGTCTTAAGGCTAAGATTCCATTTTAAAGAGCAGAGAATTGAGAAGTTAGACTCCTAACATATTATCTGGTAATCAGACATAACCCAACAGCCTATCTTAAGGCAGGGCAGGCAGTCTTAACTGCTCTGTCCCCACTGCTTGAGGGTAAGCACTAGCTTGGAGAAGAACAGGTAAATAAATTTCTTGTGTTGGGTTTATTTAGCAGAATTAGCTGGAGGACTGATAACAGGAGAGGAAACATGGTGTCTCTCACCAAAGAAGCATCTTGAGACCACAAGTCAAGTCTATGCCAAACAACCCCCCATCTGCCCTTTGCCCCATTCTTGAAAGCCTTAAAAGACAGAACCCCCAAACTCTCAGCATGCCTCCTCTCTGAGGATGCCTGCACTTTCCTTAAGTGCATACTTTCAAATAAAGCTTTCTCACTGCTCAAATTATTGTGATTTGTCTCCTTGATATTTCATTTTATTTCCAAGTCTTCACTCTGTCTCTGCTTTACTCCTAATAAGTAGGAAGGGGCTGCTAAGAGCTCAGATTTGGACCTGCGTGTTTCCATCACCTGGGTGACCTGGATGAAACTGCAGCTGTGCAATCTTGTCTTAGTAGCCTACCTGAAAATCTCCTTTCTTTGGGAAGTTCTAAGAACATAATCTCACTCCATCCTGTGCTCTGTGGCCCCCGCAAATCCTGGAGTGGTGGGGGCTAGTCCCCACGCTGTGCAGATCCAAGCAGACACAGGATGCCAGGTGGCCCTGGTTTCTGTAGTTAGCAAGGGGCTCTGTCCTAGGCCGGGAACTTTCCCTCCGCAGTTCCCTGTTCTCTGCTGCCTGAAGGCAGCTGCCACCCCTGCTGCTCTTGCTTTAATGAACTCCTTCCTTACCTGCACTCATCTGATCCGTTCAAGAATTCTTTCTCGCCCAGTGTCAAGAGCCTTCCCCCGTCCAGGCTGAGGTTTCTGCTAGTGCTGCACCTAGTGCGCAGGGAGAGACCTCCCCAGACGCAGCTACCCGGCAACAGTACCACTGACATGGGGCCCAGGAGTTCCTTGTTGTGGGGAGGGGAGTGGCAGTGCGGTCCTGTGCACTGTGGGACAGTTAGCGGCATCCCTGGCCTCTCCCCGCTGGATACTGGTCACACCCCACCCCTGTTGCAACAACCAAAAATGCCTTGTGATGTTGCTAAATATCTCCTGAGGAGGTCAAGATAGCCCCCAGCTGAGAACCACTCTTTTAAAATAAATAAAATTCACATTTTAAATCTTAGAGACCTGGACAAGGTGCTCTAAGACAAGAAAATTATAAAGTAACTTCACTTAAGAATGAACTTGCAGAGTTGCATCCCCGGAACAGTGTGTTAGGCGGGGGGTGGGGGTGGGGGGGTAGGTGGGCTCAGAACACCTGCAAGGCTGGTAACCAAGGCAGTTCATCAAATATTCATAAATCCCTGTGACAGGGAATTAACTCTGTGGTATATTTTACTTTACAATAGAGCATAGTGTTATCAGTGAAAGCATTGAGATTACAAAGCCTGTTTTTCTACTTTAAGATTTATGTGGGGCAATTATTGCCCCATATAAATACAGGATGCACATCAACATAAACAAAACACTTCTTAGAGCAAAAGTATAAATTCTAAAATGTCACATTATTAAGTACATTTTTTTACATTTTGGTGTTCCCCCACAATTGATGCGATCATACAAATCTGAAGTTATAATAGACATTAGGATGAAAACAGAAACAAATGGTATTCAAAGCAAACAATCCCCATGACCCACAATACCTGCACCATGCAGAGGGTGGTGAGGAAACCTATATTCCTTTCCTAGAACACTTAACAAGTACATGTTTATATGCAGTTTTACAAGAATGCACTGGCAGCCCCAGGAGCGACGTCAGCAGTGCCGGCGCGCATGCCCAGGGCGCGCAGCTCCATATCTGCCTCCACCACTCGCTGAACATACGACCTAGTTAGAACCCCTTATAGTCTTATTTCTCATCTAGGAAATCGGAAAAATAATTATATTTACCTTATAGTTTAAAGCAATTTTAAATAAGAAAAATGTAAACAAAATAAATTATAAACTGTATATCACTATGTGAAAGTTCATGATTATTCAATGAAGACTAGTTTGTCATTAAAAAAATGAAGAAAAAGTAACTCAGATTTCCTCTAACCTTTTACAAATTACAATATGTGTAACCAAAGCTTAGTTGCTTTTTTTTTTACATACCTATTTCTTTTTGTCAGGGGAATTTTATTGTTAACTTCCAGCCACTGAGGCTCATATAATGATGTTAGAAATTGCTTCCATTTGACTTTAGTGGTGGTTTTAAGTCCAAGTCTGGATTTAAAAAAGCAAAGACATTATTTTAAACACTTTTTCTATAACATTTTGTGGATTATATGTTTAATATTGAATTGAAAATGGCAGCAATGAATTTATATGAGGTTTCAAATCTAAGGTAAACAAAATAATTTCAGTAAAACAGTTCTACAAACAGATTTATAAAAAGCAAGGAAAAATCAAACTGATTATCCATCACCAGGTCTCCACATTCCATTAGCAGTGGCACGTACTGGAGGAAGAGACAAATGATTCATTATTTGAAGAGCTCAATTCCTGTGGTAGGTAGAGTATAGGCCCTCAAGGTGCCCATATACCCTAATCCATGGGATCTGTGAACATGGGCCTTATGTGTCGAAAGGACTCTGCTGGTGTGGTTAAGGGAATGGGCCTTGAGATGCCAGAGGAGCCTGGGTTACCCAGGTGGGCCCAGCCTCATCACAGAAGTTCTTCAAATCAGAGAATTTCTCCCACCTGCAACCAGAAAAAGATGTGTTGACAGTACAAGGGCCAAAGAGATCTGACACTGGTGACTTTGAACATGTAGGGTGGGGCCACAAGCCAGGGAATGCAGGGAGTCTCTACAGCCAGAAAAGACAAGACATGGATTCTCCCCTGCAGCCTCCAGAAGGAACACAGCCCTGCTGACACCTTGAATTTAGTTCAGGGAGAAGCACGTTGGGCTTCTAACCTACTAAAGAATACATTTGTGTCACTTTAAGCGACTAGACTTGTGGGAATTTGTTACAGTAGCAATAGAAAACTAGTATAGATTTTAAATCTTGGCAAGAATCAGTAATTGGAAAAGTGTTCAAAAAACCAATTGCCAAAGTTAACATGGTCCCATGACAGAGGGACCAATAATTCCAGAACTACAAAGTGCCAGCAGGAGTGACCTCATGTGAGCACAGGTTTGGGATTCAGAAAAACCAGAGAACAAGTGCCTGCTCCCTCACTTCTTACTCAGAGAAGTTGCTTACTATTCTGATTCTCTACTTTTCTCATCTGTAAAATGGGAATAATAATACATACTGGGAGGTGTGGATAAAATGAAAGTTCCTGTGGCCAGGATTCTCACCTGGCCTGGTTGGCTAGCTCACTACACACGTGTGGGCAATATGTTGCTACTGACTCTATATAAAGAGCTCCAGCCAGTGCTCTGGGCGACACGGTGGCACAGCTACAGGAGAGCAGAGATGAGACTGGGGTGGTGGCAGTGCTGAGGACAGAGGTCCAGAGGACAGCTGTGCAGGACGACTGTGCAGAGAGGCCCAGAGGACGGCTGTGTGGTATGGCTGTGCAGCCAGAGAGGACCAGAGGACAGCTGTGCAGACAGAGAGGCCCAGAGGGAGAGACCGGCTTGCTGCCTGCAGACTCGCTCTGAGTGAACGGGATTTTAGTGACTGACCTGCCACCTGGAAATAAAATTGGGTATAACCCTTTCACCCCAAGAACATTCTACTGTCATTTCTTTGGTCACACTGAATCCATAGTGAACTTGCCAGGGCTGAAACCCATTGGCAAGACAGGAGGGTTGCTGTAAGGATTAGAGATAGTAAGCCAAAAAGCCCCTGTTGCACTACCAGATCACCAGCAAATGTTCAATCACACAACCTTCCCCACTGTCTCATTGCTCACATATTAAGCATTACTTATGCTTCTGTAACCATGGTACAAAGTATTTGGGCTGAGATCCTTAAACAACACATGTGAGATGCCAGTGGAATAAGACAGGCTAGCCTGTTTTGATTGCTAAAAACTGGTGGCTGAAAGAAGTGGTCTCATGTGGATCAGATGTGGGCCACAAGAGAGCATGCAAGCCTGCATGTGTGCCCGCACAAACACATGCGGGGTCACCTCGGTTCCTGCCCAAGAAGGCCACCCAGAGTGATGAACAAGCCCAGAGGGAGAAGGAAAGAGAGAAGAAGCCACCTGCACCCCCCTTATTCTGACCTTAGGGCAACAGGCCCTAGCTGGGTGAGGGAAAGCAATTCCCATTTAAATCTAGCCTACAGCTTCGACTACAATGTGAGACCGGCTATTGCAACCACTAAGCTGAGGCTCTTTATATGATCCACGACAAAACCAGAAAAATTGAGGTCTGCTCAGTGTTATTATCCAGGGGCAAAAGAACTAATCCAATTGAGCAAATTTAAAGGAACAATGAGAAACAAAATTCAGTTGCTTTAAGATTATGGTCCACGAGTCTTGTCAGCTCTACTCCGGTTCCATATGCACCCCAGTCAGCTACCCATCCATTCAGACATCCACATGTGCTGCCAAGCTCCCATCTTTTCTCAGTTGAAGCATTGCAATAATCTCCTAATTGGTCTCCTTGTCCCTACTCCTGCCTTCCTCAAATACATTTTCATACTTTAATCAGCCTGCTCTTTTTGAAATACAAACATGATTAGATTACTCTCCTGCTTACAATGTTTCCATGACTTCCCACAGCTCTTAGGATAAAAAGTAAAACCCTTCGGCACATTCTAGCCTTGCCCCCATCTCAAGCTCATCTCACACATGCAGCCCCTTGCTCTCCTAGCTGTAGCCATGCTAGTCCTTTAGCTTCAAAACGGTTGTGTTCCTCCCTGCCCTGGGTCCCTTACAGTTACTGCTTTGCCACTTGGACATTCCCCATCATTACTTACTTCCTGTACTTTATGTACTTAATCCTACTGCTTTTCCAAGTCTCAACTTAATCATTACTTTCTTCAAGGAGCCTTCCCCGATTTCCATAACCAGAGCTATTTGCCCTATTAGCCTGTCTCAAAGCACTATCTCCTTCCTTCATAGCATTTGTCACTAAGTATTAATAGTATTAACACTTGTATAGCACTTTATGATTATGACTATAGCAGCTAATATTTCATAAATTGTTATTACATCTGTTATTAGCACCATGCATATAGTCAAGAGAAGGAAAGAAAGAGACTGATTGATTTCACTTGGCATATATGGCAACATCTACTAAGTAGACTGTGCCAGTGGTTTAATGCACTGCTATTCACATACAGAACAGTTTCATCTTTCATACTCAGCCTTCTTTCCCCAAACATTACCTGCATTTTGATAAATTTGTTAATCTACATATTTTCACCTTAAATTTCAGAAAGTTAGATTTTAATTTTCTATACTGGAAACACTGTCACTATTATTAAAAATAGAATCAGCTTCATATACTTTGTTTAGAAAATTACCTTGCTCTTTGCAAAAAATATGAAATTAGATCTTCATTCCGCATAGTAAAATAAATTCAAAATGGATTAAAAGGTTAAATGTAAAAAAATAGGACCACTAAAAAAAAAAAAAGAAGAAAATCCAGGTATATATTCATTTGGTATTTTTTTTGAATTTTGGTATCATTAATATACAATTACATGAGCAACACTGTAGTTACTAGATCCCCCCATTATCAAGTCCCCACCACACACCGCATTACAGTCACTGTCCATCAGCATAGTAAGATGCTATGGAGTCACTACTTGTCTTCTCTGTGCTATACTGCCTTCCCCGTGTCCCCACTATGTTATGTGTGCTAATGCCCCTTAATCCCCTTCTCCCTCCCTTCCCACCCACCCACGCACTCACCCCCCAGTCCCTTTCCCTTTGGTACCTGTTAGTCCATTCTTGGGTTCTGTGATTCTGCTGCTGTTTTGTTCCTTCAGTTTTTCCTTTGTTCTCATACTCCACAGATGAGTGAAATCATTTGGTACTTGTCTTTCTCCGTCTGGCTTATTTCACTACGCATAATACCCTCTAGCTCCATCCATGTAGCTGCAAATGGTAAGATTTGTTGTCTTCTTATGGCTGAGTAGTATTCCATTGTGTATATGTACCACATCTTCTTTATCCATTCATCTACTGATGGACACTTAGGTTGCTTCCATTTCTTGGCTATTGTAAATAGTGCTGTGATAAACATAGGGGTGCATCTGTCTTTTTCAAACTAGGCTGCTGCATTCTTAGGAGTGGAGTTCCTGGGTCAAATGGTATTTCTATTTCTAGTTTTTTGAGGAACCTCCATACTGCTTTCCACAATAGTTGAACTAATTTACATTCCCACCAGCAGTGTAGGAGGGTTCCCCTTTTCCACATCCTCGCCAACATTTGTTGTTGTTTGTCTTTTGGATGTTGGTCATCCTAACTGATGTGAGGTGATATCTCATTGTGGTTTTAATTTGCATTTCTTTGATAATTAACGATGTGGAGTATCTTTTCATGTGCCTGTTGGCCATCTGAATTTCTTCTTTGGAGAAGTGTCTGTTCAGATCTTCTGCCCATTTTTTAATTGGATTATTTGTTTTTTGATTGTTGAGGCATGTGAGCTCTTTATATATTTTGGATGTTAACCCCTTGTCAGATATGTCATTTACAAATATATTCTCCCATACTATAGGATGCCTTTTTGTTCTACTGATGGTGTCCTTTGCTGTACAGAAGCTTTTTAGTTTGATATAGTCCCATTTGTTCATTTTTGCTTTTGTTTCACTTGCCCGGGGAGATATGTTCATAAAGAAGTTGCTCATGTTTATGTTCAAGAGAGTTTTGCTTCTGTTTTCTTCTAAGAGTGTTATGGTTTCATAACTTACATTCAGGTCTTTGATCCTACTTTTGTGTATGGAGTTAGGCAGTAATCTAGTTTCATTCTCTTACACATAGCTGTCCAGTTTTGCCAACACACACTGTTGAAGAGGCTGTCATTTCCCCATTGTATATCCATGGCTCCTTATCACATATTAACTGATCATTGACCACATATGCTTGGTTTAATATATGGACTCTCTATTCCATTCCACTGGTCTATGGGTCTGTTCTTGTGCCAGTACCAAATTGTCTTGATTACTGTGGCTTTGTAGTAGAGCTTGAAGTTGGGAAGCGAGATCCCCCGCGCTTTATTCTTCCTTCTCAGGATTGCTTTGGCTATTTGGGGTCTTTTGTGTTTCCATATGAATTTTAGAACTATTTGTTCCAATTCATTGAAAAATGCTGTTGGTATTTTGATAGGGATTGCATTGAATCTGTAGATTGCTTTAGGCAGGATGACCATTTTTACAATATTAATTCTTCCTACCTAAGAGCATGAGATGAATTTTTATTTATTAGTGTCCTCTTTAATTTATCTTAAAAGTGTCTTGTAGTTTTCAGGGTTATTCATTTGGTATTTGAATAAGAATGGATTTAAAGAGAGGAAATCAAACTTAACTATTTTATTACAACAAAATAAAAAAATCTCTAAATCCCAGAAATATTAAAACAAAATTTAAGGGCCAAACAACAGACTTACAAAGTTATCTATCATAAATATATACAATAAATCATTAATATTCTTAAAACATATAATGTTTATGCAAATTAATATGAAAATACTAAAACTTGACCTCTTCCAGCAATGGTGGAGTTAAATCTGACTAGACCAATCCTCCTGCAGATAGTCACAGTCACCGCTGGGCGTAATACCACAAGTTGACTTCCTAATAGCACTAGAGGGGGAACAGAAGTGAGCAAACTCCGGTGGGGAATTCATGTTGAGAAGAATGGAGTTGTGAGGAATATTTTCAGTGCCTTTAGACTAGGACAGAGCACTTCAGCATGAGGATGGCAAGGGCAGCAGTGCAAAAATAACAAAGACTTTATGGCCTGGAAAACTAGAAGAACAAACCCAAGTAAACCACAGCCCCTAGAGAGAAACAGAAAATCCTGGAATGGAAAGAGCCAGAGGGATTCCCATTTCTGACTTGCTCCTGAATCTCACATGCTCAGAACCTACTCAAAATAGCTTAGCTAAACACAAAAAATATGAACAAAGATCAGAGCTGACAACCCATGAAATATAATACGCAGATTGAGTTCAACCAACAGAATTGCCTGCTAAAACAAATTTGCTGAAACAAAAAACATTTGCTGAAAAAAAAAAGCAAGAACAGAATTTAGAGTCTCCACAATTTAACATGCAAAATGGCCAATATAGAATCTAAAATTATAGGACATATGAAAAAGCAGGAAAATGGGATGAACCCCAAGTAACCCACATGTTGGCATTAACAGAAAAAAGCTTTTAACAGCAATGATTACGGGTAACATCAATGAAATAAATGAAAATGTGCATATAATGAATCAAAAGATAAAATGTCAGCAGAGAATGGCCATAATAAAAAAAATTAAATGGAAATTTTACAATGAAAAAATACTATTTGAATTTTTTAAAAAATAACTTGATAGAATTAACAAAATAATGGGAAGGATAGAGAAAAAAGCAAGTGAACTTAAATATAGATCAACAGAAATGATATGAAGAACACGGAATACACATATATTTATAAAATGAACAGAGCCTCAAAAACATAGTACTAGTCTGATGTACATATAACTGGAGTCACAGGAGAGGAAAGAAAGAATGGAGCAGAAAAAAAAGGCATAACGTCCAAAATTTCCCCAAATTTGATTAAAGATACACATTTACAGACTTAAGATGCTCAACACCAAGCAAGATACTCATGAAAAAGGCTATGCAAAGGCACATCAGTTACAAGGCTGAGAGTCAAATTCAAAGGGTAAATCTTGAATTCAGTAAAAGGAAAATTACTCATCATATCCAGGACCACAATTAACAGATGACTTCTCATCCAAAATAATGGAAGCCAAAAGCAATGGAACAATATCACTAAGCGCTAAAAGAACAAGGTTACAAGAATTTTCCTAGAAAATGTCCTTCGACGATGAAGAAGAAATGAAGGCATTTCTAAATAAAACAAAGATAAGGGAACCCATCTTTAGCACAATGTACCTCAATAAAGGAAGTTCTTTAGCTGAAGGAAAATGATAGCAGATGGAAACCTTGACTCTTCAGAAAAGAATGAAGAGAGAATCAGAAATGGTAAATACCTAAAAAAATTTTTTAAATTATTTTTTTCCTTTTCCTCCTTAATTTATTTATGGTTATTTAAAGCAAATAACCATCCTATCAATGTTATTATTAAAAAATAACATTGTGTGGTTTATATCATAGGTAGATATAATGCATAAAGTACTGATAGTATAAGGACATGTGGTGGGGGCAGGACAAATACCTATATGCTTACATAGGTTCTACATTTTATGTGAAGTGGTATAATATTAACAATATGTAGACTAGGAACAGTAAAGATGTATACTATAATCACCAGAGCAACCATAAAAAATTTAGCTAAAAAGTATAGCTAAAAAGACAATAAGAAATAAAACAATATTCAAATAATCTAAAGAGAAGGCCAGAAATTAAGAACAAACAGACAAAAAATAAATAGGGGACAAGGGGAGGGAAAAACTGGGAAACCCAAATCCAAACATTTAAAGTGGCAACTCTCCTCAATGTATTATCAAAATCCTAGCATTTTTTTTAACATATTGACAAGCTGATTCTAAAATTAATACATAAAAAGGCACAGAATGTAGACTATACAAACAATTTTGAAATAGAAGACAAGTTTGGAGGACTTACACAACCTAATTCAAAACTTGACTGTTTAGCTAAAGTAATAAAGATAGTGTGGTATTGATGTAAAAATAGACTATGCATTAATGGAAAAGACTGAAATTCAGAAATCTACTCACACTTATTATGGTAAATTGATTTTCCACAAAGGTGCAAGATAACTCATTGGAGAAATGATAGCATTTTCAATAAATGATGGTGGAATAACTGGAAAGCTATACAGAAACAGAATGAACCTTATCCCTTATCTCCACCATACACAAAAATTAACTAGAAATGGACTGAAAATATAAGAGCTAAAATTATTAAACTTCTAGAAGAAAATATAGCATTAAATCCTTGTGATACTGGGCTAGGCAAACATTTCTGAAAATGGACCTCCCCCATAAATTACCCATAAAATTTTGTATATGGACAAATGGACTTCATCAAAATTCAAAACTTTTGTACTTCAAAAGACAGAGTTAAGAAAATAAAAAAGCAAGTCACACTGAGAAATATTTGAAAAATACATATGTGGCAAAGAGCTCATATTCAGAATATATAAAGAGCTCCTGCAAACCAATAATAGTAAAATACAATCCAAAAAAAGGACAAATGATTTATACAGATACTTTTAAAAGATTATATATAATGGCCAATAATCACATGAAAAGAGGCCCAGCATCATTAGTCACAGGGAAGTGTGAATTAAAAACAGAATGAGGTACCTCGGCACACCACTAGAAGGCCTAAAATTAAGAAGACTTGCAGCACTAAGCATTAGTGAGCATGTGGAACATCTGGAATTCTTGCATGTCGCTGGTAGAATTGCAAAATGGCACAGCTACTTTGGAGAACAGTTTGATGGTGTCTTATAAATGTAAACACACACCATACAATCCAGCAATTTTACTACTAGGTATTTTTCAAGAGAAATGAAGACATGTGTCCACATAAAGACTTGTATATGATTGTTCCTAGCAGTATCTTCCAAATGACCCCAAAATGAAAATCCAAACTTCTGTCAACTGGTGAGTGACTAAACAAAAACGGTGGAATATCAATACTATGGAATACTACTCAGCAATAATGAAGAATGGAATGTTGAGCTATGTAACAACATGGATGAATCTTAAAAACATGGTAAGTGAAGAAAGTAGTCAAACACAAAGACTACATACTGTATGACTCCATTTATGAGAACTCCTAGAAAAGGTGAAACTACAGTGAAAATGACAGAGAGCAGATCGGTGGTTGCTGGAACTGAGGGTCAGGGGAGGGACTGGTTGGTTACAAAGTAAAAGAGTAGAATTTTAGGGTAATGGAAGTGTTCTATATATTGACTGCAGTACTACTTACATAAATACATAGAGCTGCCAAAACTCATTAAACTATATGCTTAAGAATGAATTTACTTTTATGTAACACACTGGAGTAAAAAACAATTTAACATAGGAATTGGGCAAAGGACATGAACAAGCAATTGTTCACAGAGAAGGTACATATAACTTTAAAACATGAAAAACATGGAGTTGCAATCAAGGACATGCAAATGAAAACAACAATGAAGAAATGTGCTTTTGCCTATCAAATTAGCAAGGATTTAAAGACGGCCATGTGAAATGACGGCAAAGCACTCTCATGAACCTCCCTCAGAAGAACAAATTAACACCTTTCTGAAACGCATTTTAGAAATATGTTAATATAAGCCTTAGAAATGTTCAAACCCTTTGACTCAATGGTTAACAAAACAGCCTGTAGCTTTAAAAATAAAGGTGCTTTAATGATGTAAAAGTGTTCCTGATATAATATTCTGTGAAAAAACAACAAAATTTATACCTCATATGGTCTCGACTATGTTAAGCATGTATGGAGTACGCATACATGAGCATAAAGAAGTTCTGGAAGGAAATACACCAAAATATCGCTAGTGCCTATCTCTGGCTATTGTAATTACAGGCAACTAAATTTTTTCTTTATGGCTCTATTTCCCAGTTTGAGATGGTTAGGCTTTTATAATCAACATGAATAAACACACAAATAAAAAGAATTTTTCAGAAAGTCAGCACAACTTTTTCTAGAAATCACATAAGTAACAATTATCTCAAGTCACAAAGATATAGCTGATTTTTTACTCTTAAAAATGCCCCAGGGACTTCCTTTATTGCCTCAGGGAGCTATCCCTCTATATTTTTTGTGTTGGGAGCCCACTATCATTCCCTCCATCTCCCATCCCATGAATCCAGGTAGAGACTTACACCAGCATATGATTCCATTTATGAGAAGGGAGAAGAAACACATGAATTTTTCACATTGTTCCAAAGAGTCTCAAATCCACTCAATAAATAGAATCCAGAACAAATCAGCACTGTTTAGAAAAGGCAGGAAAGAGAAATGGGCCAAGAGACTAACCCAGAAGGCTCAACCAGGAGGTCACCTGAGCTGGAAGAATGGCAGACCTGCAACGGGTGGGGGTGGCGGCAAGAGGCCAAGAGAGCTCACAGCACGGGGGGAAATGAACAGCCTCCGGCCGCCTCTTCTTCCTCTGTCCGGTCTCCGAATGCCCCTCTCGCCTCTTCTCTCTTGTGCCCGTCCGCATGCGCTCTCTCGGCAATCTCCTCTGTTTTCCTGGATGCTGTTGATGCTCGTATTTATTTTTCTAGCCTGGACTTCCTCCCTGAGCTTTCCACAGCCTACTCAGTGTCAACTGTTGCAGTTTCCTAGGCATCTCAGACTTGACACATCAAGCACGAAACTCTTCACTTCTATCTCCTGATCTGGTCTCCTCCCTCCTCTCATCACATATGCCAACTTCCCCCGAGGCATGTATCCCTCAAGGGTTGCTGAGGCTCAGAATGGCAGATTGCCCCAGACATCTTCCTTTGCCCATCCAGATCCAGTCCCCGCCCTTCTCTCCTCAGTGTGCTGCCTGGGTGGGCGGCTTCCGCTGGCCCTCTGTGCCCCTGGCTTTCAGCTGGGCTGGCCAGTGGGCGACACCAGAGAGAGACTGGAAGGCAACCTCCAGTTCGCTATCCGCAGCCCCCTTCCTTCTGGGCTGCACAGGCTGCAGTACATTCTCCTACCCCGGACCTTAGCTGCTCCTGGGACCCTCCCCGCCGGCTCTCCTCCCAGCTCCGTTCAGTGACTGCTCCCTCTCCGGCCCCTTCAGGCCACGAGAGACACATGCTTCCCCATCTATGAACTTCACTCAATCCTACCCTTTACCAGGGTAAAAGATCCCTCAATAAACTCATGGGCCATCTGCTTTCTGCCTGGACCCTGGTCAAAATATATCCAGATTAAGAAAATCACAATAGAATATGAAACAGGTCCTTCACCCTCAAAAAGCTTCTTTGTGCCAGCCGACTGGAGTGACACCTGACTCCACCCCTCGTCCTGGCAAGTACTGCCTCTCCTCAATTCCTATTGCTTTGTGACACTGGAAAGAATAGTTGTCATGTAATAGAAGAGATCCTAGGCGGGTTAAGAAGGTTTGGGCGATAACTGAAAATATATCCCAGGGTATTGCTTCTAACACTTCATATAATTTGAGCTACGTGCTTATTTTTTCTGTTTGTATAGCTTCTGACAGGCTGCTAATGTTACCAGTGTGAATGGTAAATTCTGTCCGGGAGACATTTCTGAGTGAGGACCCGCTTGTACGATGGAGAGATGAAGTCCGATCTTTGGTTAACATGCAAGTCACAGCATTTGTTCCATCCACTCAACTTGCCCAGCCCAGTTCTTCAAATCTAAACACTGATTTTATTTTTAATAGATTTACTTTATGTAAAAGGCTTGTAACATTGACAAGCACAGCATGTTGGTAATAAAGGTTGACTTAGCTTTTCAATTAAAGTCCACCATTACATTACCAAAATTATATGTAAAACAGCTTTTAAAGTCTCTTAAACATTACCTGGGTCAAGATTTTATGCATCATTACCAAGATGTTAGGGTTTTTAATTCAGGCCCTAGATACTGACTATTTAAAAAAATAATAAACTCAAAACAATGCTTATTTTTCTCCCTGTACTATCCATTCTTTTTTTTTTTTGGTATCATTAATATAAAATCACACAGGCAACATGTGGTTACTAGATTCCCCCCATTATCAAGTCCCCCACACACACCCCATTACAGTCACTGTCCATCAGTGTAGTAAGATGCTATAGAGTCACTTCTCTGTGCTATCCTGCCTTCCCCATGCCCCTCCTACATTGTGTGTGCTAATTGTAATGCCCCTTTTCCCCCTTATCCCTCCCTGCCCACCCATCCTCCCCAGTCCCTCTCCCTTTGGTAACTGTTAGTCCATTCTTGGGTTCTGTGAGTCTGCTGCTGTTTTGTTCCTTCAGTTTTTGCTTTGTTCTTATGCTCCACAGATGAGTGAAATCATTTGGTCCTTGTCTTTCTCCGCCTGGCTTATTTCACTGAGCATAATACCCTCTAGCTCCATCCATGTTGTTGCAAATGGTAGGATTTATTTTCATCTTATGGCTGAATAATATTCTGTTGTGTATATTGCACTATCCATTCTTAAACTGGATAGTAAGAATAATTTCCCAGATCAGTTTGTTAGGCATGAAAGTTTAAATTTTATTTCACTTCCTTCTTTATTCTTTCCTGTACTGGTTGTCTTTAAATTTTTTTAAATTTCTATTTTAAATGTTAAAATTAAAATTTTATCTTTCAAATTAAAATGCAGTAAAATGACTTTGTTTTGGTGTACACTATTCTGAGTTTGACCCATGGAGATTCATGCAGGATACAGAACAGCTGTGTCACCCCACACCCTCCTTCAGCTGCACCTCTGGAGTCATGCCCTCCCCAGCCCTTAGTCCTGGAAGCCACTTATCTCTTCTCCATTCCTATTGTTTCGTCTTTCCCAGGATGTCATACAAGTAGAATTCTACAGTAGCAACCTTTGAGACTGGTTTCTTCCACTCAGCAGAATGTCTCTGAGATTTATCCACATTGTATGTATCAGCAGGTCATTCCTTTGCATTGCTGAGAAATATTCCATGTGTGGATAAACCAGTTTGCTTATCCAACCCCCTGCTGCCGTGCATTTGGGTTGGCTCCCGTTTGGGGCAATTATGAATAGAGCTGCTATGAACATTAGTGTACAGGCACGTTAGTGAATTCTTAAATCATTTTTTAAATACAAAAGTCATATAGGTAATTCATGAAATCATAAAACTCTTAAAAGAAAACATAGGCAAAAATCTCTCAAATATAAACATGAGCAACTTTTTCTTGAACGCATCTCCCCGGGCAAGGGAAACAAAAGCAAAAATGAACAAATGGGACTACATCAAGCTAAAAAGCTTCTGTACAGCAAAGGATGCCATCAGCAGAACAAAAAGGCATCCTACAGTATGGGAGAATATATTTGTAAATGACATATCCAACAAGGGGTTAACATCCAAAATATATAAAGAACTCACATGTCTCAACAAACAAAAAGCAAATAACCCTATTAAAAAATGGGCAGAGGATATGAACAGACAGTTCTCCAAAGGAAATTCAGATGGCCAACAGGCACATGAAAAGATGCTCCACATCGCTAATTATCAGGGAAATGCAAATTAAAACCACAATGAGATATCACTTCACACCAGTTAGGAAGGCCAACATCAAAAAGACTACAAACAACAAATGCTGGTGAGGATGCTGAGAAAAGGGAACCCTCCTACACTGCTGGTGGGAATGTAAACTAGTTCAACCATGTGGAAAGCAATATGGAAGTTCCACAAAAAACTAAAAATAGAAATACCATTTGACCCAGGAATTTTCACTCCTAGGAATTTACCCAAAGAAAACAACTTCTCAGATTCAAAAAGATGTATGCACCCCTATGTTTATTGCAGCACTATTTACAATAGCCAAGAAATGGAAGCAACCTAAGTGTCCATCTGTACATGAATGGATAAAGAAGATGTGGGACATATACACAATGGAATACTACTCAGCCATAAGAATGAAACAAATCCTACCGTTTGCAACAACGTGTATGGAGCTAGAGAGTATTATGCTCAGTGAAGTAAGTCAGGCAGAGAAAGACAAGTACCAAATGATTTCCCTCATTTGTGGAGTATAACAATGCAGCTAAACTGAAGGAACAAAATAGCAGCAGACTCACAGACTCCAAGAAGGGCCTAGTGGTTACCAAAGGGGAGGGGTGTGGGAGGGCAGGTGGGGAGGGAGGGAGAGGAGATTGTGGGGTATCATGATTGGTGCACATGGTATGTATGGGGTCACGGGGAAGAGAGTGTAGCTCAGAGAAGACAGTAGGGACTCTGGCATCTTACCACACTGATGGGCAGTGACTGCAATGGGGTATGAGGGGGGACTTGATAATAAGGGTGAATGTAATAACCACTTTGTTTTTCTTGTGAAACCTACATAAGAGTATATATCAATGACACCTTAATAAAAAAAAAAAAAGTCACGTAGAATTTGCCCAATACAATCATGGACTCATCCAGAGAAGTTTAGAAAAATACTAAACCTGAATTTAGATGAATTATGGTTTCTTGTGAGGCTGTGAGTGCAAAGGTGGAGGGGAGTTGAGGGTGCTCGCTTCTAGCAATAACAAGTGTCCCAGCTGTACCACCTTCTTTGGGGCTTGAGAGGAGAGCAGAGGAAAATAGAGGTCAAGGCCACCCCAGTGCCACTTGCTGCAGGACACCAGTCCCATCTCTAATTTGTTCTTCATAGGCTACTACCTTTATGGTAGAATCCGTCAGAGTCTCTCCTTAGGAAGTGACATAGTGGTAGGTCCTTAACAATCACAACTTAAATTCAAGAAAGAGGTGAGATACAAAAGCCGTGGCACTGCAGGACCCCAGTGTTCATGCAACAGGACCTAAAAGGGCAATTGGCTGGGCCACACAGAGCACCACATAGGAACAGCCACGCACAAGCGCAATCGAGATTGATGGATTAGGGGAGCAAGACACATTCAGCAAAGCATGGATACAATTTAATATGTGGCAAAGCAGACATTTTTTTTAAATGAGGAGAGGAAGGATTATTTAATAAGTGGTAATGGTAAAATAGATAATCTATTTGGAAAAAATAATTTAATTTGGATATCCACCAATGTCGGGATGGATTAAAGTATTTGTTTTCAAAGAAGACGAACAAGCAGAGAAGAAACGGAATTTTTATCAAGAGTGAAGAATTTATGGATTTTTAAGCAACAGAAGACATTCCAGAAGAAGATTAATATATTTGATTATATTAAAATGTAAACCTCTAAACAGTGATCATGTAAATGAAAGAGAGATAACAACGTGGGAAAAAATAGCTGCAGTGCCTATGACAGAAAAGGGTTATCTCTTAATAATTATCTAATTATAAAAAATTATTAAACAAAAAGGAGATAAAATTGACTTAAAAAAACCATCAGCGGGGCCATTAACCAATTAGGATATAAGGAGCATTCACATCAGGGGGGACACAGCAGTGCACAGGCTCATGGGAAGTCCAACCTCAGTATCACTCCACAAAATATAAATTAAAACAATAAGGAGGCACCACTTTATACCTCTGAAGTTATCAACATTTTAAAACAATGTTAGTATTCATTGCTGGAAAGAATATGAAACTAGAACACGTACAATGTTGACAGCAATGTAAATTGCTACTGTCTTGAGAGAAAACAGTTCAGAAGTCCTTATAAAAATTTGCAAGTTTTTACACTCTTACCTTGAATCTGACTTTTAGAAATATGCTCTGAGAAAAGAATGTACCCACCAAAGAAAAAATTGATATGCCTGAAGGTGGGGTCTCTAAAAGCTTCGACAGAGCCATTCCCCTGCTCAAAGCCTGCTCTAGACCCGGGCACTTCCTATAACCCCGAGCGCCTCCCAGGCACTGCCTGCCTCCCCATCTCACCTCTCACCTCCTCACCTTCTTGCCAACTGGCCTCCAGGCACACTGGCTTCTGCCAGGCCCAGAATATGCAAGTGAGGCAACCCTTGGGGCCATGGCCCCTGCCCAGGAGGCTCTCCCCATGGCTGCTCCCCAAAAACCTCTCAGGTCTTTGTTTAAACCCCACCTTTCCAGACCACTCCCAAATAGCCTGCATCCCTCCCTGTCTCCCTCCCGTCACAGTCCCTGCTGAGCCTCCCACAGCACTCATCACACTGCGTAATTTATTTCACTACTCATATGTTTGCTGATTGTCAGTCTCCTGAGCCAGCAGGTACCGTTCTTTGAGGACAGGAATTGTGTCTTTCTGGCCCTCCAATGAGTGCTTCCCTGTGTCTAGCACAGTGCCTGGTACATGGTAAGTGCTCAGAAATTAGTTGACTGACTGATTGAACAAATAAATGAACAAACAAACATATGCGAAACTAAAATGAACCTAAAGACTCAAATGGCAGGCAATGGTGAAATGTATTCTGGTATATAAAATTAAAGACTCTTAACAACTGATCAAGACGCCACCAAACCAGCCCTTTTGAAAAGGCTGTTTGTATAGAATGTCCTCCTCCAACTGTCCTATTTACCTCCCAACAGTCCACCTCGGTTCTGTTTACTCTCTGGAGACTTTCTAACTTCCCAGCAGCAAGAACGCACTAAGGTACAATTTCTGGCAACACAATGGATCTCCCCCTAGCTTCCTGGTCTAATCACAGAAATACATCAACAAATACATCAACAACCACTAGAATCAATCTATGAACAAAATTATTCTGAACATACAGCTAAAGCCGAAACCAAGACAGGGAGGCCCGCAGGTGTCAGAAGAGTGAAGCCGTGGAAGCGGCCCCAAAGCACTGGGAACATGAGGCATCGTCACAGGGGCTTTAGCGGACCGGACAGAGCAGCGCGTCCTGCCAGTGTTCCTGGGGTTCCACCCAGGCTCTGGGGCTGAGGGTCAGTGCCCACCTGGGGCTGGGAGGCCTGGGATTACGCAGGGCTAGGGTAGACTTGGCACAGTTGAAAGGGTCTGTGAACCAAAGTAGATTCCTGTGAAAACAGAATATAGCCCAGAGGGATAAAGACGTGGAAAACAGAAAGAGATGTGGAAAATGAAACGAGGAGGTTCAACAACATGTATTTAACAGAAGTTCCAGAAGAAAAGACAAGTGAGAATGGGGTGGAGACAATATTCAAATAAGAATGGCTGAGAATGTTCTAAAATCCATGAAAGATGGTATCTTCAGAGTGACACGGTATATGCCTGGGAAGATTAAATAAACACATCTATATCAAGACACGTTGTAGGGAAACAAAGTATTGGCAATCCGACAGCAGACTCTCAACAGCAGCAGTAGAGGCCAGAGGACCATGAAGAATGTTGTTGAAGTGTTAATAACTCAAATAAGAATTCTACTCCCTGCTAAATCTTCATGAAAGGGTAAGGGGAAAATAGACATTTTTTAACACAAAGACTGAACTTAATTAACCACTTACAGGACCTCACTAAACAGACCACAGAAGGATATGCTTCAGGCAACTGATTCCAGAAGGAAGGGGTACAATTTAAGAAGCAGTGATGAACAGACTAGTAATCACGGGAAAACCGAAAAAGTATAGACAGTATTAAAAAAACAAAACAAAACAGTAATAATGACTAATTCAGGAATTATCAAAACAGGGCCGCATCACAACACTAGCGAACAGTAACAATGAAAGGGGAAGGTGCTTACTTTATCCAGGACCGTAGAAATATTAACGTTAGGCTTTATAAATTCAGAACACTCTTAAAATTAAGGGTAATCTCTATACAAATAGAAATAAGATATTTACATCTCAAGACAGTGGAGGGAAAAAAGAGTGACAAAGGAAACCTGCACAGAGCCACACATGACGGAGCCTAACTGCAGAGGAAAAGGGGGGCAGAGGGCATCAGAGAACCCAAGGTGAAGTGTGGGGGGAATCCAAACACATCCACCACAATAAATGGAGAGAGGCGAAAGTTGACCATTAAGAAGGCAAATATGCTCATTTTTTAAATACAAATATATACTACTTTACAAGAAACACATCTAAAATGCGATAATAAAGGAGTGAAGGTTAAAGGATGGGAAAAGAGCTGACAAATGCTCAGAAATCAAAAGAAAACTGTTCTGGGTATTTTGATATCACACAAGCTAGACCACAAAAGCCAGATGGATGAAAGGGTAACTATATAATTATAAAGGGACCAGTTTCCCAGGAGGATCTGTGCACCAGGAGACATACCTGATCTGTCATTTGTAAGCCTGGCACTTGGACGTCACCGTACTATTGTCTCTTGTGCCCTGGTCCACCAGGAATCCTGGGTGGAAGCAACAGCGGGCAGCACTCAGGAATCTGTGGATTCCCGGCTGTGACAGGTCGTGATAACAGCACAGCTCTGCTGCCCTCAGCCTCCTAGCACTCTCTCTGAGGCCATCATCATTGTCATCACTGTCACCTCCCTGGCAAGTCAGCCACCCTGGCTTGGGGCGAGTTGTTACTTATTTCTGCATTGTCAGCACCTCCACAATGTCTGGCAGAGAAAGGCACTTGACATGCACCCATTAATTTTGAATATCATGATTTTGAACACGATGAAGCTAATAGGAAGAATGTCTATAATATGCACTTCTATTTAAAAAGCACCATATAAAACTATAGATGTACTTTGATTACAAATATGAAAAGGTCATATATGTATGTGGATTCAAAGTGGAAGGGAATGAGGAAAAATGAAAACAGTAAATTTGTTACATAAGGTGGATGGTGACTTTCTGGTTTTTACTTCTATTATTGTTATTAAATTATTATTTGTATAATTTTGAAAGTGAAATAAAAAGAAATGGCTATATAACCTTTAGCTATCCAAGGAAGTAATTCCTAAAAATGTCACCACATATAGGCAGGGCAACAGAGCTGTTTCTGCGTCATGGACATGTTTACTCCTCGGGCTAAATTTTGCCTTTCACCCTGGAAGCATGGTGGTCGGGCACAGTGGCTCTCCTTGGCCACGCCGAGAGGCAAGCAGGGGGCTGTCGGCAGTGACCGCAGCTGGTCTAGGAATACTATCTTTTTCCCTCCTTCTCTCGTGTCTCTCCTTTCTAGGTAACCCCGAAGTGTCCACCAAGTATCCAGAGTTTCACAGGACAATCTTTCTATCAACCTCTGCCCTACATCCCCTGATTGCCCGGACAGAACATCAGACCAATTAAAGACAGTGTTCCCTACTCAGAGCTTGGTCTACAGAGACCATTTCTGACTGATGGGCAACAGGGATCCTTGGAGAGACGGCTGATTCTGGCTTGGGGCAAGAGGTGCGTCAGGAGAGCCTGGGGCAGCGCGTCACCCCAGAATGCCAGAGAGCCATGAGATGATCAGGGTCACACCAGCAGGACCAGGAGCTGACACGAAAAGCCTCCCGCTGGCCGACATGGGACGAAGTGAGTACCCGTGGGGATAACAACTGCCTGAATTGAAACACATCAAATACACTTTCAGGAGTTCTTGAGGGGTTCAAAGTTTTTAAAAGAAAAATCACTCATTGCTCACTTTTAGGAGGGTGCTAGGGAACCAATTCATTATCTTGAAAAGTAGTGAGCAGGGGGGAAGACCTAAGGACAGCCTGCCTTTCTGACACTAATTCTTCTGCTGTTGCCAAGTAATCACAGAGGGGAAGCCTTCCTGACAGAAGCACTCCAACCAATTAAAGAAGAAATGAGAGATGTGGAATATCACCACTTTACAATCCTAAGTGAACTAATGGATACAGGTATGATCGACAATGGCTGATAACATCACAGCAAGGCAGACAACCAGTCTAATGATGGTTGCCACCACCAATGAAGTATTTTTGCCAGAAAAATTGAACATGGGTCTGTGCATCTATCAGTTGAGGAGCAGGACACTGTGGTAGGGAGACAGGAGAACATGTTGAATGTCCCCATGGGTTGCAATCAGTCAAATTTAGATTGTAAAAAACTGCACATAACAAACAATTCAGACTTCTACAGATAATCATAAGGGGAAAAAATTAACAAATGGAGAGACCCTGTAGATTAAAAAAAATAGATGGCAAAATCAATCAACTGCAAAGCACATACCTTATTTGGATCCTGACTCAAATAAATCATAAAAGAAAATATCAGACCAGTTAAAATATGAGATCAGCTAAATTTGATCTCTGGTTGGATATTTATTAATATTATTGATAATTCTATTTGATGTGAAAATGGCATTTTTACCACATTTTTTATTTTTATTTTTTATCTTTTAGAGAGACATAGAGATCTCTTCAATGAACTTTGATGTCTGGTATTTATTTCAAAAATATCCAGGGTTGAGAAAAAATAGGCAGGAATAGAAATGGAATGATTGCCTCTGAATTGAACATCGGAACTAGGTAGTGGGCACATTAGTAGGTTCATAATAATATCCTCTTTAATTTTGTATGTGTTTGAAATTTTCAATAAAAAAATTCTAAAATATTAATAAAACATAAATGAAGTTGTTCCTTATTCTCACAGTTGACGTTTGGGAAAAAAGTACCAAGGAAACAATGGGACTTTTACCTTTTCATTAGCCGGATAAAAATTCTTCTTGGTAATCGGTATACAAAGGTGTCGAGGACAAACTTCAGGTAATTCAAAGAAATGTACCCACTTTTGGAGGGGTCTCCTGCACTCAGGGCTTTCCCGACCTTTTCATAGGACTTCAAAAGCTGCAATGAATTAAAATTAGTGTTGCATTCATAGAAATCAACTTCACGGAGCTACTGAACCATTTTATTTTTACCAAAACCTCGTCACATTGTCCCCTCCAAAAACTGATCAAAAAGGTTCCCATGGCATGTGCTGAACTTCAAATGTTTAAATGATGAGCACACTACAAACAGTATCCCCAGTCACAGCTACTCAAGTGACAAGGTAGACAACTCTGTCAGAGAAACACAGCGCACGGGATGGCTCTACCTCACATTTCAGGGCTAAAAATACTCAGTGGATCTGCCAGGTTGATGCATCTTTCTCAATATGCCTTCAAGCCATTCCTACTGTGAGCCCATACTAAGTTTCTCCTGATTAAGTCAGGTCAATCAAACAAAAAAGCTGGCAACATTTTGTTAAAAATAGAAGTAGCTTTTAGAGCAAGGGAAAGTATTAATATAAGGTTAGCATAAACCTAATAACTCTGGACATTCCTTTAATTATTCTTCTGTTTTTTAAATGGGGAACTACAAAGAACCAGGGTGAATGAGCTTTTTGCTTAAGGGACTTCTCAAATCCAGTGAAGCACGTTAACCACTGAGTTTTATATGACTCATAAAAATCCTATGAAGATTGGTTTTATGTTCAAAGGTTTTCCTGCTGTTTATTATTGTGCAATAACAATATTCTCCAGTATTTCCAACCTCTCCACTTTGTCTGAATTCAGTTTCTCCTGCTCACTGTAATGAGAAGAGAAACAAAATAACCACCAACTTGGTAGAAAAGACGACTTTTAAGAAGCTGCTGGGACATGAAAATATATCCACTAAAGGAATAAGAAGCGGATTCATTAAAATTTTCTTAGGGTGCACAGAATATTGGGGATCTACGGGGAAAGTCTTTAAAAATATGTAGAGAGTTACAAGGCCTAAGCCTCTTAGAAAGTTGCATAAAGGTATCCCAAAATGCGGTTAAATTTGCCCATGTCTCTTTCAGGGAGGTGGGTTGCTTGGGAGAAGACTTGCAGATGGAAGTCGGAGCCAGACGTGGAACCTATTTGTTGTATTAATGAAATTCACCTTTAATATATCTTCATGACATTTGGTATCCAATAAGGTTTTCTCCAAGAGACTATTTCTGACATAATCAAGAGCTCTTTTAGGAAAAAAGTTGGGAGTGAAACAGAAATAGTGTCTTTGCGACATGTATACCCTTTTAGGAATTTTCACCATTAGTGATTATAATGAAACAAAAGAGAAAAATGAAAAGCAGTTCAGCAAAGTATAAAGAGCAACATAAAGATACTGGAAGCCTCACTATCCAGTTTTTTATATATAGTATTTCAAAAACTCCCATTATGATCACATAAACATACAACTCTACAAAATGGTATCATGCTGTACTCAGGTTTGACAAATGGCTTTTTCACTTAACAATATGTCATTAAAATTCTTTGCATAAGAACCAGTACATATCTACATCATACTTTTAAATTATGCATAGCATGACAGCTATTATTAATGGGCAAGTGAAAGGTACACTAATTTTCTATGCGTTATACATTTAATTTTTATAAATGTTTTCCTGATCCCCAATCTAAATGAGGTCCCTCCGCTATTCTCTATCATAATACCCTGTCCTTTTCTCATACCACTTGAGAAAAACTGTACTTACATGTTTAAATCTGTTTCACCTCCCTTGCCCTGCATAATTAGGTCATGCAATTCCCATGACAGCAGAGACTGTGTCTGTTTTGTTTCCTTATAATTACCTAAAGTGAAGCATAAATTGCCATGCTGTAGGCACTCAATAAATATTTACTGAAAATTGATGTTTTACCAAAAATGTTCTAAAGTAAGGTTGTAAAATGTAAAAAGCTAATTGTTACTTAAGTAAAAAAGTAAATGAAAATTCAAATCATAGGTGAGATGCCATTTCATCTGCATCAAATTGGTAAAAATTTAGAAGTCTAGCAATATAAAGTGCTGGTGAGTAGGTAGAACAACAGGAATTCTTATATGCTTCTGGTGGGAGTATAAATAGATTTTTGAAAAAAGATTTTGATACTGCCAGTTAAAGCTGAGGAGCATGCTCCCTACCGTCTAGCAAGTAATTCCACGCCTAGGCGTAACTCCTAGAGAAACCTTTGCACATGTGTACCAGAAGATATGTATGCAGTCACTTAGAGTGGCATCACTTGGGTTAGCAGAAACCAGGAAGCAATCCCAATGCCAATCCATGGGAGAATGTATGATCTGTGTATATTAGATCATGGAAAACTGTGTAGCAGTGAAAATGATACTACAACTATATTCATAACATGGATGAATCTCATCTTAAGCACACACAGGATGAAAATAAATGGTTTTGCAACTATATAGACATACTACGGGAAGGAAGGAAGGAACGGAAGGAGGGAAGGAGGAGGCAGGAAGGCAGGAAGATTATGCAAAAGAGAAAGAACCCACACAGTAAGGAAACATAAAAAAACATAAACACAGAACTAAAGTAAGAACATGAATTCAATAAAAGAAAAGCCTGAAGTCAAAATAAAACAATGAAAGAGATAAGGGATATTTTAAAACAAAGAAAATAGAAAACAAAAGTAACATCATTATAGGAACTAATAAATCAGAAACAGCAAGAATAAGAGAAAAAGGCTGAAATTAAAATTAATAGTTAAGGAATGGTGTGAAAGAACATGAATGAAGGCAGAGGGAAAGAAAAGGATTAAAGTAATCGGAGAGAAAATAATCGCTATCAAGGATAGACGAGGACGATCCAGTGTAAGGATAACTGGGAATGCTGCCACCGAATGAAGGAAAGATGGAAGGGAGACAGGAGGAAAGGTTGGAGGGAGGGAGATTTTAGTGGTAGGACACAGGAAAATTTTCCTGAAAAGAAGGAAGAACCGAGTCTGTACCTCAAAAGAATATACTACATTCCAGGAAACCTTGACAAAGTGCTGCCTGCCAGTACTGCTTACTGTTGCCTTCTTATTTCAAGGATCAAGAGAAAAACACCTTAGGCATCCCAGCGGACAAAGGAAACCACCTACTAGGGGAGAAACATCAGTTGATCTCAGGCTTCTTCTCAGGAATACCCAATGACAACAGATAATGGAAAAATACAGCATTTTGAGGAAAGCTAAGTATGATGGAAGGATTGCATCCAGCCAAGTTGTTGTTCTAGTAGAAAAGCAAGAGCAGACAGTCTCAAACATGAAAAAACAAAGGGAATAAAGTACCTATGAGCCTTTCTTAAGTAAAGTATAGGTATTCCTCATTTTATTGCACTTCACTTTATTGCGTTTGCAGATGTTACATTTTTTACAAATTAATGGTTTGTGGCAACCCTGTACTGAACAAGTTTGTCAACACCATTTTCCAACAGCATTTGCTCACTTCATGTCTCTGTGTCATATTTTGGATCTTTGATGTTACTATTGTAATTGTTTTGGAGCGCCACAACCCACACCGATCTAAGACAGGGAACTTAATCAATAAATATGTGTGTGTTCTGACTGCTCAACCAACCAGCTGTTCCCATATCTCTCCCCCTCTGCCTGGGCTTCCCTATTCCCTGAGTCTCAACAATATTGAAATTAGGCCAGTTAACGGCCCTAGAATGGCCTTTAAGTGTTCAAGTGAAAGAGTCACACGTGTTTCTCACTTTAAATCAAAAGCTAGAAATGATTAAGTGAGGAAGACATCTCGAAAGCCAAGACAGGCCAAAAGCTGGACTTCTTGCCCCAGTTAGCCAAGGGAATGCAAAGGGAAAGTTCTTGAAGGAAATTAAAAGTGCTATTCCAATGATAAGAAAGCAAAACAGCTTTATTACTGATACGGAGAAAGTCTGAGTGATCTGATAGGAGATCAAACCAGCTACAACATTCCCTTAAACCAAAAAAGCCTAATCCACAGCAAGGCCCTAACTCTTCAATTCTATGAAGGCCAAAGAAATTGGAAGCTAGCAGAGGCTGGTTCATGACGTTTAAGGACAAGAAGGTGTCTCCGTGACATAAAAGTGCAGGTAAAGCAACAAGTGCTGAACATCTAACTAAGATCATTAATGAAACACTGACCAACAGATATTCAATGTAGATGAAACAGTCTAATATAGAAGATGCCATCTAAGACTTTCATAGGTAGAGAGGAAAAGTCAAGGCCTGGCTTCAGTGCTTCAAAGGACAGGCTGACGCTCTTGCTGGGGACTAATGTAGCTGGTGACCTTAAGTGGAAGCCAGTGCTTATTGATCATTCTGAAAATCCTGGAGCTCTTAAGAATTATGCTAAATCTAATCTGCCTGTGCTCTAGAAATGGAACGACAAAGCCTGAATGATAGCACATCTGTTTACAATATGGTTTACTAACTATTTTAAGGTCACTGTTGAGACCTATTTGTCAAAAAATAAGATTCCTTTCAAAACATTACTACTCACTGGCAACTTACCTGGTCATCCAAGAGCTCGGACAGAGATATACAAGATTAATGTTGTTTTCCTACCTGATAACACAACATCTATTTTGCAGCCCATGGATCGAGCAGTAATTTAGATTTTCAATCCTCAATATTTAAGAAATACATTTCATAAGGCGATAGCTGCCATAGACAGTGATTCCTCTGATGGATCTGGGCAAAGTAAATCGAGAACTTCTTGGAAAAAATTCACCACTCCAGATGCTGTTAAGAACATTTGTGATTCAAGCAAAGAGATCAAAATACCAACATTAACAGGTTTTTGGAAGAAGTTGATTCTAATCCTCATGGATGACTTTGAGGGTTTAAGACTTCAGTTAAAGAAGGAACTGCAGATGTGGTAGAAATAGTGAGAACTAGAATTAGAAGTGGAGCCTGAAGATGTGACTGAATTGCTGCCTCTCATGGTAAAACTTTAATGGATGACAAGTTACTTCTTATGGATGAGCAAAGAAAAGTGGTTTCTTGAGATGGAAACTACTCCTACTGAAGATGTGGCGAAGATTGCTGAAATGACAACAGAGGGTTTAGAATATTACATAAACTTAGTTGATAAAGCAGTGGCAGGGTTTGAGAGGTTGACTCTAATTTTTTTTATTAAGGTATCATCGATATACACTCTTATGAAGGTTTCACAAGAAAAACATGTGATTATTACATTCACCCTTATTATCGAGTCCCCCCCATACCCCATTGCAGTCACTGTCCATCAGTGTAGTAAGATGCCACAGAGTCCCTACTTCTCGTTTGTGCTTACACTGTCTTCCCTGTGACCCCACACACACCATGTGCCCTAATCATGATACCCCACAGTCCCCTTTTCCCTCCCTCCCCGATCCCTTCCCTTTGGTAACCCTTAGTCCCTTCTTGTAGTCTGTGAGTCTGCTGCTATTTTGTTCCTTCAGTTTAGCTTCGTTGTTATACTCCACAAATGAGGGAAATCATTTGGTATTTGTCTTTCTCTGCCGGACTTATTTCACTGATCATAATACCCTCTAGCTCCATACACATTGTTGCAAATGGTAGGATTTGTTTCTTTCTTATGGCTGAATAGTATTCCATTGTGTATATGTACCACATCTGCTTTATCCATTTATCTGCTGATAGACACTTAAGTTGCTTCCATATCTTGGCTATTGTAAGTAGTGCTGCAATAAACATAGGGGTGCATATGTCTTTTTGAATCTGAGTTTTCTTTGGGTAAATTCCTAGGAGTGGAAATTCCTGGGTCAAATGGTATTTTCTACTTTCAGTTTTTTGAGGAACCTCTATACTGCTTTCTACAATGGTTGAACTAGTTTACATTCCCACCAGCAGTGTAGGCGGGGTCCCCTTTCTTCGCATCCTCACCAGCATTTGTTGTTCATAGTCTTTTTGATATTGGCCATCCTAACTGGTGTGAGGTGATATCTCCTTGTGGTTTTAATTTGCATTTCCCTGATAATTAGAGATGTGGAGCATCTTTTCATGTGCCTGTTGGCCATCTGAATTTCCTTTGGAGAAGTGTCTGTTCAGATCCTCTGCCCAGTTTTTAATTGGATTATTTGACTCTTGGGTGTTGAGGCGTGTGAGTTCTTTATATGTTTTGGATGTTAACCCCTTGTTGGATATGTCATTTACAAATATATTCTCCCATACTGTAGGATCCCTTTTTGTTCTACAGATGGTGTCCTTTGCTGTACAGAAGCTTTTTAGCTTGATGTAGTCCCATTTGTTCATTTTTGCTTTTGTTTCCCTTGCCTGAGGAGTTGTATTCAGGAAAAAGTTGCTCATGTTTATATTCAAGAGATTTTTGCCTATGTTTTCTTTAAGAGTTTTATGGTTTCATGACTAACATTCAGGTCTTTGATCCATTTCAAGATTACTTTTGTGTATGGGGTTAGACATAATCCAGTTTCATTCTCTTGCATGTAGCTGTCCAGTTTTGCCAACACCAGTTGTTGAAGAGGCTGTCATTTCCCCATTGTATATCCATGGCTCATTTATCATATATTAATTGACCATATATGCTTGGGTTTATATCTGGGCTCTCTAGTCTGTTTCATTGGTCTATGGGTCTGTTCTTGTGCCAACACCCAATTGTCTTGTTCTGTGGCTTCGTAGTAGAGCTTGAAGTTGGGGAGCATAACTCCCCCAGCTTTATTCTTCCTTCTCAGAATTGCTTTGTCTCTTTGGGGTCTTTTGTGGTTCCATATGAATTTTAGAACTATTTGCTCTAGTTTGTTGAAGAATGCCATTGGTATTTTGATAGGAATTGCATTGAATCTATAGAATCTTTTAGGCAGGATGGTCATTTTGACAATATTAATTCTTCCTACCCATGAGCATGGGATGTATTTCCATTTTTTGGTGTCTTCTTTCGTTTCTCTTATGAGTATCTTGTAGTTTTCAGGATATAGGTCTTTCACTTCATTTGTTAGGTTTATTCCTAGGTATTTTATTCTGACTCTAATTCTGAAAGAAGTTCTACTGTGGGTCAAATGCTATCAAACAGCATTGCATGCTAGAGAGAAATCATTTGTGAAGGAAAGAATTGATTAGTGTGGCAAACTTCATCACTGTCTTACTTTAAGACATTTTCACAGCCACCCAAACCATCAGCAACCACTACTCTGATCAGTCTGCAGCCATCAACATGGAGGCAGGACCCTCCACCAGCAAAAAGACTACAACTTGCTGAAAGCTCAAATGATGGTTAGCATTTTTTAACAATAAAGTATTTTTTATTTTTATTTATTCAATTATTTTCATTTTGGTATCATTAATATGCGATTACATGAGCAACAATGTGGTTACTAGATTCCCCCAATTATCAAGTCCCCACCACACACTGCATTACAGTCACTGTCCATCAGCATAGTAAGATGCTGTAGAATCACTACCTGTCTTCTCTGTGCTATGCTGCCTTCCCTGTACCCCCCGCTACATTATGCATGCTAATTGTAATGCCCCTTATTCTCCTTCTCCCTTCCTTCCCACCCACCCACCCTACTCCCTTTCCCTTTGGCAACTGTTAGTCCATTCTTGGGTTCTATGATTCTGCTGCTGTTTTGTTCCTTCAGTTTTTGCTTTGTTCTAATGCTCTACAGATGAGTGAAATCATTTGATACTTGTCTTTCTCTGCCTGGCTTATTTCACTGAGCATAATACCCTCTAGCTCCATCCATGTTGTTGCAAATGGTAAGATTTGTTTTCTTCTTATGGCGGAATATTATACCATTGTGTATATGTAGCATATCTTCTTTATCCATTCATCTACTGATGGACACTTAGGTTGTTTCCATTTCTTGGCTATTGTAAATAGTGCTGCAATAAACATAGGGGTGCATAAGTCTTTTTGAAACTGGGCTCCTGCATTCTTGGGGTAAATTCCTAAGAGTGGAATTCCGGAGTCAAATGGTATTTCTATTTCTAGTTTTTTGAGGAACCTCCATACTGCTTTCCACAATGGTTGAAGTAATTTACATTCCCACCAGCAGTGTAGGAGGGTTCCCCTTTCCCAACATCCTCGCCAACATTTGTTGTTGTCTGTCTTTTGGATGTTGGCCATCCTTACTGGTGTGAGGTGATATCTCATTGTGGTTTTAATTTGCATTTCTCTGATGACTAGCGATGTGGAGCAACTTTTCATGTGCCTGTTGGCCATCTGAATTTCTTCTTTGGAGAAGTGTCTGTTCAGATCCTCTGCCCATTTTTTAATTGGGTTATGTGCTTTTTGTTTGTTGAGGTGCATGAGCTCTTTGTATGTTTTGGATGTCAACCCCTTATCAGATATGTCATTTATGAATATATTCTCCCATACTGTAGGATGCCTTTTTGTTCTACTGATGGTGTCCTTTGCTGTACAGAAGCTTTTTAGCATGATGTAGTCCCATTTGTTCATTTTTTATTTTGTTTCCCTTGCCTGAGGAAATGTATTCAGGAAAAAGTTGCTCATGTTTATATTCAAGAGATTTTTGCCTATGTTATCTCCTAGGAGTTTATGGTTTTATGACTTACATTCAGGTCTTTGATCCATTTTGAGTTTACTTTTGTGTATGGGGTTAGACACAATAAAGTATTTTTAAATTAAGGTATGCACATTATTTTTTTAGACTTACTGCTATTGCACACTTAATAGACCACATTATAGTGTGAACATAAGTCTTATAGGTACTGGGAAACCAGAAGATTCCTTTGATTCACTTTATTGGGATACTTGCTTTACTGTGGTGGTCTTGATCCAAACTCACAAGGTCCCCAAGGTAGGTCTGTACTTGACAATGAAATCCAGCCAATCAAAAAAATAAACCAATATAAAGCACTCTAAAAGGGGTAAACTGTGATAAGCACTGCAGTACATCAATGTGCATTAAATCCATGTAAATACAAAATGAAGGCAAAACTGTGGTAACAGAACTGAAATGTAAACATTATAAACTCTGAGTGAGAACAAAATATAAACAACAAAAATCATGAGGTGGGGGGACGGGGAGGGAGAAACACAGGAAGTTCCCCAGCAGGGCCAGCACACACTGTCTGCAATTGAGACAGCTTTCAAAAACACTGTAATTTCTCTAACTCTTAATGGCTTTCTTAATCTCTTCTCTTGTCTCAAGGTCCCTGTTGGTATCTAATATCTCTTGTGGTAAGGAAATATTTATCCAAAGCTTGAAAATATCTTCAACTTCACTTGAGGACAGCACTGTCAGCAAGGACTTGGGGTCTAAGCTGGCTCCAGGACTTAGTGGCAGGGGAGCCCTGGGCAAGTCATCACACCACTTGGTGCCTCAGTTTCCTCAACTTGAAAATGGGACGCTAATTATGCCTAACTCATGGTGCTGCTGGGAAGACTGCCGAGAGACGGCCTGCAAGGTGCTCCCAAGGCGCCTGGCACAGACGCAGCCCCACAAAAGCGTTAATGATGAGGGTGGTGAAGACGCTTCCTTTACTTGTGCTAAATTCAAAGAAATTTAAATGAAATATGTTTTATTTGTGTAATTCTCTTCTTATAAAATAATTTCTATCTATGTGTCCACCCACCTACCCACCGATGCAGCCACCCTTCTACATCTATGAATAAAGACAGGCCTAGAATTATGTTCACCAAATGTTGCCTTTGATGATTTCTGGGTGATGGAGTTTGAGTAATTTATTACTCTCTTCTTTGGACTTTTCAGAATTGCCTACATTCTTTGTAATGGTCATATATTTTGTAACAGTAATGTTTTAATGAAAACAATAAATTAATTAACAAGAAGAGAAAATGAATTTTACCAATTTACCAACAGGATATTAGAGTGGTCACTCTTCCAATAGCCTCATCAACATTGGCTTTTGTTAATTTTTTCCTCATTGCCATTTTTCCACTGATATGTTAGGAACAATTATTACTTATCTGTCACTTATGTGGCACATACTTAGACAAGTTTATCATTTATTTACACAGTTTTATTGTGCAAAAGCTTTTCAATTTAATGTACTCAAATTTATCAGTCTTTTTACTTTATGGTTTTTGTGCTTTACTTCATGCTTCAGAGATAGTCTCAATTTAAAGATTTAAAATTTTTCATCCACATCATTTATTTTTAAATTTAAATACTTGTTCTATACAGAATTCATTTTTGTGTGAAGAATGGTACAAGCTTTCCCCTGACCAAATGGCTAGCTAGTAAATTACCCCTGTAATAATCACTGAATAATCTGCTTTCCATTCCCTCCACATTTATTGAAATGCCTTATATCAAATGCTAAATTCACATATAAAGACTGGGCCATTATCCAACTATCATTTTAAATCAGTTTTAATGTTGGATTGCCACAACAATTCCATGCTGTCTTAATTATTATACTTAAAAAAATATTTTATATGTGATAAAATAAGCCCTCTAATATAACTTTTCAAAAGAAAAAAATATATACATCTCCATCCAGATGCAGGGGATCATGCATTAATATCGAACATTCCAGTCCAGAAACTAGAAGAGACCTCTCCATTTAGTCAGCTTTTCCTTTGCTTTACTCAATAAAGTTGTATCATATCTTTACATGTATCATTAATATTTTTTATTAGATTTAGTGTGTGACTAGCAAAAGCAAGTATTTAAGAATCAACCCCTCATCGCCACTATTATCAATGTAGTATTGTTATTAGGAGATGGACAGGGTCTTAAAGTTTGGGGAGGTAATCAAAACAAACTTTAGAAGTTCTAGACCTACTGATTTCCCACAGTTGTCAGTTTCCTCTGTTCACACTTTAGATAACTGTGCATTGGGAAAACATTCTTACCTCATGGCAAAAGGCCCTCTCAATTTCATCTAAGGAGCAGTTTTTCCAGACTTCTTCAGATGAAACAGAATTGGGGAAGCACTTCCTTTTTGGAATTTTTGGCTTGTTGATTCTCCCAGGAGACCTCTATCATTAAAACAAAAGAGCTTTAGTTTATTAACATTGTCAATGGTACATTTAAATATTAAGTGTTTTCTTTTCATCATAATTTGTCTGGTAAAAATTAAGACTTGAATAAACCAAAACATGATGAACTATGTAATAAATGGTGTTGGAATAACTAGATGAACATTAAAAAAAATAAAATTATATACTATCTTATTCAAGGATAAACCTTATATAGAGTAAAACATACACTGAGTAATACAATAAAAGCAGAGGAAAATTAAGATGAATATAACATAATACCTAATCTTTGTATAAGAAGTCCCTTCCAAGAGGTATGTTAAAGCCAGAAACCATTTAAAATAATCAATAGGTCTAACAACATAAATATTTAATTTTTGTTGGGTTAAAAAAACACACACAAATAATGAAAGAAAAACGAGGGGGAAAATTATTATTAATAAACATAATAAGTATAGGTTAATTTCCATAATATATGGGTAGCTCTAATGAATCAATAAGGCAAGTATAAATACCCAATAGAACAATAGACTAAGGTTATATAAGTTAGTAATTCACATAAAAAGAACTAAGAAAACTCAACAAATATATGAAAAACTGCTCAAACTCATTGGTAATTTTTAAGGTCTAATTAAAAGAAGTTAACATTTTTTCCATTTGTCAAACAGGCAAGGATTAAAGGAAACTATAGTTTCCTATAGGAATCAGTTCTGGCTTACATAGAAAACCTGGTACTTGAATACTCTTAAATCCCCTTCTAGAACTTTACACTCACGGAATAAGAGGACCACTCAACATACATACAGATATTTTCTACACTGTTTTATAAAAGAAAAAAATAGAAACAATTTAAATGCTCATTAATAGAGGATTGGTTTTATATGGCTCACCAACCCTATGAAATACTACACAGACATTAAAAACAGAAGTGTCTGTCTAACTTAATGGATGTGGACAGTTTTCCTTGACAAATATTGTTTCATGATTGAAGACAGGACTACCATAATTTAATTTTCATTTTAACATTTATTTTGTATATTTGCTTTTCAATCCATCTGTCCATCTATCTACCCATTTATGCATCAGAAAAAATCTGGGAGTATATAATACACCAAAAAGAATAGAGCGCAGGATTCAGGAGGCAGGAATACAGGGAATTGTTATCTTGTGTTTTTGTCTTTTCTGTCCTTTGTTGCAACAAGCAGTCTAACTTTTATAATAAAAGAGAACAAAATAAATCTAAAATATAGCCATTTTCTTTCTCAAAGTCGACTGCAAAGAATCACAAATGGTTTCCCAGATTTATTTCCTAAAATGTCTGCAAATAAGCTTCACTCAAATTAAGCACACTTGCAAAGACTCAGCTGCACTTAACAAACCGCCAGTCATCTGGAATTCCATTGCCTACCTCAAAAAAGAACAAGAAAAAAGCCTCCCCAGTGGACCCTTCTGGCTACATAATAAAGTACAAAGCCAGTCCTTCAGAACTCAGTCTGGAAATCTGCGGCCTCAGTGGGGTCTCCGAAGAGGCTGTGAGAGCCTCAGGGACAGACAGAAGCCACAACACAGCCTCAGGGTCCGACTCGGTGGGGCAAGGGAGGTCTCCAGCCCTGGCTTGCAGACACTGTGTCCTAAGTGTCCTCCACTCTGACAGCAGTTCACAGGAACACACACAGCACATCTGGGGAGACCCACTCGTGTCCCACAAACAGCATGCCAGGCCCTGGAGGGCAGGGGTAGCTGAGGTGGGAAGCCTGCCCTTGGGCAGCTCTTTGGCCAGGCACCCCCGCAGCCATAGCTGCTACCAGGCTGCCACACAAGCATGCTGCATCGAGCAGCCCCTCTCTCGGTTACACCAGGCGTCAGTCTTCAGTGCTGCGTGGTGATTCCTGCCACCGCCCAATTGTCCCAGGACTTCCTCTGAAGGATCCCTGCTGATTTGAAATGGGGTGGAGAAGAAATCCAAAGCTTATGCTTCAGGGGGCACTTCGGTATGTCATAGACGCAGCAAAAGGAAATCCATCTCCCAATGTCATTTTTTCTTTTTCCCAAATAAATAGATGGTGCTTTTGATAAGCAAGATGATGATGGCTTATTATAACATGAACATAGTAACACCAGAACTAATGTAAAATTAATAGAAAATAAATATTTTTCTATATGGAAAAGTCAAACGTGACTGGTTGCTACAAATATGTAAAACAGATTCCCTTACAGAGATAAGAACAACATCAAACCTACAAACAGCTCTAGGTAATTAGTCCTTGTATAACACATGTTCCCAAAAAATGAACATATATTAGCAAATTTTATCCTTATCATTCATAATTCATAGAAAATAGAAAAGCAGAAGTTCATATGAGAAACAGAAATGGGCAATTACGTGCCTACTTAAGAATGTGAAATTGTTGGAACAAATGCAAATAGGTGATAAACATTTTTAAATTACTGCTTTCTTAAGAATATCTTCTAAAATTTTTTAAACCATCATACAGAAAAATTATTAAAACACTAGTAAAAGTTTCACTCTAGAAAAACTAGAAATGGTATGGTATTGACTTAGCTGTCCAAGTGCTTCAAGACCACAGTGTCAGGGAAAGCATTTCTCCGCGGGAGTTCCGAAGGGTGTAAAGTTCAGAATCTTGGAAAAAGTATGAAGGTGCAGAATCCTGACTCTGGAAACAGACTGCCTGGATTCCATTACTGACCATGCAACTTTTGATTACTATCTTCGCAACCCTGTGCTTTCATTTCCCTGTTTGCTAAAAAGAGATGGCAAATAGTATCTCTGTCATGGAGTTGTTATGAGGATTTGATGGGATGACGAATCTGCATGCTGGCACTCGGTAGATACTCAATATATAGTAGCTACATATTGATTAATTAGAAATTTCTTAAGTGAAGGAGACATGGAACAAGAGTCTCAATAGAGTTAGACAAACTCACAAATTAGATGACAGACTCAGGAGCAAATTAGAAATAAAATCATTTTGGAAATGAAGGTTAAACTAAATGGAACACAGAACAAATAAACACAACATAACAGAATGTGAGAAAGAAAAAATTATATCAAGTAAGCAAAAAAGGAAGAAAGGAAAGAAGAAAGGAAGGAAAGGAAGTTGAAAAGAGAAGACAGGAAATAAAAAATCCAAGATACATGTGAAATAAATTGCTGAGAAGAAAACCAAACAAAGGAACAGAAGATACTAAAAATTGCAATTCAAAAAGTTTTCTTGAAATAAAAGACTCAAATCTGCAAATTCAAATAGTATGCAAATACTCAGGATATCAATCATGTGGGTCTAACATCATGGCATATTCTAGCAAAATTACTAGGTTTGAAATAAAAAGAAAAAACGTTCTCTGGATATTCAGGCAAAAAGATCAAGTCACTAATAAGAGAAATAAAATCAGATTGTTACCAAACTTCTCCTCAGCAAAACTTCATGTCACCAGGTAATGATGGGTAAAGATATTTAAGATATTTAAGGAAAGAAAATCTGAGCCAAGGGCTTTATATAGAGACAAATTAATTTTTTAACTGTATAGGCCACATTCAAACCATCACAAACATGTAAGAAATCAGAGAACATTGTTTCCATGAACACTTCCTAAACAATCTACTAGAGACCAAGCCTCAAATAACCAAAATAACTACAGAGACAAACAAAAAAAGAAGTGAAGAGATATGATAAAGATGTTCACTTGTAATGTAGCAATCTTATGAAAGCTGGGTCAGTGAGACAAGAAGACCTACTTTTTAATTATTTATGCAGAAAGAAGTCAGAAGGTAAGTCAAAACCCAAAAAGACCTTTGAACTGCTCCATATAATACCACTGTCTTGTTTGATAGATACCTTGAGCAACCTGTCTCTGGACTCCTTGGCTTTTCCCAAAACAAGTTACTAAGGTGAGGATTCAAATCAGTCAACCCATGGTCCAAATAAAATAATTTCCATTATAATCCAAGCCAGCAAGGATTATGTGCTGACACTCTTAAGATTTGCATTTTGGGGCTGAGGATTTTGAACTGACAGGATGGCTGTGGGGACAATGAACAGATGGTATCAGTGATTCATCCTTTTCCACTACACACTAAAAAACAGGCCTCTGTTTTGACAGCCTCTGTGTAGAGCTTTAATATGAGGCGGCCCATAGCCATAAACTACTATATCTCTAATTTGGAACATCTGCAGAATTTTGCCTTCTAACTTAAAGATTTGAATTTCAATTTTGAAAGTTATGCAAAAAGTATTCGATGAGAAGATTGACATGGATAATATTTTATTTTAATATGATCTCTGTGACAGATCATAGAAGACAGATTGGCATAGGCCATGCTTTACGCAAGGACACCAGTCAGGAGGCAGCGATGAGAACCTGAGCTAACACTGAAGGAACAGGAATACACAGAAGAACAACTAGAGACAGATCCACACTGAATCAAACAAAAATGTTCTCATGTGAGACACATCACTATTTTATGATCCCCAATAAAGAAAATATGTGTCCAATTACTGATAACAAAATGGGAAAAATAAGATTTCCTTGGTGAATTGAAATTGTGTTATGGAACTTACCTTCTTATAATACCTAATGAAATAAGTAAAAGAAAAAACTAGTAAAAGTTATCAAAAAAATTACCAGCATAAACTGAAGCAAAAAGCAACTCAATATGAGCAGCCAGAGAGTTTTGCTTCCAATTATGGTGGGTTAGCTCACACTGAAGCAACCCTTCTAGCAGATAACAATTGTAAACTCTGGCCAAAATATAAACAAAACTATCCGAAGGCACTGGAGAGCAAATGACATAACCTGGAATCAACAGTTGGAAAAATGGAATAACATTCCATGAGTTTCTTGTTATTTGGCTTTCTGCCTGAGGGCACGTCTTAGCTGAAACCATGCCAAGTGGCTAGAATTTAGATATAAATCCAAGGTATTAGTGGCATTAGGAATCAGAAAACAGAATTCAGGACTACACAGCAGCTGCAAAGTCAGAGAGGGGGGAGCCCAGAAAGAAAGACATAGAGAAATATTTCCCAAGTCTGTGCGTAACCTCTGCCAGATCTCTGGCTAACTCTTGAATTACCAATGTGCGGAGGAGACAAGACGTCCAGGAAAATAGCAGAACAAACATTTCAAGTGTGAAACTCCTCAGGTATGATACAGATTAGAGTTTGAGTACAGCCTGGCTGCTAAAATAAAACTTAAATTCTTCAGAGGAATACAACAGCATCCATAGTCTTTACGATGCAAAATTTACATATTCAGGATACATTCCAAAATTACTAGACATAGAAAAAGAACCACTAACAACAGGAAACTGTGATTCATATTCAAGAAAAAAGGTAATCAATAGAGATGAGATTCTGAGATGAGCTAAATGTTGGAACTAGCAGATAAAAATTTTAAAGCATTTAAAGTTTCTAAATTTTAAAATAGCAGTGTTTGAGAATGTAGAGGAAAACATTCTTCTTGAGTGCACAGACAGGAAATCTCAGCAGAACAGTAGATGCTCTAGTGACGTATTCTATGTTGATATGACCAAAGGCCCAGAAGGGAGACTCTCCAATGGCACTCCTCGTCGTGGATCCTCAAGGAACTGGACCCTGGTCTCTCCCAAACTGTCCACCCGCTCAGCAACCCTGGGGATTACACTGGCGAGGCTAGGGTAAACACTAACAGCACAAGGAGAATTCTGCCTTTTCAAGTTAATATGCCTGCAGATGCCTGGCTGTACATGTCTAATATAACTGCATAAACTACTCAACTATCTGCCCTTTTATATTAAGATTTTTCCCATCAGTAAAGGAATAACATGTTCATTATAAAAATCTTTGAAAATACAGAAGCAGCAGAAAGAACCAAACAATACCCAGAGACACATCACTTAAAGACAATTTGTATTTAGAATTTCTTTCCAATCATTTAGTGATAGTCCACACACATTTCCCACGCTGTCCTTCACTTGGGGAAAATCATTGCTCATGGCCGCACATTTTACCAGGTGGATGTGCTGTGACTCACTTAACCCTGTTTCTGTTGTTAGACGTTTATGTTATTCTTATAAATAATGATACCAGGACTATCTTTGTAGATAATGCATTTTCCATATTTGAAAGCATTTCCTCAGGATAGATTCATAGAAGAGGAATTAGCATGCCAAAGGATATTGAAATTGTTAACTATATACTTTAAAAATACTTACCTTGATTTTCCATATAATATCTAAGATTCAAGTCATTATTTATACTGAGGTTCTTCAAAAAAACATTATAATCCACTGCAGTATCTTTATCAATGTTATAGTGTTTTGCAAACCTAAAATAGAAATATTCTTTAGAATTCAGAAATTATAATACAGAAAATCTAAAATGAAGCATGTTTGTTACTAAGGTACCCTTTACACGCGGGTTGGTATTAATTTGAACCTGTGTTTCTACCAAAAGCTGGAATGAAAAGGTAAACCCTAGGAAATGTCACCGTAAGATTTAAAAAATGCAGATTCTTTGAAGGAGATCATTTTACTTGGCTTCCTGATGGATGCATATGGATTCAAATGGGACAGGAACATCTTAGGACCTGAGAGAATGCTACTGCCTGCAATAAAGATCTTCTCTGGCAGGAAGAGGGGGTGACCAGGACTTGGGCTGCATGGGAGCCATTTCTGGAAAAGCAAGTCCCACTTCCCTTTAAAAACTGGGAGGAATGGATCTGGAGCTTGAGTCGGTCAGAGCAGCATTTCTCAAACCAGAGAAGGCGGGAGCTAGATGGAGGGGAGAATACAGAGAATACAGCCCAAGTTCTTGATCAGGCATACAACTTCACAGAGAGGAACTACGGCTCAAGGAGGTGTGCTGTTTCAAAGCAGTTAGTGGTGTTGGGGGCAAAGCTTTTCTTGGAGCATTCTATGATTATATATAAAAACAAAATTTTAGAACACTCAACCAGTGTCTCTCCCTGAAATATACTGAGATATTCTTTTTTTAAGATAAATAGGATGTTTGGATTTTTTTCTTTTGAAAATGAATTTTCTATTATTCAAATCTGCCACTTGATAAATGGTTTTCTAGATAATTTCTGCATTATTACATTTATAAAAAATTGACAGTTTTAAATGTTTGGTTATATTATCTCCGTATGTGTTGGTTTCTATAATTACCTAATTTCATGCTGCTTTCTAAAAATTTAGTGATTATCACTTTAAAGTATTTGTTATTTTTCTGTTTTCCAAATTTAACAAAGAATAATGTCATGTACTCATTTCAATGCATATCTTTTTTTCCACTTTGTTAAATCTTGCCTTTTGTTCTAATAAGAAAAATTATCCTGAGATATGATAGCTGCCAGATGTTAACACTGCAGTTCCCTAAATAGCTCTATGGTCTCTGTCTTGTGAAAATAAGGCTGTCAGCTCCAGAACCCAGAAGGTGGTCCCCAACATGCTCCTCTCTGAGCTGCCACCATGAAGGAAGTGTTCGCTACTCTGCTGCTGCAGGAAAATCTTGGGATGCTGACAAAAATCTCATCACCAACTTCCCACTTTTCTGCAAAAATCCAGTATTTCTTCAAACTTGTATTTGCTCATGAGAGAATCCTGGCCTTTCCTAATGCTCAGCCACATTCATAATACCTGCTGCATATTCACTGAGGACAGACAGATAGAATCTGGTAGTAATATTTCCTACAGATAAAGTTTCACAATTGAAGCCTCTGTACTGCCCAAGAATGCAGTATCTCAAAAGGCTTTTTTACAAGAATAAAGGTATGGGAGACAGAACCATTCCTAATATGAAGCAACCACTGCCATTTTCCCAGGGACCTGAGCCCTGGGTGGGAGAACTCCTGTGTCTGCAGAGAGTTATGGTGGTCAGGCAAACGGGTCATGTGGGAAGATGAGGCCAGTGATGCCACCTGACCCAGAAACCTCTGAGGCATCATCCGTGGAACTGTGCCCTGGGCTTCATTTATCTGCTCAGGCAGCAGGCTGCCCTCCAGTGAGTTTGTTTTGTTTTTCAGGCTGCTCATAAATTATTCTACCTGGACTCAAATACTTCAGCCTGCAGGGCAATGGAGGGTAGGGTGGTGTGGAATGAGAAAGGAAAAACAGAACTCAATGGGTCTTGGGATGGTCTGAGCAACTAAAAAACTGGTGACAATTTCCTCTCTCGCCTCTTATATAGGCTGGATGGTAGTCTGCAGCCTAAGGAGAACTGTTTTTCAAAAAGTAAAGGGGATTTCATGGAATCTTTACAATTGCGATGGAGACATTGGAACAAGCACATACTATGTGCCAGTCACATCCCAGGCCCACCTCACACACTACATGGAATCTTCACACCAGCCCTGCAAGGAGTGGAGGTGGTCCCTCGGCCTTCGGCTTTAAGAGAAGGCTGAGTCTCAGTGAGGCCCAGGAGCTTCCCAAAGCCCTAGATCCAGCGAGGGCCGAGCGCAGACCAGACCTCAGCGCTCCTGACTTCAAAGCCCGGGCCATTCTTACATGCTGGGTGTAGAAGGAGGGTATTAAATAGAAAGCTGTTAGATAAAAGAAAGGATTCAAAAATACATTGTGTTTCCTGCTCAAAAACTAGAAAGGCAAAATTAATACTGAAGCAGCGTCTCAAGGAAAGAGCATATTCTTGAGCTTCAATAAGAAAAGCATTAAAGCAATTGAAGAAAGGGTCTATTTTTGATCTTCCGCCTTTCTATTCTAAAGGAAAGCAATTCCATTATGTTAAGTTTCTCAAGCCGTATCATGAAAACAGCATTGTTTTTGAGGCTTAAAAAATTTCTCAAATAAAAATTTGTGGAGTTCTTTATTATTCAATACTTACGAGATGGAGAAACAGACAGTAACATTTTTTATAGATTTACTAGGTTGGAGACTGCAGTGCCAAACACAAGGTTTATTGTCAAATAAAACACTGTTTTGTTTTTTGATTGCCTGTTTTAGAAGAGTGTTGCTTCTGTTCTATAATTGCCTGCACAAAATTATTTAATTTGTTTTGTTTGGATCTTATCCTGGACACTTTCCCAGTCGGAAAGATGTAAAAATTAAAACATCTATTATGTCTTTTATATTTTGAGGTGGGTTATAAAGAGAAAAAAGAAGAAAATATTCGAAAGACTAGGAAATATCCATCTTTTAAAAGTCGCCTTGCTTTTCAGACCCTGCAGTGCCCATGACGCTGTCACAAGCCCTCTAGACTTCCTTGCTTGCTATGGAGAAAACTTCTCTGCTCCTGACAGAAGGAACATAGTCTTTATGATACCATATAAGTAACCCCAGCGACCCATTTTAATGGCGATTTGTAACTGCAGCATAATGTGGAACTCTTGGGCTCAGCGTAAAATAATAAGGCTTGGTACTTTTGTTAATGGCCTGGAGGATATTCAGAGAAGTGGGAGAAGGCACGGAGAGGAAGAGTACCTCTTGGCTGAGTACTACATAAGTTAGGTTAAATATGGGTCTCCCTTCTAGTGATCTGCACTCAAAACTCAGGCGGCCACAGAAGCCAGGCTTCTAATGATCTAGAGTTTATTGGAGGCTCAAAAAACACCCATGCAGGCTTCCACAGACTGCCCTCGAGTGAGGAGCAGGTGGCGGTAGCTTTCAAATGCCACGAAGCAGCTAAACATCCAGTTTTTCACTGTCCCCCTGCTGCAATGCACCCCCAATCTCAGCAACAACAGTCCTCAAAGGAAAGTTAAGTAAGTTTCTGCTACTACAACAGGATGGAGGGCCAACAGGGAGCACACCGACTAATGAATAAATCCAGAAAGTTCTCATTCTCCTAACCCCGGGCTTTTGAGGAAAAGTCAACTGTGAACTGGAAACACATGGGATGGCGGGCATGGTGCCAACCAGGAGAAGCGAGACAACTGGTGATGGATTACTTAAATAACTGAGACGTGCGCAAGTCTGCAGGCCAGATGACTCTCACCCCAGGGCGCTTAAGGAATTAGAAGCATTAGCTCTCGCTTTTGAGAATCATGGAGAGCTTCCCTAACATGGGAGAAATGCCGAATGAGTGACTCTTTTAAAAATAGTCAAGAAGAGAAGGCAGAAGGGAGGATGATGCCTGGATTGTCCTGGTTTGAAATGGGTTTGAAGGTCTACCGTGCAATCTCTCACCATACGTTCATTTACTTGCTTTTTGTATTCATCATCCTTCATCTTCACACAGAAGGTTTCCAGAACCCTCCTCAGCTCACATGGTTGGACCAGACCAGTCTTGTTAACATCAACGAGTTTAAAGGCTTTGATAACAGTTTTAATGTTTTTGAAAATCTGTGTATGAAAAATGATTTAGGAGAAGTCAAAAGATCCAGTGTTAGAAACCAAAATGGTAATAAAATATGTAAACGTTTTTAAATACTTCTTATAAAATAAAATGCTTTCAAAGACTCTCAGTCATGGGTATTGCAAAATGACATGTCTGTGGAAAAAAGAACACAGCTCTTATTGAATGTTTTCAAGGCAATTTTCTCTGTAAATGGTCTTAGTAAGTTTAGAAAAATCTCTTTCTGATGTAAAGCAATAAGTCTCACACACAATTTATTCCCTTTTAGAACCATACAAAAAATCTTTTTTCGTTAATTGACACTTTAAAACTGTAGTTCTGGCATGGCTGGACTTGTACAATTTTTATTTTTCATAGCCATATGCAAACTATTTTTACTGGAACTGAAAAATATGACTGTATATTTCAACCCCTCTGAATTTTTAAAATATATTACAGAAAAGTTTTATAGAGCTCTTTCCCAAATTCAGCAAATGCTTATTCATAGGACACACAGACATGAAAGGCGTTTGGGTAGGTCCTGCGGGGATGCAGGGGGCACTGAGCTCTGTGCTCACCCGTAAGGTACTTATATTCAGAGGAAAGAAACATGTCCTGGGACTCTTGTGTGCCAAGCACAGAGCTGCATGATTGAAACCTCCAGGCCCATAGGAAGGAAGTACCATTTCCCCATGTTTAGATACAACTGAGGTTCAGGGAGGCGAGATGAGTTACCCTGCATCGCCTGGCTTGAGGACACTGCTAGGACCCAAACTGACATCAACCCTCTAACCACTGCCCCACGGAGAAGGTGAGGCTAGAAATCAGCATTCACCAAAGCAGGGCCGAGCCAACAAGAGCCGAATAACAGAGATGGACGAAGAGCAGCAGGCCTTCACCAAAGAAAACACACACTTCCGGCCCCACCATTTGGGGGACGTCATGCGGGAGGCGGCATCTGAGCTGGAGATGGCGGTTTGAGCAGGATAGGTGGGCATTCTGCAGGCAGGTGTGAAGGCCACAGAAGGGATTGTGGCGGAGCAGTGAGGAAGGCCCTAGGCAGCTGGATCCTGGAGGGCGTGAGTCCACTGTCCTGCTCTGGATCACGTCCAAGCAGAGCCTGGATTCTGAGGAAAATCAGTGAGTGCCCCTCAAAGAAGGAGTTTCGGGAAGACTCTGAGATACAGGCTGGCCCTCATTTTATCGACATGCCCTGTCTCCTCAGCACTTCCTCTGCCAGCTGCCTTCACTGTCTCAGGCCGACTGGAACCCACTTGATCTCACAGCCCTTTCCTTCAGTGGCGCTGGGCAGATGGTCACTGCCCCTCCCTTTCCCTGACTCCTCAGATCTGCTGGTGCCACCCCTCCTAGCTGGACAGTCAGGACATCCACTGGAGGCCCCCAGGCCTGGGGGATGCAGCCCTGGCCCGCAGCCTGCCTCCAGCTGCAGCAGTGGTGCCCACGCGCACGCTCCGTCTCTCGGTTCCTGGACCTCCCACCCTTGTGGGTCATGGCTCCAGGCTCAAGCTGCACCTTGTGTTCCCAATAACTACCTTTCTCCAAAACCAAGCCCCGTGCTCCAGAACTCCCTGTGGCCAGCTCCTGGGCACGCCCCTCCACCTCCCCACCGCCCTCCTCCCCGGGTCCCTCTCTATCACCATCCCTGGCCCTGTGCTCAGCTCCCCTTCCCACCTCCTCCACACCACCTCACCACAGACAGGCAAGCCCTGAACCCTGGTTAAACCCAACTCACCACCTGTGCCAAGTGCCTGATGTGTCTGGAGAGTACAGATCGTTGAGCCCTAAGCTGGGTCCCTCACTTGAGACCACTGTCCTGCCAGCAGGGTGCTGTGAGGTGACTGTTCTCACCACCCTCGCCCAGGCAGCCCTGCTCTCTCTACTCTCCTGACCTCGCTCCCCGACATCTCCATCTGCTTGACTCCAAGTCCATGTGAGGGCCTCCTCCCTGTCCTCCATGACCTGTCCCCTCATTCTTAGGCTGTCCCCATTACGGGGAGCCATCCCAGAGATGAGATCTCCCTCCCTGCCCCTCTCTTCCTGCCGCCACTCTTCCCTCTTACAGGCACCGCCCCCTACCCCAAGTGCTGTCTGTGTCCCCAGCTCCAGTGTGCCCTCCATGCCCCCAGCAGTTTTGTGCCCCGCCCACACACACTTTCTTGTCCAGTGACCAAAGACCGCCTGGCCACATGCAGTGGCCGCTCCCAGTCCCCAGCTCCCTCAGCAGCTCCTCCTTCCAGAGGCCCATTTCCTACCTGGCCCTTACGTCCCACTCTCCAGGCTGTCCTCTGCCCTCTGGCTTCCTCTGGGCACTGCCTGGCTCCTCCTCAGCTCTCAACCTTTCAGCTGGGGCACCTTTAGACTCAGTCCTGGGGTCTCTGCCTTTCTGACCACACTTGCTCCCAGTGGTCCAGTCCTGTGCTGTCAATGAGCAGCTGATGATTCTCGAATGTCTGTGTCCAGCCCCGGCCTCTTCTCTGAGCTTCTGCCTAGCTGACGCCCACCTGGAGGGCCTAACAGACACCCGACCTGCCCCTCCCACAGGCCCCCCATCCCTTCCCATGGTAGATCCTTTCTGCCACATTGTCTTTCACAACAGCCTGGCAGCCCTCCCTTCCAACGTCTCCAGACTCCTGCTGGTGTCTGGACCCCACAGGCTGGTGCGACAGCTTCCCATTTGGTCTTCCAGTGTCCACACTTGACCCCATACTCTTCCTCCACATGCAGCCAGGGCATTCTGTTTAGATGTAAGTCTGAGCACGCGTCTCTCTACTCACAGTTCTCCCACAGCTCACAGAGTTAAAGACCATGTCCAGCCATGGCCAGGTCCACAGACTGGCTCCAGACAGCCCTCCCACCTCATCTACCCACTCGTCCGGCCCAATGCTTCCCGACCATGCCAGACTCTCCGCTGCTCCTCGGGAGCGCCAGGCTCCTCCGGCCTCCGGGCATCTGCATGTGCTGTTCCCTCTGCCAGAGCACTCCTCCCCCCTGGCTCTCTCCTCACTCCATCCAGATTTGGGCCCACGTGTCATCTTACAAGGAAGGCCTTCCCTGACCACGGGTCTAACTTAACCTTGTGTTTATTGCCTGTCTCCTCCTCTGATGTGTCAGCCCCGAGGGCAGGGTTCTGTCCAGTGCTTTGCCCTGGGTCTAGAACAGCATCTGGCAGAGTGTCTGTGTTCAGTGTTTGTTTGGATGAATGAATGCTGCCATCTTCTTGTCACCTGCTTAGAAAAAAGCCACACTTGGAGGAGGTTTTGTTATATGTCTGCAATACCTCCCCAGGGCCAGTCCTGAATGTAATAATGACTACACTCAGTATCAAGGTAATAAAGATTACAATAATATAATTGAACAAATATTAATTGAATGTCTTCTATGTACAAAGCCTCATGCTAAATTCTACACACATCTCTCACTTCTGACAACTAGAGAACATTGGCTAGAATGATCTTAAGAGCTGAAACTGGGAATACCAGCCGAGGAAGGTGGGAACCGCCGCAGCTGGAATGAAAACTGCTCGTGGGTGTCCACCCGCAGCCTGATCACTTTGTCTGAAAGAACGGAGCCCATCACAGAGAGAACTTGCTCCCATGGCCAAATAAAAATCTCAGCTCTCTGCCTGCTGCCAAATCCCGATTCACCTCTTCTGGTAAAACGGAGGACATGAGGCGATGTGCTTTTTTAAAACCCTGAAGCAGCCCATATGGACCTCCCGTGTGGAAAGCCAGGAAGCAGCGAGTCTGGCACAGATCTCACACCCACCAGAGGTATGTCTCCAAGTTTCTTATCATTTGTCAGACTGAAGTTTGGCAAGATCTGAACTGAGCTGCAGATGGTGAGGCTTATCAAAGGCAACTGAGGGCCCTGGTTACAAGGCTTGTCCCATACATGATAGGAAAGAAGAAAAAAGTACAAAGGAATAAAATGGCTGGGGACATAATGGTCACCGCACCCTGCTCCACCCCGTCTCCTGGCTCCTCTGAAGAGGCAGCAGAGGAAAAGCTAAGGAGGGGAGGACTGTGATCATGCTCAACTCCAGGCCAGCTAGACATCGGCCATCTCGGTGTGACCGGGTCAAGTCTGCATCAAGAGCCAGCTGTCTCTGAGCCTCCTGCTCTCTGGGCTCCCCGGCCACTCTGGGGCTCCGCTGCACCCTCCCCGCCAGTCCTGGCTTCCAGTCTGCTGAGCTACCCACACCCACAGCACACAGGCCCCCTTCCCGCATGCTGACAAGTCCTCCCCAGGATTTCTCATGCATGCAGGGCAGCTTGATCACAGTGTTCATGGGATGAAGCTTTAGTGAGCAAGGAAGGCCTTGCACAGACATGATGGGTGCCTGTGAAAAGGGTAGACAGACAGAGATCTGCTCTGCATCTTGCCGGGGAGGGGAACCGGGAACTGGACAGAGACAGCAGAGCAGGGGCACAGACCAGGCAGCCTGGGTGCCTACTGCTGGCAAGAACAGCCCATGGAAATTTCCACGGGCTAAGTGGCAAGGAAGGAAAGGTAGAAAGCTGGAGCTAACCCGCTCCCAAGAGCTGCTCGGCAGATGCGGGGATCAAGCAACCCGAGGGCACCAGGTGGACACTGGAGCAGAGCTGAGGAGGTCCACAGCGGCTCAGGCCGGAGCTGAGGTGCCTCACAGGAAACCACGTGATTCAGAGGTCACACAATGCACTGTCCTCATGACTCCCATCTGCCCTCAGAGAGAGCCGCCCTTCCGCGCTGCCCGCAGAGGACACCAGTCAAGAGTTGGGAGACACGATCCCTTTCCTCGGCCCTCATCACAGATGGTGAGGGGGACAAGGGAAGCCGAGAGGGGAGGGGAGGGACCTGTGAGCACGCAGGGCATGCCCCTCATGCTGCACATTACCCCAGTGGGAGGGAGCGGAGGAGAGGGCCAGCCGAGCTGGAGGTGAGCTTGAGGCTTAAACTGGCCTAGCCTGCGCTGTTTATCACTAAATGTGGCCAGAAAGCTCTGAGATCCGCCTGAGATATCTTTACAGGACAAAAAAAGGCAGATTTGCTAGCGCCTGCTTGAAAACAGCAGGAGGAGAAAACTCAGACTGTTCACACGTGTACCCCACTAAGTTGAGACGGTTCAATAAACTGCTAACAGTGGATGGTGTTAGTACTCCATGGTTCTTTGTTTAAAATCCTTTTTACAGCACTTGGAGCTCCAGGGAGGAAAGCTGTGAACCCAATAAATATGACCACCCAACCTTAAAGGAGGCGAGAAAAGGCCTAAAATTTCCTTCCTAAAGCCCAGAATTCCCAGTCAGGCTGCAAAATAATCCTTCTCTAGGCCTGGCTCTGATGTGGCCCTTCCCAGAAGCCACCTGCACACTAACCTACGCCTTCTATGATGGTACTGTTACTGGCTCCTATTTACCTGTTTTCTGTTGGGGTCTTCACCCAGAGTCATCTTTTCTAGCCCAGTTTCTAGCAGAAGCGGGTCAGGAATGGCATCCTACCCGGTGGCCTGTGGGCCAACCCCCAGGGGAGGGGCCTTCTAGTCCCCCAGTGTCCTGGCTCTGCTGCAAAATGGATGGTTCGGCATCCAGTGCTGTCAGTCTGGCACCTCTCTGTCACCATGACAAAATTCCTTTCAAATTTCAGGAGTAAATTTTTAAAATGAAGCCATGAAAAAGGATCTGTCTTACAATAAACACATCAATGCTCATTTTCCGTATTATTCTACTTTTGGCTATTTCATATAAAATCTTTAATTAAAGTTTTTCTTTGAAATTGTCATTATCAACCCAGAAGAAAGAAAGGGGGAAAAAAAGAACAACACAGCTGTGCAGATATGAAGCGCTATTCAGGACTAAATGAACTGGAACGAAATAAGTAGCTTGACTGTTATGTTCCTAGTTTTGGCTCTGTATTCTCAATAGCACAGTCTAACTTGTCACTTTATATCGATTCCATCTGTTTACACTCTGCAGAGTACTGGCTTCCTACCGTGAACATTTCCTATTTACCAGCTGGTAAAGATGAGCCAAACCAGATAGGAAAAAATTAGACTACATTCAGAACCTCATAAACACAAACTTTCAATTTGGGGACATGTGGGAGGAGCCGCGGCCAGGCTCACCTTAACAAAGGCTTCGCTTCCGCACCATCCGGGCTGGCACCGTCGTTCACTGCTCTACTGCTCACCCCCACCGACTGAGGACTGTGTACCTACTTACTGAACATATGCAAATCCTGCCTTAATGAAAAATTGATAAGCTTATGTAAAAAGACAGCTAAATGAAATCCATGAAAACAGAAAAGGGAGTGCACTAAAAAAGAACTAAAGCCACCTAAAAGTAATAGTTGCTATGATGGAGGAAAAGTCCAAGAATCTGGTTTGGGGTTTCCTTGTAGCCAAGGTGAAAAGGGAAACTTCTGTGAAATACACCACAGGCCAAAGAAACCTTCCCCCACATTTGATTTTCATTTTTAAAATGTTTATCTGTAATATATAGCTTAATAAGGAATTCTAGTTACCCAATGAACTTCTGACACAGCTATGAAAATAAACCCAAGTGTAAATGTCTAGGCTTTTAAAAAGGGTGCCAAATCTAGATTCCTATCTCTCTTTCCTTCTAACCCAGCCCACACTCACAGGATGGGAGCTCTGCCCCAGGCACTGCAGGCCGAGAACACTGGGGCAGGCCCAGCCTCAGATCACTAACAGACAAAGGTGTGCAGGAGGAGAGGCACGTCAGTCCCTCCTGGGAACTCCACGGTGGCCCCCAGACACCAGAGGTGCTCCATAATGGGCTGATGAGAGCAACCAACTATTTCTAAGGCCTAAAACAGGTACCCCTGATCCCAGCTGCTCCCCCACCAAGTGTATCTACTGCACTGCAGACATGGATCTCCTAAACACCTCATTTCTCATGGGAAACCTTCTGTGAACTACCACCACCCTTTGCCCTGTGCTTGAGGGTTAATACCTGACTCTCAAATACTTACAGCTCTTTCTCCAGCCTACCTTTCAAAGCTGATCTGTCAGATCTGCCTTGACACACACCTTTCTGCAGAGCTTGTCTCTGCATTGCCCCAGCCACATTTCCACAGCCTCCACCTCCACGTCCTTTTCTTATGCCAGAGTGCAATCCTGAAAGCTACCGCACATCTCATCCTCTTCCCCATTCTCAACATGCACTGAAACCCCACCCATGGTCCAAATTAGCTCCTGTCTTACCTTTCTCCTGAAGATCTTCCTGCCTATTTCAATTACTGGGAATTATTCACTGAGGAAATATTTACTGAGCTCACATTAGGTGCCAGGATCTCTCCAAGGCACTAAAGTTAAAACACTGAAGAAGATAGAGAAGGTGTCTGCTCCCAGGGAACATACATGGTAATGATAAGCAAGTAAACAAACAAATAAAAATCTCAATATGTTCTAAGTGTTAAGGAAAATATGCAACTTTTTAATGGGGTGGTCAAAAAACCTGCCTGGAGAGATTTCACATGCTGAGCGCCAGAATGCCAGAAGCCAACATGCTTGATGTTTACTTGATGGGCAACTAAAAGCCATGGGGCATCGTAAGCAGAAGAGTCCGGTGAGACCTGACTTATGTTTTGAACAGATAACTCTGGGTGCTGCGTGGAATAGAGACCCTAAGGCCCAAGAGCGGACACAGTCCAGGGGTTATTGGCAAAGCACAGGGTAGAGAGACAATGAGGGCAGTGGGCATGGAGAAAGGTGGATATGGCACACAGGACTTGCTGACAGAGCAGGGCCAGTAAGGGAAATATAGGAATCAAAGCTAATGCTAGGTTTCTTCTTGAATGACTCAGTGAATGATGGAACCATGCACTAAAATGGTGGGGAGGCCGTGGAGGAAGGCTTCTCGGGGTGGGGGCAAGGGCAGGCAACAGCTTTGGTTTGCTCTGTGGACAGTGGTTGAGCCCAGAGCCCCAGAAGGGGATGTAAATGTGGGTGCCATCAGCATCTAGCCGCCTTTGAAGCTTTAAATCAGAAATGACCACATACTATCATATAACTTTTTCCGCATGAAAACTAAGATGTCTTAACTTCTTCAAACGCAAACTCCTAATTTTTGGAGTAACTTCTATGAACCCAGCACTATGGTAAGTCCATTTCATATTTATTCTCACAAAGAATGTCAATGATATTGGGAAAACTTTGCATCAATACTGTTTTGCCATTTCACAGATGAGGAAACAGTCTCCAGAGAGACTAGCTGGCTCAGGGTCACTCAGCTGGTGAGTGTTGGCACTCAGATGCACTCTCCGCTAGGTAAGGCCAAGCGCCCGGCCTGTTCCTCCCTCTTCTGTGGTGTTTTAAACATTGACCCCTACAAGCTTGTTTGTACTACTGGTTTGCCACATGCAAGAAATAAAAGGAAGTCATTTTTTTAAAAAAAAGATTAACTTAGTCTGAAATAATACAAAGTCTGACCTAGCAGAATTTTTACTTTAATTTCCTGATGAAGCCTTTTGTAAATTAATAATAAAGCAACCAAAAATAGGTCCTGGAGAGGAAGTATTTTCAATATAATTTTTTAATAAAACAGCAACTGGTTATTTTGTTATGTGAAATTCTCTAGATGAGAATGTAAGCATTACTCTTCATTTAGCTGCACAGACACACGAAGAAGAGCTGTGACACTATTAATCACTATGTTCATTATGATTGATAGGCTCTTCTGCAGGGAGGAAAAAGTGCCTCAGATACAATCTGTCCCAACAGCTCTGCGATATGCTAATATTTTCTTCTGACGAAAAAGGAGATGTGTTCAAATACCTGCTATAATAGGCAATTAATACCAAGTGCACCAAAGGAGAGCTGATAAAAGTGGGATTAGAAGATTATTAGAAATTGACCAAAGGCTTATATGTTCTAGTAAATGGGCTCCTTTTCAGTTTGACTCAGTCTTTTTATTAGGCAAACAGACTGCATTCCAGTACATTCATTCATGCTAATGTGGTGCTATAATGTTAAGGTATGTTTATGAAATGGCTGTGAGTCTAACAACTGTTTCTTTATTCCTCAAGCAAGAGTTTTTTAATTTCTTTTTTAGGAAAATTCACCTATTTAAGAAATGAATCTACCTATCACTTTTGCCTCTTCTTCATGAGGACATTACAGACTAAGCAAGCAGCTTAGTACCTCTAATTATTTACTAACTGCTTCTGAAATGACTAAGGCTGCATCTCTCCAACTCCAAGGCACTAGAGTAATCCCGTAAGAACTGCATCAGACCCCTCGGTGTCCCACAGACACACTAGTCGCGGCTGACTGCGTAGACCAGATGTTCTGACATCACATCGCCCAAGCTGGAGAGAGTGTTCCTGATTTGGGTGGTGACGTGGTGTGAGAGCTGACAGCTTGGGGCTTGAATGTGGTTTTTCCTTTCTTTCTTTTTTTTTTTACATCTTTAACTGAATTATACATTCTTGAACTCTAGTCTTCAGTAAAGAACAGGGTTTTTTTGGTATGTGGTGGGAAGGAAGAGTCATGATGTTTCTCAATGTACGTTGAATCCTTACATGGGTCGGAAGAGCCTCCTGTTTCTCAGGGGGCCTGGTGGGTAAGGGCGAGGACTCGGGAACTGCAGCTTCGCTGCCTGCCAGCTGTGTGCCCGTGGTCAGACCGCTGAGCCTCTGTCCCAGTTTCCCTCTGTATCAGGGTGGGGTAGCAGCGGCACCTGCCCTACAGGGTTCTCCTGGAAATTAAATGATTTGATACACTAAAGCACCTAGAACAGCTCCTAGTAAGTGCTCAATCAGTGCTTTTTGACTATTATTATTACTAAAGTTGGCAAAATCCAAAAAAATTACATTCATCACCAAAAGATTAAGACCCAGCCCTTCTATACCTGCTGGTTGCCTTCCCCAAGCCCACGCACCTCCGCCCCCTCTTCCTTTCTCACAGTTTCCATTTTGTTCAGACATCCACCCTCTGAAGGCCGTGTGCCCCAGGGGCGGGAGTCTGGTTGCCACACCGGGGAGTAATCAGGCTTGAGCTGCCGTGGCGACCATGGTGGCCAATGCCACAGTCACTGTCTGGTTTGGGCGCAGGACACCGGGACGATCTGTGAGTCATTACATGGAAAGAAACGGCATACTGAAAACACTGACGCCACAGCACCCACATGTCGGGCCTGGAAAGGTGGCGCCCTTCCAGTGACCAGGGGACACATGGGCAGCTGACTCTGGACCTGCACTCCCTCCTGACTTCCTCCTAGACGAGATGAGAGGCTCCTTATTGCCTCTGTTAGTTCACTTGGAGGTTTCTGCTTCTAACGGGGAAGAATGGCCAAACACCTTGGTGGCTGAGGGGGGCCACCTGGTAGCAGGTGAAGCCTACCACAGGAAGGGTTTCAAGAGTGCATGCAAGGAGAACTGGCCTCATTAATAGGCGGGGACGGGACTAACACTTACTGAGCGTCTACTGTATGCCAACGGCTTCGCTTACATTGCTGGTAGCAGGTGAAGCCTACCACAGGAAGGGTTTCAAGAGTGCATACAAGGAGAACTGGCCTCATTAATAGGCGGGGACGGGACTAACACTTACTGAGCGTCTACTGTATGCCAACGGCTTCGCTTACATTGCTCTTATTCGTTCTCGCCACTACCCTGATAGGTGAGTTCGCTGTCTCCCCTTTGGAGACAGGGAAACTCAGAGGAGCGAGGGGCCTGTGGGAGGCCCCCGCCAGGAAGCTGCAGAGGCTAGATTTCAGGCAAGCTGTGCCTGACTCCCACTAAATCCCTCTGCTTCCTATGAGAATGAGAGCAGAGAACTCCAGAGCAGTCAAGGAGACACCGAGTCAAGGGCCCAGAAGAGAAGCCAAAGGAAAGCACATATCGGTGACCAAATGAAAAGCAAGGGCCAAGACAGTGAGAACAGGTGAGGCATGTGCACAACTCAAAGTGCCACACGCATGGACCAGAGGGCCGATTAAAGCAGGAACCAGAAGCCAACGAGCAGCAGAGCTTCTCCTTCCCAAGCACAGAGCCCCAGGGGACCAGGCAGGGGGCGTGGCTCACGATCAGCAAGAGACGGACAAACCGGTCTTGGAAATCACCCGGTCTGCCTTCCCCTTGAGTGATGGAGAAAATGACGGAAACTGAGGGTTCAGCTGGATAATGAGCGTGAACATGGACCTATGTTGGAGGGTCTAAGAGCGCACAAAGAAGGGAGAAGCTGAGGAGGAACTGGCTACCAGCCCAAGCTCACTGCAGAGGAAACAATTAGGACACACAATCCCTGGGGTTCGGTCGGTTTGGGGTGCCAGCTGCTAGTTATTTGTTGGTTTAGGGAGGCCAGAATGCATGTACATTTAGGAAAAGTCTGGCTCCCAAAATGCAGAGACATTTGCATGCATTCTTGGCTCCAGTAAGCCACATGGACTTATATATATTTAAAACAAAAAACTTAGCACTCTTTCACTCCCAAACTGCATAAATCACCCAGCAATGACAACATATGTGTGAAGAGTGCCTTCCTTTAATAACCCTAGGTGTTCTCAGACCCCAACAGTCACATGTGAACCATTTTCAGGACCAGTTGTAACTGGAAATATGCTACTGCACACGGCCAACAGTTGAGGAGTGCACCTGGTTTGTCCAGTTTATTTTGGGGGTGGTGGGAAGAGAGGAGATTCATTTTTGTTCCTACCTATACTTCAAAGGAAGCTGTAGTGATAAGCACAAGAGTGACAGCTGGCATTTTTTAAGTGTTCCTGGCACTTTTTACTGGACTTTTAAGCCACACAACTGTACCTCAAGGTGTTGTTATCCCCACTAACAGATGAAGAAACCCAATGATAAGGCCTTGCCAAAGGTCACCAAGTCGGTAAATGGCAAAAACCCAAGATGGAAACCCAGGTCTGGCTGGGTCCCGAGGCCAGTCTTGTCCCAGTCCATGGGCCTGCTGTGGGTCAGGGTCTAGAGTAAAAGCTGCAGCTTATGCTGGCCAGAAAGCACCGTAGAGAAACCCCAAAGCTGCTCTGGGATGTCTTATCTCAATCGCAGCTCCTGTGCCTCCTCTGTCACCTTTTTGTTCCATCAGAAGTTGCAAAAAGCCGCACTGATTTAGACTCCATCAGTGGGAGGGCTTCTCCCACGGATGACAGGAAGGGGCTGGGATCAAAGAGGAGGTAGATGAAAGGCTGACTAGAGTGGAGTTCCCTTCTAGCCCTTCTCATCGAAGCCTTCTTTTCAGTAATTTACAATCTGGCACTACGTCCATACACTCCACATTAACTGTAAAGTTGCATGATTGATCTATAACGGTTTTACGTTGATGTGATGATTGCCATAAACAGTTCAGTTTCCCAGGAGTTTTTCATGATTAACAGTTTATAAAGGGACAAATTAATACATATACATATCAATCGTATCACATACTTCTTATAGAATAATAAATGAATCACACTAGAAGCAGCAAATAATACCAGGAATCCTACTAATATAAACTATAAACCTGAAACCAGGTTCTTAGGAGCACATACGGCTAAAAAAATATCACATTAAGATGAATCTTCTGGTGTTAACAGCAGCAGCCAGGAAAATTTAGACAAACATTTTGTGGATTTCTGGCTATTTTTGATTTTTGAAATGCATGAAAATCTCAGAAGAGTTCAAAAAGGAAAGAAAATTTGTCACATTTCAAACCAACATATTGAATCAAATAAATTAAACCATGATTCTCAAATTGCTCGTGTAACTGACAGACTCAAATGCATTTTAAAAGGGGTCTGATTCCAACCCTTAAACGCCCTGAGCAGCTCCTCCCTCCGTAGCTGTGCACTATGATATCCAACCGTAATCGGCAAATAGGATTGAAGCTATTTGCTTCTTTTTTAAACATATGTAGTAGCATTGGTGGCTAAATTACTCAATAGCTAAGTATATATGGCTTTGAGTTTTACTGGTTATTTTTACCATGCTCCTCTTGACTGGCATTTAGCGTTGGAAAGCAGTAGTTTTCTCTTTCTAAAGAAATCCTTGTTTTAGTCTTAGACAAAAACAGAAAGGCCTGCCCTACTAATAATGATCTGAAGTTAATACAAAAGGAATTAATTCCCAGGACTTCTGTTGATCATTCGTCAAAGGAGATGCCACCCAAGGCACTCGAAGTCATTTGGGTACAAGCCTTCCCAGCCTGGTTATAAGAAGATCTATTTGTCAGAGGACTTTGACGTGAGAACTCAGACAAGATGCAGCTCATTTTGATTCATCTACCGCCACTAAACTAACGAATACTTACAACAAAGGGTGAGGGGAAAAGAATTTTAAAAGGTCTCTATTACCTTTTCTCCTACTTGGACTTCAAGTTCTTTTATTGTCCGACAGCAATTTGTTTCATTCCACCTCCCCTTAAAAATAAAAATAAAAACTTTGTTAAAATGTTTTAACCAAATGAGCATTTATGTAGGACATGCAAAGATCAAAATTGTAAAGATTTCTAAATTAGATATTTTTAAATGTAAGGTATTTCTTATTCACTACCATCTGCCAGAAGCATGAACTTGGGCCAATTACTTAGCTTCTCCATGCCTCACGAGGTTCCCTCATCCGTAAAATGAAATTTAACATTGATCCCTCCGAGGGTAGTGTGAGAATTGAGTAATTATAGCCAACACTTAATGAGCAGTTACTATGGCCAAACCCCATGTCATTTATTCCTCACGACAACTTTTGAGTTCAGGGTCCATCATCATCCCAGTTTACAGGGGGGATGGAGGGAGCTGACAGTCACGTGGGGAAAGTGGAGGTGCCGGGTCAGCACGTGCCTAACTCGTCTGCTGTAGCACTTCGCTCTGACCTCCGCAGGGTCCCCAGTCCACCGGGTGCCACACTCTCAGCCTCTCTCTAAAGGACTTTATGGTAGGTGGGTGTCTATACCATCCCCTTGGTCCCACCTGCTTTTATTTTGCATTATCTATATAACTGTAAACTACTTCAGAGCCCCTCTCTGGGACAAACTGGCAGTGTCGGGGTGGAGGCAGAGAACCACAGGGAGAACCCACACGCCTCCGCTTCGCAGCACTGATCCAGCACCTCCTACACCCAGGTCTGGGGCTGCCACAGGAGCAGGACACCATGCCCAGTCTTGAAAAAGCCTAATGCTAGTGACAGCAACAGATGGGAAATAAGCAAACAAATAAGTAACCTAAGCTGAAATAATAACAGGTGCTGTGAAGAAAATAGGTTGGTCGGGGGAATAGCCTGGGGACCGGGGGAGGGCGGGCCAGCTCTTCTGGATGGCGTGGACGGCAGCGTCATCTCAACACACACCCACAGGCTGAGCAGCTGGGTGCAATCCACTTGGAGGAGCATCTCGCCAGGCAAAGCAAAGGGAACACACAGCACGTGAAGCCCGGAGGGGACAGGAGCTTGGCACACCCCAGGGTGGCTACTGCCAGAAGGCCAGGAAGACCAGAGCCCACAAAGCAGGGCGGGGAGCACGAGGTGGGTTCAGACAGAGACAGACACCAGCCCCGCGGTGCTGCGGGCCATGATAAGGACTCTGGACTTCAGAGTGGGGTCAGGAGAAGCCGTCAGAGCATTTTAAGTAGAAACTGGCTTCATTTTACATAGGAGGAAACTGAGGCTCCGAGGGGTTAAGTGCCGAAGTTAAAGATGGAATCACACCGGGAATCCAGGCTTATGATTCTATCTAAATGTAGTATTTTTAGCATTGTTTTAACTGTGTATTGAATAGATACAAAACACTATTTGTAACATATATTTAAGATAAAGAATAAAAATCAGACCAATGCCTGTGTACCCGCCATCTTCTGAAGAAATGGGAAGCCCCAGTGGGCTCTTCCGTCACCCCGGCTCTCCCCAGTTGGCCAAGGCCCCCTCACACCCATATCAGAGATCCTCTGCCCAACCCTGCTGGGGTCTCTTCCCTCCACAGTGTCTTCCCTTATCCACATTTCGCACCCCAACTCCATCACAGTGTCTGTTTCAGGAGCACCCCCCATCTGCTACCTGATTCTAGTGACACCAGCTTCCTTACATCAGAACTTAAAAAATCCTTTCCCTTTGAAACTTTCTATAAACTTACGCTTAGGTTTCTCAGTGGATTTGACTATTTGTTTTCTAGTCAGACAATCTTTGTCTTTTAAGTAGAACATTATTATAATTACAAGTATTGGGGATTTCTATTTATCCTGCCTATTTTTCTTCTTTTGAGTGGACTTCATTTTCATCACTCTATTTGTTTCCCTCTACTAGTTTGGGGTTTACTCACTCCACTTTGACTCTTATAATAATTTACTCTGTAAATTATAACCTGTATTGTTTTCAAAGGCTAAAATTAATTAAAAATTTGTCCTCCTATTGGACAATGTAATAACTCTAGAACATTTCATTCTAGTCCCTCCTGTCAATTCATATATTACTACTATCATGTACTCTAGTCTTATCCTATTTTTTAAATCCCAGAAGTCATCATTATTCCCTACAGTCATGAGCATGTCCTTTGAGATTTCGCCACATATTTGCGGCCATCTTTGCTCCTCATGCCTTCTCGCATCATCTCAGACTTTTCATCCGAAATCATTTTCCTTCTTTCTACCTTAAAGTACATCCTTGGTATTTCTTGTGCTGGGTCTGTTAGAGTCAAATCCATTTTTGTTTTAGAATGTCTTTATTTCAATATTGAATGATATTTTATTTAGATATACAATTCTAGGATGGTAGCAATTTTCTTTCAGTACATCCCAGTTATTAATCCACTCTCACCTGGCTTCCATCATTACTATTCAGAAGTCACTTTTGTCTAAATGTTGCCCTTTGTCTGCTTTTTAAGACCTCTTGGTCTGTGGGGTTCTGCCTCCATCCCCCAGTTTTGTCCTGCTTGGAATTTCTTTGGCTTCTTGATTTAGCAGGATAGTATCTTTCATCAGTTCTGGAAAAACCTTAGCCATTGTTTCTTTGGATCTTAACTCCATCCCATCTCTCATTACTCTCTTAAAGAAGTCCAATTAAGTCTTCTATGTCTCTGCCCTGTATTCTAATTTTTTCTCACCAATCTTCAAGTTCACTTACTTCTTCATTTTGTCTGTTTATTAAATTCATTGAGTCTGAAATTGCTATTGTGAATGCAGAACAGTATATTAAATGATATGCATAGTTTAATTATAAATAAGGCAAGTGCCTATTTATAATTACCAAAGTCAAGGATTAAAGCCAAACACAAGAAGCCCCCCCCCATCTGCCCTTCTCCAATCACAATGTTCCTTTCATACTGACAGCAAGAGGCACCCTTTGCACTATGAGGAAAGAAAGGAAGTATCCAGTTGAAAGGTAACCCTGGATGCTGTAGGTAAATGTACCAGATGCTTCTCTATTTTCCAAATACTCTGGTAACTGTCCATCAGCATAGTAAGATGTTATAGAGTCACTAGCATCTTACATGCTGATGGACAGTGACTGTAATGGGTTATGTGGTGGGGACTTGAGAATGGGGGGAATCTAGTAACCACAATGTTGCTCATGTGATTGTATATTAATGATACCAAAAACAAAACAAAGAAACAAATATCTCGTAACAATGGATAAGCATATACTATGGCAAGAAGAGGAGAGGGTCCCAGGGATTCCCAGAGAAAAAGGTCCTACTTGTACAAATATGGATGACTAGTATTACTGCACACTGAAGGGATTTTTCCAGAGCCTCGTGCCCTTCACCGGCAGTGCTGGGCATCAGCATCAGTCTGTCACTCCTCTGAAACCAATTCAGTGATTCTTCTCACAGCCTTTAATATTTTCTCTTTGACTTTGATGGTCTGCGGTTTCGCTATGGTATGTTTAAGTAGGCGTTTCTTTTTATCTGGCTTGAGATTCTTAGCTGTTAACCTTTTCAAATATCATCTCTGCCCTGTTCTTCCTCTTCTGTATCTGGAAATCCAGCAAGAACTATATTAGGCTTTCTACTTCTCTCTCCCACATCTCTTGTACCTGTCCTCCGTGTGTTGTATCTCCTTGTCTTCTGTGACGGTTTTCTTCAGATCTATTTTCCACTCCACCAATGCTCTTTTCAGCTATGTTTAATCCACTATTTTCACCTACCCAGTGAATTTTATGTCTATAATTATTGCAGCTTTCAGAACCAGAAGTTCCATTTTATACTTCTTTGTATCTTTAGTTTTATTGCCTCTTGTTTTGTGTTCATAAATTGACTCCATTCTTTCATTTCTTTAAAATATTAAAACACTAGTTTTAGATTTGGAATCTGGTAGTTATATTTCAAGTGTTTAGAGATCTGATTCCACTGGATATTATTTCTGTTGGTTTAAAGTTCTCATTCTTTGTCTCTTCATACGTTTTCAATATTTTTGTGTGCAGTCTAATGTAACTTGGCATTTCATCTGTGGCAATTCCTTAAGGTCTAGGTCAAAGATGTATTCCTCTACAGGAGGGCACACCCACAGTCCAGGACCAGTTTGAAGTAAATGCCTAGTCTGAGACTCTTAAGACCATGTGGGCACCATGCTTTCAGGCACAGACTTGCATAAATATTGACTTGTATATTACAACTTTTCCCCGGTTCACCCAATGCCAGTGTTGAAGCAGGGAGGTCTCCTTATTGTGCCCTTCGGGGATTGCAGGTGTGCATCTGTAATTTATCCTTACAAGCAGGTTCAGCTGTGCCGCCTTTGTATGTACTGGTCTTCTGCTCAGTTCCTCCACTTGCACAGACCCCTTAGGCTTTTTCTCCTGTTCCCTTAACTCCAACTAGGCAAGCAAGTCAAAGCACAGCCTCACCAGGAGTTGGCCGATACTCTCAGCACAAAGGTGCCTTTACAGACTGCTCCCTCTCTAGACCCCAACTTCCATTTCCTGTTTGGCCTCTGAGGACTGGTTCCTTTCGAGCTCACTAATGTATTAAAATGTATGTATATATTTTACCATTATTCAGCATCTTGATTTCCAGTGGAAATGTTGTTCATGGATGTAGCCTACCATATTAATAGAAAGAAAAGTCTCTATTCACTAAATACATTGTCTACAACAATAAAAGGAATTCACCTTCATGAGTAAATCATAAATCTTTCAAATTTGGTTTAAATATTTAGCCTTTTATGTTTAAGGAAATCACTTATAATCTTTTTCACTAAACATAAGACTGAGGTTTCACAATTTAAAAAAAAAGAATTGTTTAGTTTTAGAAAGAATATTCAGTTAGGTTACTGTCCATCCAACAAGCTTATCCCATAAGTGGGGATGGTTTTGGGTCAAGAGCATGAATGTGCAGTTTACAAAACAGTCATTCTTTTGAAGGAGCCTGGAATTATCTTAGTCCACCACTCACTGAGCACAGAGAAGCGCTGAGGCAGGGAGGGGATGCTATTTTGTCAGTCTTGTTGGAGCTGCTACACTAATTCTTTTTTTTTTTAATGGTGGTAAAAACACGTGACATCAAATGTAGCATCTTAACCATTTTTAAGAGTACAATTCAGTAACCTTAAGTATAGTCACATTGTTGTGCAACAGATCTCTAGAACTTTTCCATCTTATAAACAAAACAATACCCATTGAGCAACACCTGCTTCTCCCCTCACTGCTGCATTAATCCTTACACCTAAGCTGTATCCATGATGGATTCAATCATGCGATCTATAATACAAATTTGCTAATATTTCATGATCATATTTAACTCTTATTGTTAACACAATTTCTGAGAAAATGGGGCTTATTCATTTAGAGGCAGATAAATGAGTCAGATTTTTTTTACTAATATTTCCTAAATCATACGTTAAAATCAAAGAACTTTACAGCTGATAGACATTAAAGTTCACACTTTAACACTCATTTTGCAGATGAAGCAAATGAATTCTGCATTTATGTAATAGCTATGAAATATGAAGGAGCTTGTACAAAAATTTGTTTTTAATATTTCATTTCCAGTTACCAAAACATAACCACTTTCCCATGAAAGACATTAAAAATGTATAAAAAAGAACAAACTTTAAATTTGGCATCTTAATATTTTTGCTTCAAAATTAATTCAGTATTTCCCAATCTGAAAGAAAATGCACATGAAATATGTTAACCTGGCTTTAATTTGCTGTGTTTGCATTTTTAATACAGTACGAGTTCTCTTACTCTGAAACATATCCTATATAGATATTAGAATCTCCTCTAAATAAGTTTCTGTGAATTAACTCCATTAAATTCTATTCAGACAAACTCTACCAATATGCCTTCCATATATTGTTGACATCACTAGCTTTAATGACCATAGTATGTCCTATCTCTTATCATTTCAAATTTCATATTTTCATGTGAGCAAAAAATCACACTTACCTCTTTATGACATTTATATTTAAGTCAACACCACCAAACCTGGACAGGAATTCAAGGTACGGAATGGCACCAGAGCTGGTGACAGGGATCTACGTTCACACAAGCAAAATGACAGCCCATTAGTGAATTCAGATCCAAGCAGTGGACAGCACAGTAAGTTTCATGATGTGAGGCAGGGTGCTGCTGGCGGGACACCCATTCTAGCAAACACAGCTACTCACTGCAGGAGTCTGAGCTGACAAGATTCCTCAGCAAACCAAGTACAAACCGAATAAATGCCAGAATGTTCGTCTGTGCTGAACTAAAAGTCAACAAGTTGTCTATAAAATTATCTAAAATCTAGTATATCTAAAAAGTAGAATAAAATTATAAGCATATTCTAATATATATTTTTGTATATATATAAATATATGTAATATATTTATAACATATTTCTGCAGAGGCTGAGGCCACAGCACAATTTTATCCTCTGAGTATCATGTGAACTTTCTGTACATTCATATACTACTAAGGTGGAAAAAGCTATGTTTAAATTTAAAACTCTATAGAGGACATTATTGAGTCAAGTGGGTCAATATAGACTACAGATTAAATAAAAGTACTATCTCAATATTTAATTTACTGAAGTTGATAAGTATACTGTAATTATGTAAAAGAATTGCTCCTACTCTCAGGAAACATACACTGATACTATATTCATAATATAACTTTCTCTCAAATGGTTCAGAAAGAAATAGCATGTATACATTGTGTATATCATATATGTTGTTTGCATACACACTTAGATAATGTCAGATCATGAGAGAAGCAAATGAGGTTAAATGTTCACAAGTGGTGAATCTGGGTAAAGGGATAAGGGCATTATTTGCACCATATAGATACTATTTGTACTGTTCTTATTCTTATAAGTTTTCTGGAGGTTTAAAATTACTTCTAAATAAAGTCAAGTATTTTAAAAAGTGAAAATAATTATTTTCCCCAAAAAAGGATCATGAAACTAAAATTACAATAAATATATAATGAATAGAAATATATTTATTAAGCTTCATGCAAATATACAAAGTACAATTTCTCATACAGCTAAATGGCTCCCCCAAGTCTGCACACTCAGGTTTGGTATCTGTTCAGCCCTTGTAATTCCAAACTCAAAGCCCAGCATGGTCATCTCAGTCTTCCCTAAAGGACACACTTCTCTTTACTATTTAAAACTTGTGTAACTAGGAAATCAGAGCAGAGGGAGACTGGCTCACAGAGCGGGGTGAGGGTGCTTTACGAAGCCTTTCCCTGCAAAGGACACCCATGACTTCTATTTCTGATAGGGCATTTTTTAGTAGATATCATTTTGGGCAGCCACTTCAAAGTTCTCCTAATCTTACAGAAGAAGGGCCAGAATTGATTAAATGTGTAGTCCGAAGTCTGGATGCCCTCCTGGTTTTGGTGATGGTGAGTTAATGAGGGGGGAAGGAACTTACATTTACAAAGCTCATCCTCTGTATGTGGGCATAGACACTACTCTCAGTGTTTTACTTGAGTCAATGCATCTAGTCTGAAAAACAGCTTCTGAGGCATGGTCATTTCCTACATTTGACAGAGATGTGACCTCCCTGCATGGCAATGCCATTAATGCCAGACATGTCTGTGACTCCTGAGCCCAGTTCACTGCATTAGACTAACCACTCTGCCTGTAAGAAAAAAGAAAGCCCATCAATGTACTGAAGCTTTTGTCACATTTCATACTGCTATTTATAGTCCAACAAAAATTCTAACATGGCACATATATTTTTGTATCTAACCTCCGAAGTGAAGTCCCTTAAGCAGCCAAAGAATCTGTCTGACAGAGAGGCTCTGCTAAGAACTTGCCTTTTCAGTATTTGTGACTCTAGCAAAGCTACTGAGGAATCATAACCATCTGCAGACAGATCGCTGAAAGCAAAATCTCAGGCTGGGACTGGGGGGTGGGGGGGTGGGGGGGATAGTTTTTAAATCAATTTCCATCATGTTGATAGTATCTTCAGAGACTTCTCTGCCCCCAAACTGGCATAACAACTGGGGCCAGAAGAGAACTGTGTTTCCCTTCTCCGGAATCTAGTTACCAATTCAACTTTTTTAAAATTTTATATTAATATTCAGAAACTGAGGCACAAGGAATGAATGCCTCCTTATCATTCTTGCCCTGATGAATCATCAAAACACCCTGACATCCAAACATTCTTGACATGGTTCTTAAAATAAAATTAAAACTAAAGGAAATTCACTATGACTGAAAAACTCTTTTCTAGTTTTGAGGGTAAAAGTCCTTTGAAATATTTTACCAGTTTTATATCCTTCCAGTTAGAGTTACATTAAATATTGGAAAAGAAAGGCTGCATCACCACATGAATGGATCTGGAATAGTTGCCCACTGTCAACTCCAGGGACTGCGAGGAGAAGCCCTGCCCCTCCTGCCCAATGAACTTGGCCTCCGGAAAATGCACCATACTCCAGCCTCTTGGTTTACACATGAGTCACGGGAGCTCAAGGTTCTAGGAAAACATGCCCATTACTTAAGAGACTACCAGAAACTGTTTTTTTAAAGTCTGTGAAGTTCAACAGTTCTCAGGGATGTCTTTTAAAAACAGATGTAGCTTTTAAAAACAGATACACATTGCACACTTTCTGTACTTTTCCTCTTTCTGCATAGCTGATTAGCTTGGGAAGTTTGTCAAAAATTTTAAATTAACATTAGATCATGAATATGGGGAGATATTAGCAGGAAATAATACTTTAACCCTCCATTTGCTATGAAGTACCAGTTACAATCAAGCTTCTGAGGAAACTGATGCAATGTTTGCAAGAACAAATGTTCTTTAAAAGTAAGGGAACAATACCATGTAACACAGCAATTCCACTCCGAGGTAGGTGCCCAAGAGGAGTGAAAGTATATGGCCACACAAAACTTACACATGGATGTTCACAGCAGCATTGTTCACAAAAGCCAAAAACTGGGAACAACCCAAAGAGCCATCAACTGATGACAAACATAAGGTGGTATCTCCATATAATGGACTATGATTCAGCCATAAAGAGGAATGAAGGACTGATTCATATGACATGGATGAACCTTGAGAACTATCATGCTACATGAAAGAAGCCAGACGACAGAAAAAGGCTGTGTATTATATCATTCCATTTATATGATATGTCCAGAAGAGGAAAATCTAATGTGACAGAAAGTGAATTAATGTGACAGAAAGTGGCTAGAGGAACTAGATATGGGGAGCAACTACTGCTGAATACAGTTTCTTTTTGGGGTGATGAAAATGTTCTGGAATTAGTCGTGATGGTTGCACAACTCTGTGAATGTATTAAAAACCACTAACTCGTAAATATTTTAAGGGTGAATTTTATATCTTAAATAAAGCTATATTAAAAATGTAGATACATTAAGACTGGCATGTGAAGGAATTAATAGGCACTATTTGTGAAATTTTGCAAGTGAATAAATGGAAAATACTTTTCACTAAAAAAAAAGGAGAGAAAAGCTCTTCGTCTTTCTTTTCTGCTCCCTTCTTCCCTGGCCACTCAGTTCTAGAGTCATTAGATGTGGCAGAGAACAATGGTGTCCTCAGTGTGGGGGGCCTGGTGGTCCAGAACAGGACATGAGCCCAGAGGGGTGAAGAGGAGACCCACATAGAGGGGAGTGCTGGAGGTGGGGGATGAGTTATACCAGGAGATTCATCAAGTAAGTGAATATACTGAGAAAAACAGAAGCCGAGTTTCCCACTGTCTGAAAATGTAGTTACTAACATTCAAAGCAAGCAAAGGAGAAAGAACCTGAGGTGTTGGATTAGAACTGAGGTATGGCTGTGAACTCAGGGTTTCAATATACAGAGAAATTGGTATAGAAGTAAACGGGAGTGTAAATGCAAGTATATATGAGGGGGAATGGATCCCCTAGAGCTCTCCCACGGACAGGGCCTGGAGCAGTGACATCCAGGGGTGACGAGCAGACTTACTGGCCAGATCGGATTCTGAATATCTTTTCTATTAAGGGGAAGCCGAGTTCCTGGGAGAAATGGATAATTCCAGGACTGCAGTAAGTAAAGGGCAGATGAGTTTGGAATCTCTTATATCAGAAAGCCAGGAAGTGCTCAAAGAATGATGGAGACACGTCAAGAGGACCCAGAAACCAGCTTGAAGGGGTTCCTACCAGAAAAATTAGGGACAAATTAAAAATCAAAATAAATAGTGAAAGTAACAGATCATAATCCACTTAATAATAGGAAATCTCAAGTTCCCTGAAAATATACAAATAATAAAAGAATAAATTGAAAATTTGGTGAAGAATGGAATATTTACATAGCCCCAAAGCTTCTCCATAAAATGCTCACTAATTACAAAACGGATAGAGTACTTTACCAAGCCAGGAAAAGCCTCACAGACAGATCCTACCGTAAGTGGTCAAAGTGAGCAGCAGCGGTGATGGGAGAAACAGAAATCACACGCAACCTAATAAAATGCACTGAGAAGAGCACAGCATTTCTGTGATATTCCTAGCAAAGACGAAGTCTGAATCTGGTCATAAGGAAACACCAGACAGACTCAGAGTGGGGATGCTGCCATCTTCAAAGCGTAAGGTCACGAAGCCAAGGGAAGACTGAACAGGGAGATGATGGACAACCAGATGCACTGCGTGGTTCTGACCTGGATCCTACGGGACATGCCGGCGATGACTGGCCAAACCTGGCTGGATCTTGGGGCTGGGATGGTAGTGATGAGTCGATGTCAATGGCCTTATTTGGACAGTTGGATTGTGGTTATAAAGAACAGTGTCCTTGTTTAAAGGAAATTATACCCTGATATATTTGGCATGACGGAGTCAACTTACTCCCAAATGGTTTAGGAAAAAATTGTTCTCTGCACTGTACTTCTAACTTTTCTCTAACTTCCTGATTGCTTTTTAAAAAATGATGAAGCAGAAGAAGTTGCAGCAGAGAAAGGTCAAAACAGACCAAACTCCCACAGAAAACAACTATAAATTCTGGTCAAAAGTGAAAACATAACTATGCAAAGACACTGAAGAGTCAATGAAAGCAGGCAGATTTGGGAGGAAGTCAAAATTAGAAGAAGGGACAAGTCTGGAGGGAGCTTCCTGTCCTTAATGCCTTTGGGCCTAAGAGCAGGCCACGGTCAGGTCCCCACACAGAAGGCTTAACGCCCCCAGAGAAAATCCACTGTCTTTCCGTCCTGAAGAACCAGCATGAAGAACTCAGAGCGACCTCATCCACCAAAAATGTGAGGGGACTCTCAAACAGGACGGAGACGGGGGAGACCCACTTTCTATGTACAAGCTCTGTCCGAGTTTCCAGCTGACTCCTGAACCATTTATGTGCACATCGCACATCGGACACTAAGAGACCTACCTGAAGACCGAAGAGCTGAACTGAGGTATAAGTGACTATGCATTGTAGGTGAGACAAAGTTGCAAGCTAATTGCCTGCCAAAGCAGAAGGATGGACAGTCCCCAGAGGAATAAGACAAAATCCAGGATCTCTACAGCACAGCCCCCACAGTGCTCAGCACTACACTGCCTAAAAAACAGCTGTAGCCACATGAGGCTATTGAGCACTTAAAATGTGGTTAGGGCAACTGATGAACTAGATTTTTTACTTAATGTTGATTAATTAAAATTTTTAAATTAATTCAATTATTGGCAAACTCTTAAGTATGTTTGGAACAACTGGATAGGTGAATCTAGTATTTTAATTATAAGTTTTATGAAATCTAAATACAGATTAAATATTTCCAATGGAAATTTAGTGTCAGAATTGAGGTCGGCTGCAAGTGTAAAGTATACACCAGGATTTGAAGACTTAGTACACAAAAAAGAACGTAAAATATCTTATCGTAAATTTTTAACAGTGATTACACGTTGAAATGATAATATTTTGGGTATACTGGTTAAATAAAAATATTATTAAAATTAATTCCACCTATTTCTTTTTAATGTTTCTAATATGGCTATTAGAAAAATTTAAAGAATGTACTATATAACTATATTATTTTTGTATCACATTATATTTCTATTGGAGAGAACTGTTAGGGGTTTTATCCAAAATACTTAAATACAAAGAACTGGAGAAATGTGACCTTTCTCAAAGGAAAACAATACAGGCCAACCCTGAGATGCCCCAGATATAGAATTATCATTCAAAGACTTTAAAACAGCTATTTTAACTACATTTAATGAATTAAGAGAAATATGCTCATAACTGAAGAAAAAACCAGGAAATCTAAGCAGGTAAACAGACATTATAAAAAAGAACCAATGGAGATTCTAGAACTGAAAAATACAATGTCTAATATTAAAAGTTCACTGGATGGGCTTAACAGTAGGATGGAGATGCTAAGAAAGAGCCAGTTAACTTGAAGATAGATCAATAGATAGTATCTAATCTGAAAAACAGAAAGGAAAAAATATTTTTTAAAATGAACAGAAGATTAATGATACCAAAATAAAAGAAAAAAAATGAACAGAGCCTCAGGAGCCTGTGGGACAAAGCCAAAATATCTGAGAGAGGAGAGGATGAGTAGAAAAATAATGAAGAAATAACGGCTGAAAACTCCAGATTCAGCAAAAGAAAAAATTAAAGGGGAGAGAACACATTGGAACTGTGTCGTGGTCTGCTCAAGAAGAAAGGGCGCTGCCAACGGTAAAGAAAATAAATCAGAAGAAGGGAGAAGGGCCAGTCCCTGCGGTTATAAGACTAGAAATGTCTCCAATCCATTGCGCTGCTGTGTTCCTAGCACGCAACTCCCCTGTAGTAAAAGTAAGCAAATAGGTTGGGTTAGGATAGTAACAAATTCTAGGAGGGAAGAGACTTTTAGATACAATGAAGTGGATGACACCAGATTTGGATTAAGAACTAATACAGAGTAAAAAGACATATTTGTGTGTGTGTGTGTGTGTGTGTGTGTGTGTTATCGGGCTATCGAGTAGGAACTGCACTACTGACACTCCCACCCAGCTTTTCCACTCTTGTTTTACTATATCGATCTCCATGGATTTATTTTACGAGAGTTCAACTCCTCCTATATTGTATATTCCCTTTTTTAAGGGCCCTGAGGGCACAGACCACGCCAAATTTTCACCAGGGTGGGGAGGAGGAGGACCCAAGGGCCCGCAGTCCACCACATTCGCCCCAAGGAACTGCACGGCCCCCTGCTGCAGACCCCTTACTGGCTCCCTGCAGCTCCCAAGACTAAGGTCCTACTCCTAGATTGTACTTGTCAGGACTGGCCTCTAGGCCCACACCCGGACACATACCCTCTCACTTCAGGGATGAATGACTCTCCCCAGCTCCCTGAATTACACACGCCATGCTGATGCCACATGGAAGCTTTCACAGAGGCTGTTCCCTCTCCTATCACATACTTCCCCACTTCTGGCTAATGCCCACTCCTCAGCCAAAACTCAACTAAACACCCCTTCTCCCAAAAGCCTTCCTGGAGACCACCCTCATCTCTGGATCATTCTCCCGACTCTGAATCCCACACTCTCAACGCCTGCAGTGATCTCTCCCTGGACTGGGATCCCCCAAAGGGCAGGCTGCTGTCTATGGCTCTGCAGTGGGCCCTGCATTTCATAGGTGTGCAAAACTATTTGCTGCAAAACAAATGCTGAAATACTCAACTCCAAAATCTAACTTGACTAATACTTTTTATATGGAAAGCCTTAAAAAAAAAAGAAAGAAAATGGCTGAGACAGTGCTGCAAGCAAAACCTGACCCAAGTGCATAGTGGCCATCCCAACTCTGCTGAAATGTACTGAGGTGAATTGTGAAAAGTAAACAGAACTTTAAGTGCTCATTCAAGACACAGAGGGGGGCGGGTCAGAACAGGTTGCATGCTCCTGTGACCCACTTCACCTTTTCCATCAGTGGGGTATTCCAAGCTGTTATATGCACCGTACCTGAGCCAGTACATCTTGAAACTGTTCTCTCATGAGAGGCGGCAGGAACGTTGTGACAATTCTTCTCGGTTCACTCTGTGACACCGTCAGGCTGTGACTGGTATCAAGCAGCTGAAAGACTCTTTTCAGCTCATCTCCTTTTTCTGTAATTTTTTGAAATAAAATGCATTTGACATCCAGGAAGGACAGTATTGGATTTGCAACAGCTGTAGCTATAAAAGAGAGAGTTATTTATTAAACATGCTTTAAGCTAAGACACTAAAAGCCATTTCACTGTGAACTCCTGAAACAGTATTTCTTCTGCTATACCTGGGTTTGCACCTCTAACTATTACCTGACCTGCCATGGCAAGTCTACAGTCATTTCTTCATCTCTGAAATCTGGTCAGTCTAAAATAACAGTATTAACATTAGAAAGAAAAAATAAGGCAAAGATGATCTTCCTTATAAAGAATCTGCATCATTACTAGTGAAAAAGATGGATATTTGAATAAAGTTAGTGAGAATTAATATCACTTAAACAAATATTTAAAATATCATATTCACTTTTCATCCCCTTGCCAGTTTTTGAGAAATGTGATTCTCAAATCTACATCATTTCCCTGGCAAAGACAAGGCAGAGGTGAGAATCAGCTGGACACCAAGGCAGGAAGGCCTGGAGCGCTCTCAGCCCCCAGGGCTCGTGCCTCCCGGGAGACGCAGCAGCATCCCTGCGGAGGGCTCCCACCCAGCGCACCTGCATCGCCCCAAGAGAGCCGACACACCGCAGGCCTCCCTGGCCTCCATCTAGAACAAAAACAGCTACAGAAACACCGAAACACAGTCCTACAAATCACCTCATGGCACCAATCAGTATCATAAAATGGATTATTGCATTCTGATATTTTATAACCGACCAGGGAATGAGGGGACTAAGAAGAATGGTAGTTTGGTAAATCTATTTATCTACAAAGTTGGTGGCCATAGCTTATGTAGTAGCTCTGCTTACACAGTAAATTCTGAGTGTCCTTAACATTGCCTCATCTTTGATGAACTTTACTCACAGGAGGGAGTGAGGGAAGGATGACTTTGGCTGCTTCCCACCAATTGAGAATTGCTTATCAAGCTATTGAATCTCTCCCATGCGAGGACAGTGTGGATTTAGTCTTGGGGTGACCTGGGCCAGATGATAAATTCAAAGGACAGGATAGGATGTCACAGCTCCAACGTGAGTCACCCCGGAGGTGCTAGGGGATTCCCGCAACCCTGCAGGATGACTGAGCTGTCTTCTGTTTGAGGTGGTGCAGCAGAAAACGTGAGTGCCCCCACAGTCTGTGGAGCCCTGCCACATGTCCTAACTGAGACATATGGCAGGTTAGCAGGTCCTGAGGCCCCTTATTCCTCCCCAAGGCGGCCCTGGTCGTCACCGAGGCTCAGGGGTCCATGCTGGGTGCTGGGGATGCCCACAGCCTGCATGATGGAGAAGCCTCCATAACCAGGACACATGGAGACCCAGAAAAGAGGGTGGCTGGTTCGGCATGACAGGATGAAGTTCTCAGGAGAAGCTGCTGAGAGGGAAGAGGTGACACTTCCCCTGGAACTCGGTGCTCCCAAGAGTGAGGGGCGGGCCGTGGAGGTGCTGGGGTGGACAGCTGGCTGGGCCAAGGAGGACGGGACATGCAGAGGGGGCGTCGGCCAGAAGGTGAGCCTGCAGAACCAGCACGAGCCAGCTGATGGCGGCCCTGTCCTCTGGCCTTGGGCTGTGGCCGTGGGATGCCGCCGTGGGGTGGTGGAATTGGTCACGTACCCAATTTTCATTCATAAACCTCTCTCTGGAATCACGCAGAGGAGGGACAAGAAGGGGAAGCGTGACGGGCTGGGGACACACTGGGTAATCACAGCTGCCCGGGCAAGTACTAGTGCAGGTCTATGCTGATGCGATGGTCATGGAGTGAACACAGGGCTGAATAAAAGACATGTTAAAATAGACTAGTAGAGTCTACAGAACCTTCTGATTTGATAGGCAAGGTGTGCTGGGTGAGCTGAATGGGCCTGTAACTACGGCAGAATTGACAATATGTGATTTCCAGATGACATCACAAAAGGCATTACAGCTTCTGCCTAGTCCTTCTAAGACGCTCACACCCATCAGCAGGCTGTGAGGAAGCCACGTGGAGAGGCCCCATGCAGGTGTTCTGGCCGACAGCCCCAGATGGGGTTCCAGTCACCAGCCGCCACTGACTGCTGGCACCTGAGGGAGCCACCACCCTTCACAGGCTTCCAGCGCCCGACATCGCCGCTCCCTGCCTTTGCCGCTCCCCTGCTGAACTGCATGGGGCAGAGACAAGCTGCCCCTGGGACCTGCCCAAATTGCTGATCTGTGGGCAAATTAATATTATTGCTAAATTTCAAGACTCTGGGGAAGTGTGCACATGGCAATAGATAACTAAAACAGAAGAAAAGTTTGTGGGAGAGTAATCGGTTCCATCTGGGGTATCTAAGTGGGAATGTCCATTTGAAGATTGACTACATAAATCTGGAGATCAGACAGGGTGGGGCTGGAGACGCAGTGTGGGAAATGGCCTTGCGGAAGCCATGGGCAAAGCACACCAAGCAGGAAAAGAAGGGAGTCTATGGAACACTGACTTATAAGGAAGTGGAATTCATTCAAAAAATATTTACTGATCACCTATTTCAGCCACTGCTTGGGGCACTGAGAACCATGCAGTAAACAAAACAGGTAAGATCTGCTCTGGGACATTTAGGACCTGGAGGGGAGCAGACAGATGAGGAACAGCCAAGTAAGTGATGATGTAAGGCAGACAGTGGCAAGTGTCGCAAAGACGGTTAGATGGAGCGAGGGGGAGAGCAGCGGGGAGCCATCGGGCAGGCAGTCCTCTAGGAAGTGTGATGAACTGAGCAGGATGGATGAAATGAGCCAGGCAGCCAAGACGCTGGAGTAAGAATGTCCTAACCAGGGAAAATAGCAACAGGCAAAGAGCGCCTGAGCAGGAAGGAGGTGGGAGTGCTCGGGAGAGCAAAGGCCAGTGTGTGCAGAGCGCACCTGTGCCAGGCGAGGCAGAGGGCAGCACCTGCTGAGATCGGGGTGGGTGACACTGCGGGGCCTGCACCAGGGCTGGGTTTTCCCCAACTGCAATGGGAAGGTCTGGGATAGTCCAGACCAAGGGAAGGCTCTTCCGTAACATATGTTGGTTTCTGGCTGCAAGGCTGAGAGTAAATCACAGGGGAGCAAGAAACGAGGAAAAGAGCAGAGAGGAGGCAATTCTTAGAGTCTAAAAAGAGGTGATTGTGACTTGGACCAGGTGGTAGCCCTGGATATGGAAAAAATAATAGACAAATTAGAGATGTAATCAAGATACAGAGCAGACAAGGTGTTGCTGATAGATGGACTCAGCATGGGATAGGAAGAAAAAAAGAAGTCGTGGATAATTCCCAGGTGTTGGACGTGAGGTGCCTCTTACTGAGAGGGAGGACACTGGGAGTCAAGGGCTCTGTTTGCCGGCTCATGTTTGAAATGCCAATTAGATGAAGTCCAAGCAGAAAGTTCAGGGAAGTAACTGGAGATATGATCGGGAGTTTAGCCAGAATGAGCTACCGTTTTGGTTACAGATGGGACCTAGGGGCCTGGAAGCAGAAGCTCACCTTGGATGAGTGGACAGGGAGTAGAGAATTGGGCACAGAGCCCTGAGGGAGAAGAAAGGACTTAAATCTCCCGTGAGACTTCCAAGCATGTCCAAATGCGCAGGGGTCGCTCGATGCTTCCCTGTCCATTTCTGACTGTGGCCTGGAATCCCAGGAGCGGCTGATTCACACGGAGGAACTGCACAGTTCAACACCAGTTACTGAACCATTTCCCCCCAGTCTACCCAGTCTGGAATTCCTCTTCCTGCTCCCAGTGTCATCGAGGGACCCCTCTTCTTAATTTACGTCTCCATCTTGAAATCTCTTTTTCAGATTTTTCATGTATATTTTTAGTGGCTTTCCAAGAAGCCCTATCTTTGCAATCAATAATTCTAATTTAAAAGTATCAGAAAATATTGATTTGAAACCATTTTTAATTGCTTGAGGGAATACTTTTTTAATTTCACATGCCTAACGCAACTTCTGAGATGTAAAATGAAAGTCAAACTTGAAGAACCTGCTAGTGGGTGTACAGACTGACATAATCTTTCTGGAGGGCAATGTGACAACATTTTCTACATCCGTTTAGGACACAGAAAGTCACAACAGACTGTAACTCTCAGTCTAACAAAGAGAACAAGTAGGATAAAGCTTAGAATTACATGGTGTTTAAACCCAGCAGAGAACTGAGGACGCAAAGAAACTAAATTCCAGAAAGGACAAGCCACTTCCACTCCTCAGGGACAAAGGCCAGCGACTCCTTTCATCCTTGCAAAGCAATGGGAAGAGAAGCAAATTCATTCAAGACAGGGGTAAGGAAAGAACCACCCGTGGTTTAGTGGCCACGTGTGCACTGGTGCGATGGATTCGCACCCCAGGGACGTTAGTCACAGAGCAGATCTGCAACTGTCCCCTTGGGCCTTCATGTGGGTATGTCAGTAGCACACCAAATCTGGGGCGAGGCCCAGAGCTGCATAATGTGCCCCGAGGCTCACATGGGCTTCAGCCAGGGTCAGGCTGAGCACGGGTGGAGGAATGGAAGCAAGGGCCCCTGAAGCATATGGGCCTCACTGATTGTGCCTCAGTGGCCCACTGCAGAATGGAGGCAGGGCAGCAGGGCGAGACACCTCCCAAGGTTCAGAAAGCGAGGGTCTGGGCTGGAGGACTACGAGAGCTCCCCAGAGATGCTCCAAAACTGGCATCTGGACCAGGAAGCAGAGAGCCCCGGAATTTCCCAGTGCTTAGAGCTCAAAACCTGTTTAAAGGAAGCACTTGAAACAAGTGGTAACTTAAATCTAACTGAAAGTGCAACCAGCTCCAGACACAGCTCAGCTCAGAGATTAGGCTGAGACACACATCTCACAGGAGCCTGACAGAAAAAGGGGCATTCCTTTTTCTGGTGGTAAATATTAGTTACTTCTGTCTCTACTTTTCTTACACAGAGGTCTGGCATTAAATCTTTTAAAAACTGTAAGACAAGTGAAATAAGAAAAGGTGCCTAGTCAAGAGCAAAAACAGTCATCAGAAGACCCACAGAAAGAACAGATGCAGAAATGGTCAGGTTTTTAAACTAAGAATAATAAATGTGTTAAAGAGATTAAAGGAAAAATTGACAATCTGCTGAACATATGGAGAATTTCAGCAGAGAAATGGAAAGTATTTTTTTAAGTACATGAAAAGGCTAGAAATTAGAAATTAAAAATACCCTTATCAGAAGTTAAAAAAAAAACATTTGATTTGCTTAATAGCAAACTGTATATAGTAGAAGAAAGGACTGGTGAATATAAAGTCAGGCCCATAGAAACGATTCAAATTGAAACATAAAGCAAAACACATTTTTAAAGGAAATGAGATATCAGGTATCTGTGGCTCACAGATTCACCCCATGAATTGTGCTTATTTAATATATGAGTTATATAAGTACACACACACACACACACACACACACACACACACACACACACACACACATATATATATATATATATATATATATATATATATATGGGCATCCATGGAATAGAGAGGCCGGCTGAACACTTAATGGTGACCACCTTTGAAGAGGAATAAGGTGCTAGGAGACATTACTCATGTATATATTATTTTTTTAGTTTGAAAAAGGAAAAATGATTCAACACATCAGAAAATACTTCAGTAAAAATAAAAAGCAAATGACCAATGAAAAAAGACCCTGACGGCCCATAAGGCAGAAAAGGGGTTAATGTCTTTACTACAAACAGAGCTCATGCGATTCCTTAAAAGACCGACCCACTGGAGATAAATGGGCAAAGGACAGAACTGGCAGCTCACAAAAGAAAAAGACATGAACCTGAAAGACTTGAGAATCACAGTTAACCTCGCTGGAGACATGCAAATTAAAATCACAATATGAAAATGTTTTTCATATCAAATGGACAAAATGTAGAAGATAATGCTCTGTGCTGGGATGCTTAGAAATGAGCACGTGTAACTATCACCCGTGGGGATGCACAGGTACAAACTTCCTATGGGGTGATTTGGTAGCGCTCCCTAGAGCCTTGAGTGTGGGTGCCAAGAATCCCACTCCATTCGTCTTCCTTGTACTATCAGAAAGTGAGTTAAATAGACTAAGATGTGTCTAAAATACACGGTAGACATGGAGCTGTCAAACTGGAATGGACTTATGATTAATGATAAATCTGGGGGTTGGAAATTACTAGTTAACCCCCACCGCCCATTCTCCCCTCTTCCCTGAGAAGCATCCTGAGATCTGGGTACACATACAGCCACCCACAGAGGTCTATCTCCCGGGTTCCCTAGTGGATGTACCCAACCATGGGATTAAAGTCTCACCAATTGGATTTAAGTACAAGTGCCAAGGATGACTTCTGCCTCGGGTGCCTTTTCCCACTTACAAGGCAAAATCCAGCTCATCCTCTCATCGTGTCGCCTCAGGCGCTTTGGCTCCTTGGGTCACGTGCTCCCGGTGTCTTCTCAGTATGTGCTTCTGTTACGGCATTTGTCTCACTCCCCCGAAACTCTGTATCTGCCTCTCCACCAGGGCAGGCCCCCTGTTGGACCCACCTCTTTATCCTCAGTACTTAAGACAGTACTTCTCATATCCTGAGGCTCAGAAAATGTTTGTGAATGAAGGACAGAAGAAAGAAAGAAAGGAACAACTGAATGAGCAAAGTAAAGGACGTATGCTTTGGGGAAATTATAGGGTCAAATTTTATTGCATGAAAACTGAGTGATCCAAATGAGTTGAAAACTTATGTCTATCCCAAACCTGCACACAAATGTTTATAGCAGATTTTTTCATAATCACCGAGATGTAGAACAACCAAGGTGTCTGTCAAAGTGAATAGATAACTTGCGGTACGTCCATACAGAGAATATCATTCAGAGATGAGAAGAAAGAAGCCGGCACACCATGAAAAGACAAGGAGTCACCGTGCACACGGCGGGGTAGAGGAAGCCGTCGGAAAGGCTGCGCGCTGTGCGATTCCAGCTGTGCGCCCCTCCGGAAGGGGCAGAGCTATGAATGTAGGAGAGAGATGAGGGGTTACCTGGGAATAGGGGGAGGCAGAAAAAGCAGAGCACAGGGGATTTTTAGGGCAGTGACACTATTCTGTGTGATGCTGTCATAGTGGACACAGGTTATGATATGCTTATCAAGACCCAGAGAATATGCAACGCAAAGAGCGAGCTCTAACATAACTGCAGACTTTTAGTTAATGATGGTATTATCAATAACGGCTCCCCAATTGTAACAAATGTACCTCGTAAATGCAAGGTGTTAATAATGGGGGATACTGGGGGTGGGGAGCAAAGAGGTATATGGGAACTCTCTGTACTTTAGCTCAATTTTTCTGTACACCTAGAACTACGAAAAGAAGGTGTATTCTTACAGACTGCAAGAAGGGACAAGTGGTTACCAAAGGGCAGGGGTTGGGGAGGGTGAGTGGGGAAGGAGAGAGAAGGGGATTAAGGGGCACTATAATTAGCAATCACAATACAGGTAGGTCACAGGGAAGGCAGTGTAACACAGAGAAGACAAGTAATGACTCTACAGCATCTTACTATGCTGGCAGACAGTGACTGCAATGGGGGAGTGAGGAATTGATAATATGGGTGAATGCTGAAACCACAATGTTGTTCATGTGGAAACTTCACAAGATTGTACATCAATGATATTTTTTTTTATTTAACTTAATTGAAGTTAAAAACTAAGAAAAAAAAAGAAAGTCTACTAATTAAAAAGAAAACTGAGTGAGGATGTATACTATATAACTTAGCTAAATCCATGGATTTTGAAATTCAAATCCCAATGTTGCCACTTAAAAACTACATAACTTCTGGGCAAGTGGCTTAATCAAGCTGTGCCTCAGTTTCCCTGTAAAGAAATTAGGGGCAATAATAACAGAATCTACTTCATAGCTTTATTGTGGGGATTAAATGACAATCTGAAGCCTCTGTACAGAATCTGGTACATACTAAACATACATTAAGTGATATCTACTGTTAGTATTATTTGCTCATGAATATTTACTTGAAGAAGAAGGTCTGCACGTAATTTGGAAACCATTCTTTGAATTCACGCTACATGGTAGAGAGTGTGGTCTTACACATGTGCATTTTCATGTGCGAGGCCACAACGTATGCCAATGTGGTGTAATCATTTTGCACATTAAATCCCTGTGGTACAAAAGAAAACAGGTTATCTTCGAGTACACATTACAAATGTGGCCAACCTCCTATCTGTTCCTGTTCAGAGAGAATAGCCAGAGGCTAAAAATGCTGCTAGTCATGACCTTCTTGCCAAGGTTTCAAAACCTGCTCTTAAAGTGAACACAAAATTGTGGTTTCAGATTCACTTTTTTAGCAGGTCCACTTATCTTCAAAAAAGGGAAGATAAAGAAGCTTTTGAAGAGAAAATCCGCCTGCATCTTGACTACCAGTGACTCATTTCTTTGGTGGACAGTAAAGAGAAAATTTGGGTTCTCTGAGCTCTCCTGTAGTGCCTCACTGGATACCCAACACCAGTCAGAGGCAGAGATGAAGACAACAGCGCCAAAGGTGTCAATCTTTGTGACCTTGGCTTGGGCAATGTCTTTGATACAACATCAGAAACACCAGAAACCAAAGAAGGAATAGGTTAACTGGACTTTATTAAACTTAAACAATTTTGTGCTTCAGAGGGCACTATCAAGAAAGTGAAAAGACACCCCACAGCATGGAAGAAATTATTTGTCAATCGTATATCTAATAAGGATCTAGCATGTATAATATATCAAGAACTCTTACAACTCACCAATAAAAAAGAGAACCCAATTTTTAAATGGGCAGAGGATTTGAATAGACACTTCACCCAAGAAAAGACACAAAAGACCAGTAAATACATGAAAAAATGCTCAATATCACCAGTCATTAGGGAAATACAATCAGAACCACAATGAATACCACTTTATACCCACCAGGATGGCAATAAGCAACAATAACAAGTATTAGTAAAGATGTTAGAGATATTGGAACCCTTACACATGCAAAGTGGTACAGCTGCTTTGCAAAATAGATTGGTAGTTTCTCAAAGAGTTAAACATAATTATGGTTATATGGTAACTACTATATGACCCAGAAATTTCACTCCCAGGCATTTACTCAAGGGAATTGAAAACATATGTCCACACAAAAATCTCACACACAGATGTTTACAGCAGCATACTGACAATAGCCAAAAAGAAGAAATAACCCAAAGGTCCATCAACTGACGAATTGATAAACAAAAATTGGTCTATCCATTCAGTGGACTAATATTCAATCATAAAAAGGAATTTTTTAATAAGACAATGTGTGTGGTCTTTTACACATTATTTGAAGAAACTGTCACATCTTTATATATCTTGAAAGCAAAAATAAATATCTTTGGAATAGGAAATTATAAGAGAAAAAAAAGGAATGAAGCACAGATTCATGCTACAACATGGATAAGCCCTGAACACATTATGCTAAGGGCAGACCCAAGAGACATATACTGTAGGATTCCACTTACATAAAATGTCCAGAGTGAGCAAATCTGTGAGAAAGTGGTTGCCACGGGCTGGGGGGAAAGGGGAAATGGGACTGCTAACGGTTTGGGGGTTTCTTTTTGGGGATGATGAAAATTACATAGTAGTAATGGTCACAAAATGTTGTGAATATACTAATAGTCACCGACTGTACACTTTAAAATGGATTGATTTTTATGGCATGTGAATTAAATCCAATCAGAAATGAGGGAGGAAAGGAGGAGGAAGAGGAGAAGGGGTGCAGGTGGCCGATGGGGAGGAGCAGCCCTTGGTGGGCGGGAGGGAAGCTGGACCCTGGGCACTCTTGGCAAAGGCAGTACCTTTCCAACAATCTTTAAGGTAATATTTTACTTGGTGGTTATCAAGAATATGATTCAAAAACAGGCAGGAAGCAGGACAAAAGCCCGACATGCACACATACCCCAGAGACAGTCACAGGGGCACAGGGGTGTCTGCTTACACGGGCATCCTGGGTCCCGCCCAGGCTCACCACCTGGCTCCTCACCCCTGCCCCCACCGACAGAAGGCCCTAGTGTCAGCAGTCACCCTGCTATTACATGCATTTATGAATTTATAAACTCATAGACTCTGCCAATCTGTGGTTTATTAGTGTTTCAAAAAACAGGAGAAATTTAGTCTGATTCATTCCTTTCTGGCCACTCTCAGCATAAGAACTAGAAACAAAAGTCTCCCTTAACTCACGTGAATCAAGAAGACTAAGGAAGTTTCACAGCACCAGTTTTCGAGGCTCCTAACTTGGCTAACCTTCTCAGAAAAAAAAATTACGGTTTCCTGCTGGACTTTACAATTAAATGCAGGTGCATAATTATTTCATATTCGAAAATTGACGGATGTGCATGGAACTGTAGGAGCATAAAGAATCAGCCTAGGTGATACTCCTAAAGCCCTAGATTTGAAGAATCTCAAGTTGTCAGGGTTGCAGAAATGAATGAGAATTATCTTTAATGTGCAAGACATCCACACTGGCTGGCGCTCTGCTCTACTTCTCTTCCTCTCTGCCTGCGTGGCATCCGTCTGGGCCTGTCTTATTTGCGTAGGTCTCCATAGGTGGGTCTCTGTGTAAAGGATACACAGCCTTCTCCAACTAGGTAAATTTAACTGAACAGAAACCCAGAATCATAATGTGTAAGTTTCCAGAAGAACATGGACTAGTTTGTGTTCATACAGTCAAAATGTATTTATTAAGCTCCCTTTTAGAAGTTTGGGGGTCAATGAACAAAAGTGGAAAAATCATGAATCTCCTGAAGCTTATATTCTAATACTGGAAGACAGACAATAACTAAAATTAGTAAATTATATAAGTGCATAAGTACTATGGACCTAAATGGAGCAGAGCAGGTGACACTGAAGGAGCCCAGGAAGGGGACAACAGTTAGGGTCAGCAGGCCTGGTGAAGGACAACTGAACTCCACTCTGAGCGAAGTGGGAAGCCCTTGAGGGTTAAATACAGAGAAGAGGGTTAAGTAAGGGTTATAATGTAGCTTTGCACCTGAAGGATCCCTCTGGCTGTATCTCAAGAATAGACTTACAGGGGTAAGGTAGGTAAGGGAGGAAATAAGGAGACCAGTTACAAGCCCACAGCAAAAATCTAGGCAAAAGATGGTGGCTTGAAGCAGGGTGGTTTTGGTGAAAATGTTGAAAATGATACTAGATGTATTCTGAAGGAACAGTTGCATTTTCTTACAGATTTAACTGGCATTCAAAGAGAAAGGTTGGATGAAGCAGCCGTGAACTGAGTTGGGCAAGACCACAGGTAGACAGTTTTGGAGGGGAAGATCAAGAGCTCCATTCTGGACATGCCTACTAGACATCCAAGGGGAGATAACGAATAGGCAGTTGGGTATATGAGCCTGAGTTCAGGGGACAGACTGGGGCTGAAGACATAAGTTTGGGGGTTGTTGGCATATGCTGTATATAAAGGTATGATATCAGATAAGCCCACCAAAAAAAGTAGATGTAAAAAAGAAAAGATACCAGAGCCTCTCCCTGGGGTGCTCCTAACATTCAGAGTTCAGGAGATGAGAAGGAATTAGCACAAGAGAGAGAAAGAGCAACCAGGGAGGTGGAAAACCAGGAGACTGGCGTGTCCTGGAAACCAAGTGAAGAAAGGCAGCGTCCCCTGATAATGCTACATGCTGATAACATCACGTGAGGACCAACAATCGCCCTTTGGGTTAAGCCATGAGGGAACCACCGATAACCCTAACAGCAGTCCTACCGATGGCACTGGGCATTTGTGGGTGCAGGGGGCACCTAAGTAAGTTAACAGATAAATTCAGGGGAAAAGAATTAGTGACAATAAATAAAGACAACTATTTCAAGGAACTCTGCCATAAAGCTGAGAAGTGGTGTGCTAACTGGAGGAGGGATGGGGGTCAGGGGAAAAATTTCTTTAAGATGGAGAATGAGTAGCATGTTTGAATACTCCTGACGGCGATCCAGGAGCGAGGCAAAGAGGAATGAAGCAGCAGAGCAATGAGAGAACTGCCGGTTCCCACGGGTTTGCCAGTAGACAGCAGCTCAATTCATGGATGAGCCTTTTTCTGGAGCACAGACGGTTCACCCATCATGACAGAGAAGGCAGAGAGTGTGTGGCCACAGAGGTGGTGTGGACAGCTTGCAGCAGTTCCTTTCTGCTTGGGCAGCGCTTATATTTTCTCAGTGAGATAGGAAGTTGGGTCATCACAGCAAGTGAGGATGGGGAGGACTATCAGAATTAAGGAGGGGATAGGAATGAAATGGTTGCTAGGAGAGAAGACGAGGAGAGAGGGAGAGATACAGTGATTGCCAGGGAGTCTTTAGGAGCCCATCTGAGGTCAGGGACATGAACTTAAGAGCCAGTATCAGGAGGTGGAGAGCTGGATTTAATTCAGGTTGGGGTTTTGGAAAGTGAGTGTGACACAGGAAGGTGAAGGTGTGTGCACAGGAAGTGATGACATGTGCACGTGTTGCTCAGAAAGGGACACCAACAATGATGGTAATTATCACTGTAACTGAGATAATTGGACATGGCTGAAGCTAAGAGACAAAAAACTCAAGCTTATGAAGAGCTTTAAGAAGGAAAAATATTTTAATTCAATTAGCACTTATTGGAGACTAACTAGGCCAGGAAATGTGCTTAAAATTTATAACCACCTGTCACTGAACCCTCCCCATGCCCAGTCACTTATGGCTCCTCCCATTTCATAGGTGAGGAAACTGATGCTCAGAGTAGGCAAGCAATTTGCCCAGGATCACACAACTGCTTAGCCCAGAGCCGGGTCCGGGAAAAGAGCTCTACCCAGGTATCAAATTTGCATGGTTGCCAATGGCCAAGGCTTTCCTATTGCTTTTCACAAAAGTAATAACAAGCTCCTTGAAGGCAGTGGCAACCACAGGTGGTTCAGAGCACCCGTCTCCTGCCTCATCCCATTCTCCAAGCGCGTGGGGAGGAGCTGCTGTAATTGCATCCCTTGTTGCAGTTGTTGCTGATACAAACAACTGCCTTCTTTATTTTATCCATAAATTTGCTTCCTAATAACAATAAGGCATGCCAGGGCTTTGGCCTCATGCCTTATTACGCCACCTGAGGAGTGAGATAATCACCCAGAAATGTACTGCCTGTTGTGCATTTTATTACTTGAATACAAAGCGATTCAATTCAAGGAACACTTAGTCAAAGACAGCATGGAAAAAAATAATAATCATATGAAAAGTAATTCCTCCTAATGCTACTGAGTACACTGCGGGGAATAATCCTCTCCCAGTGGGAGAATGGTCTAGATGACCTGTCGGGTCTTCTCTGGCTCTAATTTCTTCCAACTGCAGGATTTTAAGAGCTAGTGAGACTTCAATTACAATATGAATATTCCAAAGAGCAAAATGGAGCCTATTTGTGTGTTCGACCTAAACATTCTGGGTATAAGCATCTGCCCAGCAACAATTCTCTCAGCGATTCATTCTTCAGCAAACACTGCAGGCCATTATTGGTAGGCTGGAGGAATAGAAAAAGGATGACCCACCTGACCCTCACCATCTAACTCGGGATTTAAGGAAAATGGAAACATGTTTTAAACGTCAGAAACAAGGTATCCACACAGCATATCCAAGTACACTGATGAAGCAAGAGAAATTCACCAACACCTTGTCTTCCCAGATTTGATGAGATGGGAACTAGATCAGCCCATCTCAGGGGTGGGATTAGACTTTTCCCAAGAGATGCTGCCATCAGTTCATCTCAAGGGGAAAAGAGCTATTCCATTTGTAGTTTCCTCAAGCAGAAATAATACGGTTTTTTATTGTTATTAAGACTTTTTTCTTTTAAATGCATTTGCTATTATTAAAAATTAGTTTTAAAAGGCTGCTGAAGCATACATAGACATGTATGTAGCTTTGAAACCTTGGACCTTTCTTAGAAATGCAAATTCTCAGGCCCCACCCAAACCAGAGTTTTCTGGGGGTGGAGGCCCAGTCATTTGTGTTTTAGCAAGTTAAGACCCCTGCTTTAGAAGAACCTGAAGTTGATTCATAAGTATGAGTCTATAGTTTTTTAAGGATGCTCCTCTGTAAAGTTCCCCTGCTTACCACCAAAATGAAGTTAAAAGAGAGCAGGTATTACATTTAAATTATTCTACTAGATTCACCTAGCAGTAAGTAGGTTCATCCAACAATAACTAGGTTTACCCAGCAATTACTAGGTTCACCCAGTAATAACTAGATTCGCCCAGCAGTAACTAGGTTCATCCAGTAGTAACTAGCTTCACCCAGAAATAAGTATATTCACCCAGCAATAAGTAGGTTCACCTAGCAATAACTGGGCACCTATTTTGCTGGCCATTGGTAAGTCATCAACCTCATGACAACCTTGTGAGTTATCCATATTTTTAGATGTGGAGATTCACAAGTTGATTTACAAATATATTCCAAATTAAACATCAGAGAGAAACCAAATTTACTTATGAGGGCAAAACCCAAACACTCCTGAATCTAATGCTGAGCTTTTTGCCCAACTGTGCCAGGGCTGTGTATGTGTATGTAAGCACACCTACCCCCACATGTGCACATTGAGTGACTTGTGTGCATTCTTATATAAACACATAGATAAGGACATGAAGTTTGCATATATTGATAGAGTAATAAAATCTGTCAAGCCTCAAGGATGCAAACCTTGTGTTTGCAAAGCAGCCTAACAGTTCTGCAACCTACTCAAAAGAACATGTAGAAAATTAAAACCAAGTTATCTATGTAAATATCTAATCAAATATTAGTATTCTGGGGATCATGCTGCCACCATTTGAAGGCAAGTCCCATCTTCCTCAACACAGCCTCATACTCCCTTCATATCTTAGACTTTGCTGGCAACCCCTAGTCAGGAATTATAAGAATGCAAGTTGATTTACAAAATATATTCCAAATGATAGGGTATTGTAAAAAACAATTTAGCCAGTCATCTGCATTCAATTTAGCAGAAAAATCCATGATTATAAACTGACTTGCCTGTCTGGCCTTCACGTCACATGGCTGAGCCACAGCATTCCTCTGCCAAGGGTCTCCCCCTTATATCAGGGTCTCCTCAAATCCCATGCAGGCTCTCATCTTCCTCCCAAACCTCATTTTAACAAATACCTTCTCTTACAGTATAAATCTACCCACACACACTACAAGACATACCCACACAAACTCAGAAATCAAGTTAAAAATACAACACGAAACTCTCAAATTTAATATATTTTAATGGAGTAGTCTATCACTATTATAAATGATAATTATAAACACGCCAAAACATAAAAACGTGTTTAGGACAATGTTAAGAGAAAAGTACAGGGGAATATACGCTATGAATACAATGATATAAAAATAACTGTTGCATGTGGACAGGGGTTAGAAGATGTGACCAAAACAGCTACGTTGGGATGGTAAAGACATCTATTTTTTATTCTGAATGCTCTTTAATAAATGTATCACAGCATGGCAGCTATAATGTGCCCGCCAGGGCCTCCCAGGTGTCACAGGATCTGGCTCCTACCTGAGACTCTTCCCACCTCGCATCCCATGTGCAGAGAAAATGAAGGTTCCTACCGCCAGGATTCTCGCCTGGCCCCAGTGAGCTTGCTCACTGCACACATGTGGGCGATATGTTACTACTGACACTATATAAAGAACTCCACCCAGTGCTCTGGGCTGCAGCAGAGCGAGGCTGGAGTGGTGGCAGCGCCAAGGACAGAGACTGACATGGCTGTGGGGGCAGAGAAGCCAAGGCCTGCTTGCTGCGTGCAGACTTGCTGAGGCACACGGGATTCTAGCACTTGACCTGTCACCACGGGAATAAATGGGAATAAAGTTGGGTATAAACCCTTTCATCCCAAGAACATTCCACTGTCATTTTTCAGTCTCACCAAATCAAGAGTGAACATGTCTGGGGCTGAAACCCACTAGCAAAACACCAAGGTCCATGGGCCCCTCACCCACGCCTCGCACCCCCCCATCTCCTCGTCCCCCCTCCAGCTCCCGTGTGCCTGTCCCCGAGAGAGGCCTCCCTCCCCGCCCTGCCCACCCTGCCTTGTGGAGTCTCTCACTGAAGCCTGTCCTCTGCACCGCACTCACCACATGGGTAATTACACTTGTATTTGGGAAATCGTTAACTTGGTGACAGGCTCCATGAAATAAAATGGGGTTTTTATACCACTGTACCTGCAGCCCCAGAGCACCCAGCACTTAACTGGAGCTCCACAAGTATTGATCAAATTAGTGAATGAAGGATTTTCACAGCCCTGCCATTCAAGGAGCAGTCTTCTCCCAGCACACACACACACACACCCGTCCATCCACTCCTGGATCTTGTCTAGGATCGGCACTCTCTTCCCCTCCATCCAACGTAGAGGTTCCGGCGTCATCCAGTGCCTCCCTCTTTCATCAGTTGACACTCGTGACCCATGTGACTGCTCAGTGTCTGCTCCCTATTAGACCATGAATGTCATGACAGCAGGGACCACAATCTCATCGTGGTGGCCCAAAAAATAATGAATCTTGAGTTCAATTGGATCGAATATTGTATTTTTGTGATCACTTATGTCAGCACAAATGCCTTGCTGTCCCACCCAGCATACCTGAAAAGGCTTAGATTGTTCTGTTTGTAATGTGCTTTCTCCATCATGATACAAAAATCTCATTTCAGAAAGTGTCTCAGAAATCTGCTTTTACCTAATGAACATTCTCCGACTCGCTACCACAGCCAAGGTGATGACAGATACGGCAACAGGCAACAGAAAAACAAGTTGTGTCGGGGACACTGACCGCACATGGCCTGTCAAACAGCTGTTCCATCTCAAAGACTGATTCACTGGCAGCCTTTTAAAATGTAAGAGCTGGAAACCATTACGTTCTCTCCCCCAGCTCCGGCGAGCAGACAAGGAGTGTTTAACACATCCTATTTATAGTGCAGCCAGGCCCAAGCAGGTCCTGGGGGGGCTGGCGGAGGCAAGTCGCGGGGGCGTCCCAGCCTCCGGCTCCAGGGAGGGAAGCTTGGCGGCGGCTGCCCCCTATAGGAGGAAACGGGAATCTGGCCGCAAGAAACCCGCGCCGTGGAGCGGCCCGGGCCGCCGGCAGCTGAAGCAGGTTTCATCGTTTTCTGAATTCGGTTGTCTAAGATCTGTCGGCATGTTAAGCACCACATTAAGGACATTCAACTTTCAAATGTATTCGCTCACAATTATTGGTAAGATGAATTTGTAAGTTCCCAGGCAATTTTGGTACAAAAATCAGCATGGAGTCGTTTGCAGCGTGAACCACTGCCACCAGCCAGAAGGCAGCGACGCGGCGTCAGCAGCCCTGCTCCCGAGGCCTCGCCCAGCGCCGCCCAGCGCCGCGAGCTCCCTGCGCCCGCGCCGCCCGCGCGTCCTCACCTGGCTTCGGCTTTGCCCGAGGCGCTGCTGCTCGCTGCCGCCGCGCTCGCCTTAGTGCTGTTTCATTTCCTTCAAGTGAACTATTTCTGAATGTGTGAATTCTGAAAAATAAGAGAGCAATGGGGTTAGCACAGATTGGCAGACAGATTTGCTTATTTAGCTAATCAAGCCTCAAGAACAGAGCCTGTGGGTCTGCAAAATAATCAACTGATTTTGCAAGCTACTGGAGAATTGTGTCAAAATCCTCAGGCAGGTCTGCTACATGACTTTCACACCAAATTTTAGGTTTCCCAGGTGGAGATATTTTATGTCAGCACTACATGAGCACCACTTCTCTTCCCCTGTCTCAATCACACTCACACGCCACCCACAAACCCCCCAACAACACACACACACACAAATACCCCCACTGTGGCCCCCTGTTTTCTTCACATCAGCCAGAATAATCATTTTTAAATGGCCTTTGGTGGTCCCTTGACTGTGGCCTTCCCACACGGAAGCCTACTGCTCATATGCTGTAGCCCTGTGCTCGGGCCACCCACCCATCTCCCTACTCTGCCTAATGCACTCCTCCTTGTCCCAGAGACCAGGAGTTCCCAGACTTGGGTGTCCATCAGAATCATCCAGAGGGCTAGACAGCAACAGACTGTGGGCCCAGCCCCAGATCCGAACTCGGGATCGAGTCTGGCTGAGGCGGAGCCTGAGAAAGTGCCCTGCTGACAGGTTCCCCGGGGACACTGCTGCCTGGACGCCACGCTTTGAGAACCAGTGCCGCAGATCTCAGTTCAAATGCCACTTCCTCCGGGAGCCCTCCTTGACACCCCCACCCTAGGCTGGGTCCCCATTACACACTTCCACAACGACCTCTGCGGCCCTTTGCCCCACCTGTAATGACATCTATTTGTATGAGTTTTCAATTAAATGCTCATCTCCCAGCAGACTTTTAAGTTCCAAGAAAAGCCAGGGCCAAATTAATTTATACATCACTACACTCCCAGATCCTAGGCCAGGACTAGTGTTCAGAGGTGTTCAAACTCACTGGCTAAGTGAGTGAATCTGCTTCTGCTCCCAAACCTTGGTCAGTCAAAGGAGAAACCCCTGCCTTTGGCCTCTTGCCTCTAGCCCTCTTTGTAAGCAGTCGGCAACTACTGTCCATTTTGCCTGAAAAACACATCGTGAATCTATTCTCTGTCCCTCTTCACCCCGAACACCACTGCCCCTGTTTATCCTCATTCATCTGGATTACAGGCATAGCCCTGGGAATTTCTTCCAGGCCTCCAACTTCTTCCTCTGTTGCCAGGATTTCTTTCTAAAGCACAGATAAGGTTACGCTACTCCCTGGTTTAAAATGTGCAATGTAAGACTGTATGTGTTAAAGTTTCATAGCACTATGTCCCAGGGAAAAAAAAAATGAGTGTGTGTGAAACTGGAAAAATCTGAATAAAATCTGTAGTTTAGTGACTAATACTGTCCCAATGTCCCAGGTGATATCCTGGTTTTGATCGCCGTCCCATAGTTATTCTGTGAGAAGTTATCGCTAAAGGGGAGCTGGGGGCACATAGGAACTCTGTGCTGACTCTGCAACTTTTTGTGAATCTAAAAAAAGTTATTCAGTTAAAAAAAAAACATGCAATACTTCTCCAGGGCTTACAGGCTGAAATCAAACTCCTAAATGTGGGATACAAGGTCATTCACATCATTAATAACCAGGCCCCAAGCCACTCTTCCAGATACGACTGCTCCATGAATGCTCAATTTTTACACAGTCCTCCAAGCACACCAGGTAGTGCTCACTTCTGACTTCTGGCTCGAGCTTTTGCTACAATTTTCTTCCTCCTTTTCTACCTGGCACACTTCAAGTCAGCTTTCAAGACTGAGGGTACATCCCCTCCTTCATGAGACCTTCCTATCCTCCCCAAACAAAAGTAATCATGCCTTTACAGAGAATTTGGTCTCATAGTCTTGATGTGCCAGTTGTTTTGTTTAATAAACAAAAGGAAAAAAGGGTAAAAGGGTAAAAGGTAAAGCCATTACTTTGCTGGGAGTCTGGCAGGGAGGGAAGGGAGACACACAGTATCCGGTATTGATACCTCCCAGTCCTTCCCCTATTTTCACTTTGATTATCTACCTCCAGATGTTTCTGTTGGCTGCTCATCTGTGGCCCCTGCTAGTCAGTGAACCCCTCCATCCAGTGGAGAGATGGGCTCACTCATCTCTTTATACTCAGCACCCACCTCACAGGCTGGCACGCACTCCGTTCATCTTTGCTCTCGATAGACCACAGCTATCAACACCTCATACAGTGGGGCAAGAGGCTTGAGCTAATTTTACCCTTGGTTTTGGAAGCTAAACAATGTTCTGTTTGTGAGCAAGAACCTGTGGCCAGTCCTATAGGTCATCCCAGGCTTTACATCATCCTCAGTTTAGGTTTTCTAAATAAAGAGAACTCTGAGACACTCATGAATGTGATGACCTCAGAACTTGGTGAGGTAGAAATTAGGAAGGATTATAAAAACAAAGCCCTTCAAACAAGCACCAAGTCACAGACCATCAGATACACTTCCTAACCACATGCAAAACACAACTAGTAAGCTATTATTACTGATATTTTTGTTTATTTTCCAACTAAGTATTGATGTCCAGTTTTTAACAGATGCTATTTATATCAGAATCGTAACAAAAGTGCCATCCATCTGCCTTGGCATTCCAGAGAAAGCATAATTCAACACAAGAGTGAAAAACGTGTGCAGCCAAACAGAAATGGCATCAGAAGCAGAAACTGTTGGAGCTCGTATCATGATGGCAGGGGGCGGGGGGAGCAGAAGGGGATTATCACTTCACTAAATTGGAAAAAGTAAGCAACACAAAGGATTTTGGCAGTTAAATCCCAATATTTGAGAAAAATCTTCTCTTTATTCTGATATCAAATGGATGTTTTATTATATTTTGGGACACACACCCTCTAAAGTTCCCTTTTCAGCCTTTCATATGCCCACTTAGTCATTTACTGAGGATCTACACTTTGGGGCAATGGAGAAAAGAAGGGTGTGAAGTCAAGAAGACTGGGTCAAATTGGTTCCACTATGTACCATGCAAACCTCCAAGTTAATTAACCTTCTCCTGACCCAGTTTCTTCATTTGCAAAATGGAAATAACATCTCCCTTTAAAGCAACTACTCTGGACCTGAAATCTAGGGACTGTCTAGACCATCTAGGAGGTCCCCAAGTGTGCTTTTGTAGATCTTCAAACTCTCTAAGATTAAATACAAAAGTGAAATGGTTTCTCTAGAGAGTATACATTGCTGTCCCCAGCTTCTCAGGGGGCAAATGACCCCAAAACAGTTAAGTGCCACAGCTCAAAAGGCTGCCGAAAGATCACAGACAATGAGTGCGTGACACACAGTAGGCTGTGTTCATTATTTGGCAGCCATTACTGTATATAAGTCCTGAGAATGTACAGAAGGATAAATCAGAGCACAGGGAAGAAGTAGGTAGACAGATACAATGTGAGGAGCTGAGCGTCATCTCAGGGTTTTACAGAACAACAAAGAAGGACAAACCAAAGCCTGTCTAGAAAAAACAAGCAGGAGAATGTGACAGGGCAGAGCACTAGAGTGTAGGACAGTGACATGACCAGCATAGTGGTGTCTGTGATGCCTAGACAGGCCTTGGCATATGGCAGGTGCTCAGTAATTGTTAAGTAAATGAGCAAACAAATGACAGGAACCAACTGGAACAGGAACCATTTAGAAGGTCCCAGGGGAAAAATAAAATTCAGATGGTGTTACTGAAAACTCTTATTCAGAAATCCTTCATTTCAAATATTCCATACAAAAGCAGTAATTTGCACTCTCTCCCGAAATAGTGAGGACACCGAGCCTACACCTCAGTCAGTAGCCATCGAGCTCTGCCTAGACTTTGTGATGAAGACCTAGGTATTAGAAAAGCTTTAGTTTTCTAGTGGAATTAAAAGGACTTATTTGCCTGAACAAAATGAATTCAATTATTTTTCATTTCTTTTATTTTTCCTTTTTTTTTTTTTTGAATTGACAAGAAGCTCACAACTAAATTTTCAGCCTGACTGTATTAATCATTATGGACAATATGAGTATTCTCTTTCCTCCTGATGCCATTTTCCTATTCTAATTGTATTTTTCATGATCCTGATTCACATGTTTCTACCCTATCATATTATATGTATATTCTTACAAGTCATCTCAAAGCCTTAGGGGACTTGCAGAGTAATCAGGTACATTTGTGAGTGCTAGAAAGTACTTGTCAAGAACCCAGGTTCTACTACCAAGGAGTCCTGGAGCAGAAGCCCCACTCTACCACTTACCTGCCTTGTAGTCCCTTAACTTCTCTGCATCCCTGTTGCCTCATCTTTAAAATGGGAATAGTGACTGTTCTTTTTCATAAGCAAGCAGTAAGGACTAAATTTTAAAATGTATGTGAGGCTCCAGGCTGTGCCTGGAAACACAGTAGGTGCTCCGTAAGTACAGCGTGCAGCAGCAGTAGTGTTTGTAGTAGAAGCCCTAGTAAAATTGGAGACAAATAGATGGAGAGGGAAAGAACACTGGCGCCCGAAACAAAATTGCGAGGAAAGGCCCAAACCAAGAGAGAAAGTGGGAAGCAAGGCCCTCTAGTTCTGGAAGTGTTACCTGTCCTCACAGGGCTTTTCAAACATCTCTCCTCCCTTTACATCTCTTCTTCCAAATAGTGTGGATATCCTGGGTAGCAATGTATTGAAAGTGAATACATATTTTAAAATCACAAGAACCCAAGTGATAAAATTGTGCAAGCCTAGATTTGCGGTATTTATAGATAAATACATTTTACAAAAAAGATCAGCTCACTGTGGTATTTAAAGGAGAAAACCAATTGTTAGCTTCTAATCTCACTCAGTTTCTTATCTCTACCATATAGATTATTTCACAATCGTGGCAGCGGAAGGAGTCATCCAAAAAAACCTTCAGTGACTCTCAACATCTACTAACCTTAAACATTCATTCTCGATACACACCTGTAAAGAAGCTCTATTAAAGCAACTGTCTTTTTAAAAGCGAGTGGCCTCCTGGTAGATTCCTGCTCTGGGCAGGCATCAGGCTACTGAACTTCCTCCAGGAGCTGGTTCTGTCTCCATGTGCCAGTCGGTTGTAGGAGTCACATTATGGGCGCTGTAGAGATCTCTGTGCATGGGGAAGAGGTGGATGGCTGCAAAAGGGGAGGGGAAAAGCAGACAAAGTTGGAGAGCAAATTTAAAGTCTCGGGTAAGAATTTCTTGACAAATATCTACAATAAAATCCTGCCCTCAAGGAGCTTGCAGTAAGGTTGAGTGGGAGGCAAATGTGTTCACAGATAATCAAAGGGGTCATGCCTGATTCACCTTCCAACCCTCAGAACTTTGCCAAGGGTTTGCTGAATTGAAAACAGAAGATAAAAAGATGAAGGAACTGCAGGATGTGAAAGTGGAACTTATTTAAAGCATTTCTGTAAGTGTACCCATTTAGGGACACATACGATTTAAGAAACGTTATTAAATTACTCTTCTTGAAAGTAAAGTAAGAGTTCTCTTTACAGGGGCGAGGCATCCTAAAAGGCACAGCTTTTCAGGAGAGAAGAAAAGGGGACTGCAGTGGATTTAACCAAGGATAACCGTGTGGAGTCTGAGAAGAATGTTCTAGAAGGACCAGAGATTTTTTGACATGAGACAGAAATGCTGAGTTTGAATTAAGGCTCTGCAACTTCCTAGCTGTGTGATAGGCATTACCGCACATTTCCCATGTGACCCTCACAGATCCAGGGAGGAAGATGTCACCACCACCTTCCACGTTGTTTATGGCGTCTTCCCCCAACGCCACGGAAGCTCCGTGGGAACAGGACCTTTCTATTCGCCTCAGAGCCTGAGTAGCTCTGAGTGACCCAGAGCCCACCACCGCGCCTGACGCAGCCGGGCGCCCCCAAGCACGTGCTGAATGAGCGAACCTATGCCACGGATGAAGGGAGGCTCCGTGTCCCAGGGTGGGCAGCAGCCGTCTTGGAGCTAAGGGGCCCTCAAAGCTACCCGCCCCGGCCCTCCTCCGCCCTGCGGTTTGCGCGCGGCCGCCGAGAACGCGCGCGGGCTCTGGGCGCCGGGGCCGCGCCACCTTACCCCGGCCCCCTTCGCGACTCGCACCGCACAGGGACACACCTACGCTCGCGGACCCCCGGCCGCTCGGTCGCAGAGGCCCAGCCCACTCGGCGTCTTAAGGACGCTGTTGCCCGAGCGACGACGACACTCGCTGACTGGAGAGAGAGACTACGCACCCGGCAAGAAGCGGAGTTTCGATTGGCCAAACCGAGTACACAAATGCACGAGCCGAGGGGCGTGGGCGAGCTCGCCTGTGGCTCCGCCTCCGCGGAAAGAACTTCCGCCGGAAGGCTGGTTTCCAGAGCGCGGGAAGCCACCGGGAGCCAGGGAGACGGGCGTCTTGGAATCCTGTTACGTGGCCTTCGCGCGGGCCGGGTGTCGGACAGGCCCCGCCAAACCGCTGTGAACCGCGTGGTGTGCGGGAAGCCAGCCCCCTCCAGGGAAGCAGACTCCTCACGCGTACAAAACACGCGTGCCCACTGGGGCGGCGTCGGCGTGAAGGGACGACCGCATTAAAGCCCCCACCGCATGCTGCGGCCTTCCCAAGCGTTAGCGCCTTTGGCGCGTGTGATTGCCGCGTTCTTGGGCGGGTCGAGGCCGAGCGCCCGAGAAGGCGGGGCCAGCCAGCCTTGCCCGCCCTGGACCCGCGCCACATCGGGCGTCGCCAGGAGAGCTGCTTGCTACCCACCCTCAGGCCGAACGGAGGCTCAGTGAGTCCTGCGGACGGTACCGCTGCCATCGGCCGTTGTCGCCGGCCCTGAGGGGCCACTTCCCTTTGCCAGGCACCCGTCACAGCACTTTGCTTGTCATGTGACCTTCCCTGTCTTTGCGACTGGCCCGTGAGGCAGATGCTGTGATTGCCCCCACTTGATAGGTAAGGAACTGAGGCACAGAGAGGGTGTTTTGTGCAAGGAAGCGCGACGAGGCAATGGCAGAACCAGAACCGGAGCCCAGGCAGGCAGGGCCCCTAGTCCGAGCTGAGGAACCCCCTCCTCCGTCTCTGTCAACAGAAGGGGCAGGGCCCTGCTGAGGGACGGATGGCCTCCGGGCCCTGCGGGGCAGTCTGACCACATGTCGCGGGCACCTGGTTTCCCGACTCGCGAGTCCTGTCGCCTCTGCTCCCTCCTCGCACCTGCCACGCCATTACCTCTTCACCCCTCAGATCACACTGAGAAGACGGATCCCTAGGAAGGCAGCACCCATGTTGTCCCGCAACCACTTTGGCGGCCTTCTCTTCTTTTGCTCTTGTTCCAAGAAATGAAGGGTGGCTTTTCACAGAGGCCCACCCCTCTTGTGTCCTGAATCCCATCCCAACGCTTGGGTTTTATTGATCACACCAGCAGTTCTCAAAAGCGTGGTCTGGGAACCCATGGGGGTTCTCAATACCATTTCCATGGCCATGTTACCTAACAAGGCCCAACTTGGGTCCACCCACCCAGCAAAGCAAGCCAAACACTGACACTAGTGCACAAATTCCTGAGCTCCCTGCTGGGTTACAAGCAGGGGTTTTTAAGGGCAAACTTGGGGGGCTCAGGGTGCCTGATCAGTTTGCGTACATTCTTCTGATTGAGCAGTGGTGGGGACTCAGTCAATGGTCCAGAGCCTCTGCTTGTAGCCAGCTGTAGTCCACCTGTTGTTTCTGCAAAAAAATCTCAAGAATACACATGTTAAGAGTTTATCTGCACCTTTTGAGGGGGAACAAAGGGTCCTGTGTTAATTTATATTTACTGAGTTCGCTTTACCTTGTTTAGGCAACCTGCCCCTTTCCCAAGTGAATCCCAAGCTGCTAGGGTTTCATCAGCACCCCACTGAGGCACTCCAGCTCCTCCTGGATTTGTTAATGAGAAGTGAGAGGCTTCTCCAAAGCCAGCACCACCTACCTGTTCAGTTTCAGTAACATTAGAATGTTCCTTGCCTTTTCACTCTTGTTCTCTCAGGAATGTACAGTAAGGTTTTCCAGAAGCCACGTGATGTGTGACACTACAACAGAATGAATACAGAGGAGATGGATAAGTCCAGCTGTCTCCTGTTTAGTCAGACATTAAAGATATGCAAAAATACATAACCACCTCTTTCCACTAACTGTTTCTGTTTTGAAAAGCATTAATTTTTCATTAAAAATGTTTATGCATAATGGGTTTATTACTGTGTTTCAATTAGTGAACAAATATTTAAATTTTTTATTAGTTTTGCTTTCTAATATGGTAAATATTGATAAGATACAACCCACAAAAACAAAATCTCTTTGGGATCCTCAACACTTCAAGAGTGTAAGTGGATTGTGAGGCCAGAATGTTTGATCCTGAGACGCAAGGGCTTAGGTCATTGCCTTTCTTATGACAGTCAACAGGCTCATTCATTCTCTCTCTCACCAGAGGTGTGGCTCTATTCCCTGGTCAATTTTCATAAATATTTCATCCATACTTGACTTTACCTTACTTGACCTCTCAATAACATTCAGCCCAGTTGATGGATCCTTCCTGCCTGAAACATGCTCTTACTGGCTCCTTTAATACCATACGGTGCTGGGCTTTGCCCTAAATCTCCAGCTACTCACTGCTCAGGCCCCGTTGGTGATCTCCCCCTCTGGATGGCCTTCGGACATTGCGGTCCTTGTGACTCTGACCTAGGCCATGCTCTTACACTGATCACCAGTGTTTACCCCTCCACTGGTATACATATCGGGACCACTCAGATCTCAGCCATCCACATAGCCCTTGATCCACCGACCTCATTCTGACCCATGGCAATAAATGGCACCCCTCCATCTAGGACACCTTGTTGCTATCCCTTAATGATCCTTGCTTCATCCCCCACATCTAGTCCTTCAGCAAGTCTTCTTGGTTCCAGTGCCAGAATATGTACGTTGTAATCTCATTCATCCGCTCTCTCCAGCCTCACCAACTAGTACTTCCCTGCCTTAGGAGGAAACATGGGCCGAGCCTTTATTGTGGTTTCTGAAGTAAAGGCAAGCCAGGATCACTAGACTAGCACTGGATCCTTGGAATAATTTCAGAAAGTCCTTTACTATCTAGGAATCTGCTCACCCTGGGAGAGGGACAGTTGGCTCCCGCATTAGCAAGGCCCGCAAGATGTCAAAGCATCAGGAAATTAAGAAAATACAAAACATGAGAAATGCATATCTATCCATGCATCTGTTGACAAGCACTTAGGTTGTTTCTACCTCTTAGCTACTATCAATAATGCTGATGTGAACACTGGCGTACAAGTGTCTGAATCCCTCTTGTCCATTCTTTTGAGTATGTATCTGGGAGTGGAATTGCTGGGTCGTGTGGTAATTCTAAGTTTAACTCTGAGGAATCACTGAACTGCTTTCCACCGTGGCTGCAGCATTTACATTCCCATCAACAACGTAAGAGGGTTACAGTTTCCCACATCCTCACCATTTGTTATTTTCTGGTTTGGGGGTTTGTTTTTGTTACAGTTACTGCCATCCTGGTAGTGTGAAATGGTATCTTGTTATGGTTTTAACATGCATTTCCCTAATAACTAATGATATTGAGAATCTTTTCATGTGCTTATTGGCCATTTGTACGTCATCTTTGGAGAAATGTCTGTTCAAGTCATTTGCCTATTTTTTTAATTAGGCTGCTTGGCTTTTTGTTGAGTTATGGGAGTTCTTTATATACTCCAAATATTAAACTCTTATCAGTTATATGACTTACAAATACTTTCCCTCATTCTGTGGGTTTTCTTTTTACTCTCTTGATGGTGTCTTTTGATGTGCAGAAGTCTACAATTGTAATGAAATACATTCTTTTTAAAATTCCTTTTCTATATATCAAACTAAAAAGGCATCAGTAGAACAAAAGGCATCCTACAGTATGGGAGAATATATTCATAAATGACATACCCAATAAGTGGTTGACATCCAAAATATATAAAGAGCTCATGCACCTCAACAAACAATAAGCAAATAATCCAATTAAAAAATGGGCACAGGATCTGAACAGACACTTCTCCAAAGAAGAAATTCAGATGGCCAACAGGCACATGAAAAGATGCTCCACATTGCTAATCATCAGAGAAATGCAAATTAAAACCACAATGACATATCTCACACCAGTTAGGATGTGGAATTGCTGGGTCATGTGGTAATTCTAAGTTTAACTCTGTAGTCCACCTGTTGTTTCTGCAAAAAAATATCAAGAATACACGTGTTAAGAGTTTATCTGCACCTTTTGAGGGGGAACAAAGGGTCCTGTGTTAATTTATATTTACTGAGTTTGCTTTACCTTGTTAAGGCAACCTGCCCCTTTCCCAAAAGATAAAACAACAACAAATGTTGGTGAAAGGGGAACCTCCTACACTGCTGCTGGGAATGTGAATTAGTTCAACCATTGTGGAAAGCAGTATGGAGGTTCCTCAAAAAACTGAAAAGAGAAATACCATTTGACCCAGGACTTCCACTCCTAGGAATTTACCCTAAGAATGCAGGAGCCCAGTTTCAAAAAGACAGATGCACCCCTATGTTTATCGCAGCACTATTTACAATAGCCAAGAAATGGAAGCAACCTAAATGTCCATCGGTAGATGAATGGATAAAGAAGATGTGGTACATATACACAATGGAATATTATTCAGTCATAAGAAGAAAACAAATCCTACCATTTGCAACAACATGGATGGAGCTAGAGGGTATTATGTTCAGTGAAATAAGCCAGGCGGAGAAAGACAAGTACCAAATGATTTCACTCATCTGTGGAGTATAAGAACAAAGAAAAACTGAAGGAACAAAACAGCAGCAGAATCACAGAACCCACAAATGGACTAACAGTTACCAAAGGGAAAGGGACTGGGGAGGATGAGTGGGAAGGGAGGGATATGGGTGGGGAAAAAGAAAGGGCATTACAATTAGCATGTATAATGTGGGGGGGTAAGGGGCAGGCTCTACAACGCAGACAAGACAAGTAGTGATTTTACAGCATCTTACTACGCTGATGGACAGTGACTGTGAAGGGGTATGTGGGGGGGACTTGGTGAAGGGGGGAGCCTAGTAAACATAATGTTCTTCATGTAATTGTAGATTAATGATACCAAAAAATAAAAATAAAAAAAATAATTAAACCCAAATATGATATTTGATACCAGTCCATACCTAGGGACATTTATACACACTGGAAAATACCTGAAAATGAATTGTAGACTGTCTAGTTTAGCCTTTCATTTCAGGGAGGAAAACTTTTATTTGGCACTTATATAGGCTCACACCCTCTGAAAAGGGGCTTTCAGGGACTTATCAAAACAGAACTGAGCACAAATACAGTTGTGTAAATACGCAGGTGTGCACATCTCTCCAGTGAATCCATTCTTTAAAGCCTTAAATGATTTAGAAGTGAACAGGGTGTGTTTCATGCACAGGCTTCTCCATGAGGTACTCTGTTCTCTAATTGTTTTTACATGTGAGGAACATTCTCACCTGCCATCTTCTTGATTGTCCCTGGGGTCTTAGTGAAAAGAGAAGGCTCTGGAGACTGGGGGCCAATACTTCTTATCAAGAGCACCAATCCTGGAATTTAAACAGGTGGAGAGAGTGTAGACAAGAATAAGCTGAAGATGTAGTCAGAGAAAGCAGCAGGGGGAAGGGCAGAAACACTGGCCTGGCGTTCAGAAGGCCTGGCTTCAGTCCCAGCCTCACCTGCCACTGATCTGCCATCAGCCCTAGGATGTCATTTCTGTTTATACATATATGTATTATATGTAAAATACATACATATGTATTATCTGTTTATGTATCTATATATGTATATATGTGTCTACATTTATACATATATGCTATCACCTATAAAAATTTGTACCTCCACAAGCTTAGCACCTAAAGTAAATACAAATGAGGGAAAATAAACACCTTTAATCAAACATTAAAAAAAAAAGACATGCATCCCTATGTTTATTGCAGCACTGTTTACAATAGCCAAGAAATGGTAGGAACCTAAGTGTCCATCAGTAGATGAATGGATAAAGAAGATGTGGTACATATACATAATGGAATATTATTCAACCATAAGAGGAAAACAAATCCTACCATTTGCAGCAACGTGGAGCTAGAGAATATTATGCTCAGTGAAACAAGCCAGGCAGAGAAAGACAAATACTGAGTGATTTCACTCATATGTGGAGCATAAGAACAAAGCAAAAACTGAAGGAACAAAACAGCAGCGGACTCACAGAACCCAAGAATGGACTAACAGTTACCAAAGGGAAAGGGACTGGGTCGGGGGTGGGAAGGGAGGGAGAAGGGGAATAAGGGGCATTACCACAAGCACACATAATATAGGGGGGCACAGGGAAGGCAGTATAACACAGAGAAGACAAGCAGTGACTCTATAGCATCTTACTGCACTGATGGGCAGTGACTGTAATGGGGTATGTGGGGGGGACTTGATAATGGGGGGAATCTAGTAACCACAATGTTGCTCATGTAATTATATATTAATGATACGAAAAAAAAAACTAAGAAATATATTTCAAAAAAAATTCCCTTTCTAATTGTGTTGCTACTTTATAGGAATACAATTGATTCTGTATGCTGACTTCATCTCCAGTGATTTTCATTTATTAATTCTAATTAATAATAAGCTTCTTTTGTATTTTCAACTTAAACAATTTTGTGACCTGCAAATAATGGAGTTTTATTTCTTCTTTTCCAATGCTTACATTTTAGATCTTTTTCTTGGTTTGTTGCATGGACTAGGCTCCCCAGCATAGTGCTGAATGGTAGTAGTGATCAGACATCTTTGTCTGGTTTTCATACTTTCAGTATTTCGCCATTGAATGTGCTGTTTGCTTGGATTTTGATTTGTTTGTAGGTATACATCAGACTTCACAAGTTTTTTAGTCCTAGTTCACTAAGAATTTTTATTTTAAACAGATGTCGAATTTTATCATTTTTCTACATTTATTGAAATGATCCCATGGTTATTCTCCTTTATTCTGTTAACATGGTGAATTTTTGATGTTGCAACTACTTTGAATTCCTGGAATAACTTTTTTTTCTATATCACTGGATTAAATTAACTAATATTTTGTTTAGGATATGTATTTATTTTCTAGACACCCAAAGTTTTATTGGACACCCACGGCCATGCTCGTTCATTTATGTCTGGCCTGTGGCTGCTTTCGCACTACAGTGGCAGCGCTGAGGTTGAATAGTTACAACAGAGACTGAGACCCACAAAGCCTAAAATGTTTACTGTCTGGCCCTTTGCAAACAAAGTTTGCCAGTCTTTGGTCATTTTTGTGGGAGAGGTTAACCAGTAATTTCCCTTTTTTGTAACACCCTCAGATTTCATACTGAGCTTATAGTTTTCTCAGAATAAGTTGGGAGTGCTTCCATTTCTTCAGTTCCCCCAGAGTTTGTGAAATGTTTGTGTCTGTTTTCTTTAGATATTTGGGGAAATTCACTGGTGAGTTTTTTGGTCCTGGATTTTTCTTCATGAGAGGTTTTTAATAATTGATTATAGTTGTATATTAATTATAAGACTACTAGGATTTTCTATTCTTCTGGTGTCTTAGTAAATTGTGTTCTCCAAAAAATTTGTCTACTTCATATTAACTGTCAGAGTTACTGCCCTAACGTCGTGTATAATGTCCTCTTACTGCAGTGTCTGTTGGGTCCAGGGTGAGCAACCATCTTGTTTGCCAGGGATCAGAGGGATTCCCTGGGACACGGGTCTTTCAGCACTGTAACTGGAACAGTCCAGCAAACTGGACAGTGGGTCACCCTAGTTGGATCCATGGTGATATCTCACCTTTCTTTCCTGTTAGTGGTTTATCAGTTTTATTAGAGTTTTCAAAGAAATCTGTTATTCATTTTCATGCCTTTGAGTTCTGCTCTTCATTACTCCTTCCTTCTTTCTTTCGGATGTAATTTGCTCTCCTTTTCCTAGCATCCTGATATGAATATTTACATTATTGTTTGTTAGCCTTTCTTCTTTTCTAAGACATGTGTTTAAGGCTATAAATTCCCCTGTAGGCATGGTTGTAGCTGCATCTTTCTCTGATATGAAAGATTTTCATTAGCATTCAATTCAAAATCTTGTTCAAATTTCCACTGCAATGTCTTTTTGGACCCACAGTAATATAGAACTATATTAATTTCCAAACATTTGGGCATTTTCTAGATATGTAGTTTGTTGTTGATTTCTAGCTCTGATCCACTGTGATCAGAGAACATAAAGTAAGATTTCAGTTTGCTGACATTTTTTGAGACTTTATGGCCTCACCATATGTCAATTTTGGTAAATGTTCTATGTGCACTTGAAAATAATATATATTTTGCTCATTAGCATTGAAGTTGTTGGTTTTTAAAATTAGGTTAGGTTTATTCTGTTGTTGAAATTTTCCATTTCTCTACTAATTTTGTTGTTGCTGTTTGTTTTTTCAGTTTCCAAGAGAGATGGCACTATAAATTGTATTTAGTGTGGGTCCTCTAGCAATTAATTGATTCAGTTTCTGTTTATCTGAAAATGCATTTATTTATTCACCTTCATTTATAAAGGATGTATTTCCTAAGGACAGAACTCCAGATTTTCAGTTGTTTTTGTTCAGCATCTTAAAGATGCGATTTATTTATGTCCTGGCTTCCATTATTTCTGTTGCAGAATGTGGCATAATCGTTATTCTTTAGAAAGTAATGTGTCTTTCTTTTCTCTTGAAGTTTTTAAGATGTGCCTAGGTGTGGTTTTCCTTGTTTTCATCCTGTTTGGTTTTTGTAGTAAGTCTTGATTCTGTGTCTTAATGTCTTTCGTCAGATTGGAACTTCCTCAGCCAGTATTTCTTCAAATACTGCTCTGCCACATTTTCTCTTCTCCCTCTGAGCCACAAGAACCTATTCATATAACATCTGGACAGTTGTTTTTAAAAGTACATTCTGTGGCTCTTGGTAATCTCCAGGATTATCTTACTATTGTTTTTTAAAGAAGACCCATTTAAAATAACCTCTAACATGTCCAACGCCAAAAAGTATTATGACATGGCATTAGGAATTTACTAAATCTGTGTTAACTTGTCTCTTGCTTACCCTCTCTCCAATTCCATCAGGTGTCCTCTTGTTCAGAACCAGCCACAGTTGAGGCAATCTGTTGTTCAAACTAAAGTAACAGAGATAACAAGGTGCCACGCGAGAGTCTTTGTGAGGATTCTAGTTTTTAGTAACGCTTTTCTGAGGAAGATTTCCTGGCTAAAATTTGACTGTGTGAGCAGACATTCTAATAGAGACTTAAATAAGTGTCTTTTGAACGGACCTGAACTCAACAGTGAAGCATGTGGGGATTGGGTCAACGTAGCCAAGAATCAGGAAACTCAGAAACTTTGCTCACATCCTTGAACACAAAGACGATTTTTCTGTGTGTTAAAATGGCTAATTAGGTCACTCAGTCTTGAAATTTTGTCATGTGGTTCTTTTTATTGTTGTTTTCTTAAGAGCATCTTCACTCTGTTTTTTCTGCTCCTGGAAATTTTTCACTCCTGGAAAGTGAGTAAACTTTTATACAGGACTTTAATACAAGAACCTAAATTCACCTCACTTGTTTACTGTCCTGATGAGCCCATACAGCCTAGTAGATTGTATGTGATCTTTGTCCAAACAGACCAGAGTTCTGTAACGTGACAGTGGCCCCAAGGAGGAGTCATAAGAGGAGATTGTCGTCTTCCTTGACCGTAACTTCCGAAGAACCCCGATGGGTCCCTCTGATGCCCCATAGTGGGTCTACTTTCAACAAGGCTGAACCTATTACCTTGTCCAAGATACAACTCAGCATCACTTAAACCAGGAACACTCACTGCCCAAGAAACTGTTACAGTCTCTCCTATTCACACCTGTTGCAGGGACCTGCTGCTCAGAACCTCTGATGCCAATGTACAGAAGCGAAACATGGGAAGTCGTGAGAAAGTGCTTTTGCACTTAGGACACCCAGCAGACAGCTCACTCCCTCGGTGATCAGGGAGAGGCTCAGGATCATGGGGAGCCACGTGGCAAGTCCTCTGTCCCTCTCTAGGCTTTGAGTGCTCATAGCTATGTTTTTACCACAGTTCTGTACACCCAGGAGACTGGGCTCTAAGGCCAAGCCTCTGATTATTTCACAGTGATCAATAATGGTGTTATGAATGGAAGCTACGCCTTCAAGTGGAGAAATAAACAGCAGGAATCAGTTAGGCCCCAAGAAGTTACATAGTGTTGTCCACCTTGTCTGTTCACAAGGAAGAGCGAACGCATGACATGGATACATAGTGCATCTAAATGCAAGCCAGGAGCGTCCCTGGGAAATCTGCGAGGAGAGATTTCTCTGTGCTGTCCTTATGGCTGCCTTATAAAATGGAGACAGTCCTTGGGAGTAAAAAAAAAAAATTAAAAATAAATGAGTTATAAGTAGCTCTTTGGGAAAAGCCACTGTGGTTATTTTTTCTTTTACTAAAATAGATGCTTTCTCTCTCAGATATTTACCTTGAGAAATGATGCAGCTGCTCATGTTAGTTCAATCAGCCAGAAAGTAAATTGCACATTTTAAACAGTCAGTACAAATAATTGATTATCATTTGTAAAGGGGGCCATTATTGTACCTACTTTAGGATCACACACGGAGAGGCTATAACAGGCTCAGTATAACACCTTAGCATGTTTCCATTCCCCTTTGGTGGGCTCATATACTCTTAAGCTCTTAATTTCCTTTAATCGTTAATGGTTTGTCTCGTTTCTAGGAAACAGGAATCAAAATCCATTTATCTTGCTTCTGAATAAGATTCCATAGTGTAGAACACGGTATTTAGAATTTTAATGAGTCCTGCCCTCTGAACATTATATTACAGCAATCTTAGACAAATGGCCCACTCTCTGGATTAAAGAAACAGTTAGAAAATAACAATTTCATGTTCCATACACCTGGGCAACTAGCAAACCCCTGACAATTACAAGTCATTCTCCTTGCTAAGAGCCGGGATCTTGCAACAGCTTGTAATTAGTGCTGTTTAGCATTTAATTTGCCTTTAGTTAGGTAGCAAGCATGCATTGATCACCTGATAGGAATGGAGCCCTGTGCTAAGCACAGGGTGGGGACAAAGTGATGAATGAGGCAATTTCAACTTAGAGTCGACTTGGGGCTAAAAATAAGTACTTGGAAAGGAAACTTCAAAGCAGTTACAAAATGTTTTCTTAACCAACTTAAACCAATATACTATTATAGGGAATTATTGCTCTTTCAGAATTCAAGGTGCTAACTCCCAGCCTGTGCCGTCCTAAGGAGAAGAGTACCTGTTGCCGCATCTCGCCTCATGGTGAGAATGGGGACACAGCAGTCACTTACTCTCTGGGCTGAGGAAGGTTCTGGCCTTCCCCTCCGGAGAGCCCCAAGTGTGGTTGAGACCCAGGAACGAGAGAGCCACCAGCCACTGAAAATCAGTCTGACTGCTGTAACTGGCAACCCTCCTAAGGTCTTTCGTAAAACTGGACGCCTGCGTACCCAGAGGATGGCAGCATCAGTGAGTGAAGATTAACTCATGACAACCTCCTGAAGGTTGAGTTTTAAGGCCAGCTTGATGCAGATGGTGGACATAAATTGGTGCACATAGAAACAGGAGAGGTGGCTTTCTAAAAGGGCAAAATGGTCCAGCAAAGTTGGGGAACAGAGCATTGGGTATGTAGGTCAGGGCCACAGCGTGAGCACGGTGGCCAGGCCAGAGAGGGCGCATGTGGCAATAAATGCTGTGCTTGCAGAGTCTGAGCCTGTAGAGGTGACCAGGGAAGGCTGGATTCAGCAGACAGTGGGAACATTCCAGGCATGGACACTTCACTGACTGACCACCTCTTACGAGTTAACTTCTTGGCAACCAGGAGAAAGCCATGGCCCCGCCTCAAGCAGCAGATGGTCACCGGGCCCAAGTGGTGTGGTGAGAGGCCAAGTGGCGGCCCCCCAGCCCCAGCGGAGGTGGGAGTGGGAGGGCCACGCCGGGTTCTCGGAGTAGGACCGTGCCTGTACTGAGCTGAAAGCCTAGATCAGCATGATCCAGGCAGAGGGAACAGCCTGAGTGGGCACAGAGGCCTAAATGGCCCAGTTCTTGGGCAGAATGAGATGGGCTCCAAACTACTGCATCAGGGAAAGAGTTGTTTTTCCTAGAAATCTTATAAAACTATGGATTATAAAGGGGAGAACTGAGAGGCAGGAACACTAAAGGGATAAAAGATTATAACCATTCCACTTCAGTTTTCAGAGGACGCGTGAACCTGAGGAACGCATCTTGCTGGCTCTGCAGGGACGGCCTTGTCAGAGTATTCTGAGACTTCCATTTCCAGCTGGTGCCCAACACCGTGGGTATATGTAAAGATGACAACTTTAAAGAGGAGAAAAGGCATTTTCTGGTTGATTTTTGTATTTTAAACACAGTTAGCATTCTCTGGTTTTTAAGGAGTGCTTTTAATAGAGCACAGATTCCTTCCGTCAGTGGTGAGGGGACAGATTTAAGGACTGCAGCTCAGACATCCGGTGCCAACTAGCTTATAGGGATCCAAGTGAGAATCAAATTGTCATTTGATGTCTAGATTTGGCAAAGGCTCAGCATGCCTTGGAGATGGTGGTTGTGGGCCCAAGCTGTGTGACAGGTGCTTCTGTGACTAATTCTTTTTGCCCTTGCTGGCAGAGTCCGTCGCCAGCTAAAAATTCACAGCCTTCTCAGTTTATCAGCATCTCTTGGGTTCGGTCGATGGGCAGTTTGACCATTTAAGAGTCACAGAACGTTCAAGTTAGGCAGAATTTCAAGACACCTGGTCTTAGACTTCTTCATTAGATGAAAAGGGGCTTCCCTGTAATCCCACCAATAACAGCAGAGCTGGAATTGGAACCCGGCACCTGACTCGTTTTAGTGGATCCTCTCTCCTCCCACCTGACGGACCCCTCTCTGGCCCCTGCCCTATCTGTATCCCAGCTCGGGCCTGCTGCTTACATCCGGCTGCCACCTTGCTGTCCTGGAAGCGGCCTCTCCTTGCTCCAAACCTCCATAGTGTGGGCCCTGTGCAGCATGCTCTTTGCTCCCGTCGCTGAGGTGTGCGTGTGAATGGGCCCCAGCAGTGCCCCACTGGAGGTACCAGGAAGCTTGCCCAGCTATGCACTGGTGACTGCGCGCAGGGGAAGCCTTAGGGACCATCTACCACAGAGCGTCCTCTGACATATGTAAGGACTGAGGCAGAGGGAGGGCAGGTGGCTTGCCCGAGTCCCAGCCAACCTCTTTCCATATGCATCTGGGCCATAAATGAGAGCAGAATCTCAAGGGAAGGGAACATAATAGCGGGAGCTAAGTTTGAAGGGGAGAGCTGACCGGAATTGTGTCTCCAGGATCCAGCAAAGGGCATCAGAGTAGATGCTTGATAAACGCCCGGTGACATGGGGAAGGCAGAGGGGGAGGGATGGGGTGTGTGCCCAGGGAGAGACCTGAGTTCTACAAGCATGTGTCCCTGGGCTTTGGGGTAGAGGGCGAAGGGCACCAGAGACACAGTCCGCCTCATGGTTGCTCCTAGATGGGGGAAGCCAGTGACATGTCAGGAAGGACATTCTAGAACATGAGTGACAAGGCAGGTAACGCTGACAGTAAAGCAACAGCCTTGTGGAAGGTGGGGCCCAGACACGTTATGGTGGGTCAGGCAGGGGTACAGTAGCTCAGCCTGGTTCTCTTTGGGGAGAGACAGCCCCGAAGGCTGGGTCAGGAGCAGTGCACAGAAGGCAGTGTATGGTTGTCAGGAAAAATGACATCACCCTAACAAGGAAAGATGCCACTCACTCAGCAATTATTAGGTGCTGTTTATATGCCAAATGTCAACCTAGCAAAAGACTGACTCAGCACAGTCCTGCTTCCAGTGTTATCAGAGGAAGTAGGCAGGCAGAAGAGGCCAGCCCGAGCTGAAAATGCTCCTTCTGCAACTATGAGAGCGTGCAGGGCTGGGGCCAACTACAGGAGGAGACTGTTGGTGCAGAGCAGTGGATGCCCGGGGACCCCCTCCCCCCATCTACAGACAGCAGGCATCCCGCTCAGAAAGGCAGCCAATCATCTCACACTGGGGACCTCCCAGGACAGGACAGCCTGTCTTCCCTGCAGTGCTGAGGACATCAGAGGCGGGGAGGGACTTCAATTGCGCACTGAGGCTGTACTGCAACTTGGCCACTAGGGGGCATTAGCTGTGGTGCTGGGTTCAAAGGACACATTTTGTGAATTTTGTGCTTTCAAAGCCACTACACTCTCGTTATGACCATCATCCTATGAAGTGAGTGTGGATGAAGATGATCTCCACTGTGTAAATCTGACACTGGGTCAGAGAATTAAGTGATTTAACTGCTTAGGTGGGAGGGCCTGGTCCTCTTTCAGAAGAGGAAACTGGGCATGTGGAGGGAAAACTTCAAATGCCAGTCAGAGCTGTGAAGAGGGCACGGAGGCTGCCTTGTGAGGAGCTACAGCTCAACCCTGGGGGTAAACTCCTATGCTGTCCCCAAAATACTTTTTGGAATCTTACTGATTATGAAGTCCATGGACCAGGCAATCACAAACTCACACTCAAGGACCCTGATGTCCAGGAATCCTATGGTAATTTTGTAAAATAAGTAATCTGCCTGGGCCTCTCTCACCTTCTCTGTCTGCCCAGATGGGCCTCAGCCCCACACGCCCTACTCAAAGCTCACCTGCACCCTGCTGCCACCGCCCCATCCGAGTAGTGCATTCCCTAAGCCACTGCACATGTAGGCTTCACAGCTCCTTTTCCTTATTGTCCCCATCTTAGCTCCAAGTGTACAAGGCAGGAACTGGTGATAATACTCAGTCCCCAGCACACAGTGCCCACGAATGTTCAGAACCAGACTGTTCAGCCAGAAAGAACCCTGGAGAGGTTCTAATGCAGTCCCCACCCAAAATGTGGACTGAATGAATCACACAGCCAGGGAAGGTGCCCCTTTACCCTCAGCCCCACAATCTATTCACAGCCAGGAGAGCTTTCAGAAATGCAAGCCAGGTAGCCGTTACTGGACCACACCCTCCTGGGGCTTCCTATTTCCCATATACATAATCATGTATGATGCATGTACGTATGTACATATCCAAAATCTCATGATCCGTGAGGCCCTCTGTGCATGGCTTCCCCTGCAAACACCAGCTTCCCCGGGCTGCTCAGCACACACCCTCTCCTTCCCACGCTCTCCTGTTCCCGGGACCCCCCCGATGGCTACCCCTCTTAGGCTTGCCCTTGTCTGGGTCAAGCAGTGTCTCCCAGCTGGCCTCCCCCGATCCTGTTGTCCCCGGGTCCCTTGTAATCCTGAGCCCGAAGGCACCTCAGGCTTTGTGATGGTGACCTTGCCTTCCAACTGGAGTGTCTACACCACAGAAATGGGGGGCCTTCAGTGACTCACCACTGAATCCAGTGCCAACAGCGCCTGGCGCAAGGTAGGTGCTCGTGTTTACTGAGTCCATAAAATGGGTGATGTGTGAAGTATCACTGAGCAGAGCCAGAGGAGACACTTAATAAATTAGCACCATGAATATACTATATGGCACTGCCCACCTCTTGATTAACAAACTATTTTCTACTTTATTGTAGGTGATTAATAAATGATTTGGGGAGCAGACACTCTGGCCATAGCAGACTAGATATCCCATTAACTAACCTGGGGCCTAGAGGTCTAGGGTAGTTCTGGATTCAAGGTCAATTCTGGGATTTCACCTGAGACCTAAAGGAACTAGTCCATTTGAAGAGACGTGATTCTCCAGAAAGCCCGAGTTTTTTTCTGGTAACAAAAACATCCTGGATTTCCTTCCACAAGGAATCGGGAAGCGAGAACTTGGAATCCATAGCCATGAAGTGCGGTCCGCCAGGTCAGTCCCTGCTACCCCACCATGTGCCATTTTGAAAATGGGACCTTCCAAGACAATCCCGACACACCTGGATTCCTAGATGCACCAAAACCTCCCCGTGTTCTTCTTTTTCCCCACCCTTCTATTTCAGCTTATAAAAGATACCAAAAACAGATGGATAAATAGTGAGAACTCAGCCCTTGGGATGTTGAGCTGAAGGTGAACAGCCAGACTCCACATGGGCCTGTGAAGCCCCGCAGTCAGCCCCGGGGACCAGCTGACAGCTGGCTCACAGTCCCGCTGCCCTGCGCCAGAGGGGACCAAGCGGGGCCCCATCTCCACCTGTGAGCACACGTTGACACAAGGCATGGGTCATGTCTTTATTAAAGATGCAAGCAAGCACAGAAGTATCGCGTGGTGCTCAGTCATATCCATACAGTACTAAAAATAGAAAAATAGAAAAGAAATTTCACAGGAAGCAGCCTCCCTCAGATACACAGAAAAGGTCTGCCAAGCCCACCATGCAATGCCATGGACCACCTGCCCTATTCAAGCTGCTCTCCTTTGCAAATCAAACAGAAGCATATGTCTGCTTTTCAAAGCCAGCAACACAGAACCGAGACCCCTTACACAGTAGTCACCCCTCCAGCCACCACCTTGGGCACTTCCCAGCCACATAAATACCACGACAACACCATGGCAGCATTACACAAACTGGTGCCCGTCCCCTGCTACCTGACCGTCAACACCAAACGTGAGCCTGGTGATGAAGCTGGTGGTGGGACAAAAGATGCCACCTCTGGGCCCTCAGTCATACTGAGATACGGCACAGAGACAAAGGCAAGACTGCCACCCGGTATGAGGGAAACGGGGCGTTACGATTGCAAAATGGTTGTCCCATGGCTGAGAGCCTCAGGTACAGATGGAACAAAGTGAATGACAGATAAAGTTTTAGAAATTTACTATTAAGCATCTGCTCACCAGCATAAGTAGATTTCTGCTTCAGGGAACAAAAGTTAAAACTGCAGAATGAAAGCCAAATCCGGAGCATGTTCAGTCTCTGCAGCGGGCTCTCCAGGGGCTGCGTTAGACTCCCACCTGCTGGCCTCGCTGGGCAGGTGCCCTCAGGGGGTGGCTGCCGGCTCCTCTGTATGGGCCTACGGAGCTGCCTGCAGGGCATCAAGCGAGGGGCATCCTCTCCGAAAAGGCCCTCCTGGCCAGTTTCTGCTTTGCTTCAGGAAGGTGACAACAAGCCGAACTCCATCAGAAGGTTCCCCACACCCAGCTCACCCTTTGTCCCCACCCCACCTCGGAGCCAGGTGAGAACTGAATGGCTCTGCCTTACAGAGCAAAACTACAAAAATAAAAAGAGTCAACCCTGAGATCTTTCTACCATTTGGGTGTGGCTCACTCCTGAGTCCCCTCGGAAATGAACTCCTTTATTTGGTTTACTGACATTTATTTAGATTTCCAGTGAAAAGCTCTATAAAGTACAATAAATAATGTGGGGTCGTAAAAGGTTTGACATCCTGGTTGCTTATGTTACAGACTGTGTACTTCTGATACAGGCCATCAGCACTGCAACCTTTATGATATTTGCAATCAGACATGTAGACTTCCAACCTCAAAGGCGAGAGACGCTGCTCTGGACTGGAACACCCCCACCTCTTCCCAGCTCTCTGCTGTCGCACCCCCACCCCCACCCCCTGTGTTTACACTGCTTCCAGAGTGTGTCCAGCAAATAACAAATGAGTGCCTAAGGGACGTGTAGCTCGTGGAGGGTCTGGGCACTGTGAGCATGCAAGTTCACTGTCCCTGTCATTATAAATGAAAGTCAAACGTGAGGTCGCACTTTCCCATCTTCTGTTTATACACCAAATCGAACTTCTCGTTCATGGAGACAGTGAAGATGTCCTTCCACAGCCCAACTCTTCCTGAAACAAATAAGAACAGAATGTGCTGAATTCACTGGCTGAAGGCCAGCTACCAAACCAAAGGAAGCCTTGGAAATGGACCCGCAGGGTTCCAAATCCATTCCTGAACCCCCCTGAACTTGGCCTACGGGGCAGGGCAGGCCATCTGAACTACACGACTGAACTTGCTTCCCTGCGGAGGGTCTTCCTGGTTCCCTCTCCCCACCAGGCTGAGCCCAGCACAGAAATGCAGAGCCAAGGCCAGGAGGAGCGCTGCCCTGTTCACGGTCGAATCCTCAGCCCTGGGCACACAGTGGGGAGTCACAACACCCCCAGCAGGCCATGTCTGCGGGATGATCGCTTGGTGCCAGGCAGACTTGGGCGCTCCATGATACCTACTCAAGACACCACAGCTCCACCAAAGCAGTGATTGCTTCTGGAGAATTTGAGAAGGTAAAAAAGGCAGAACATTTTGTAGGGTAGGAAGCCTTCTGACGGGGTCAGGGTGATGATTTTGAGAAGACTGCCTGGCAACCTCAGGGAGGAATTTAAAGGGAATGAATAGTCGCAGTGAAAGGAGCCTTCAGACTGGACGCCAAATGGCACTGTGGCAGGGACTCCCCAACTCAACACCCACATGAGTCACGGCGAGGCCTCTTCCTGCCCAGTGTGCAGCAGCACAGGGCCTGCCGGCGAATGCGCAGGCCCGGGCCACCCATTCCTTTGTGAGGCTTCGGGGAAAATGAGAGCTCAGAGTGACCCTGAAAGCCGCTCAGCCCACTTTCCTTGTCAACCCTGAGATCTTCCGCAGGTCCAGAAGACCGTGAAGATGGCAGGAGTGGGGACCCTGGAGCAGCCATCGTGCTGCCGAGCGACCGCCTCAGGGACTCAGAGGCTCGTCTAGGCTCTTTTCACCATCAGCATCTCTGAGGTCAGAGCTCTGACCGTCTCTGGCAAACATCCCTTATTAGCTCCATTATTAACACTTGTCCTTGTCCTGGCAGGACCCCAGAGATGAAAGTGCAACCCTGCAAATGCTGAGCCATTATCTCCAACACGACAGGATTTTCTCTTTGGTAATAAAACATTATATGTCAGTGTTGGAGAGGAAAAGAAACGAGAAATTGTTTTTGCTACCCTCTAATGATACCGAAGGGATAAAATTAGAAGCTTCTAGACTAACCACACTATAAATACATTTTTCCATGATTATTTTCCTTAGCTGAGGCAGCTGAGAGCTCATCAAAGGAGTCACCCACCTGGTTTAGGATTTGGAATCAAGACAGTGCAATTTATGCTGTGATATGAATCAAACTTAAGCAATGCAGCTGGCTACTCAAAGCCCTGCATTCTCACCAACGCAAGGAGGTCTTCTGAGCAAAGAGCAATGTGCTAAAAGAAAACAAAATCAAACTGAAATAAAGGAAAACCAAGGTAAACAATGATGAAGCAAAAGCAAACACATCAGAAGGAGCACATGGGCACACGGCATGTTCTCGACACTTCCTTACCATGCAAAGGAACCAAAAGGGGTATTTCGGAGGTCACATCCAAGGATAACAAAAACACAGAAAGCAAAACTAAAAAAGAGCAAATAAATTTTAAGTAACAAATATTTGTGAAGATGCAGCCAGGAAATAAATCACAAGGTATTTGATTTTGGTTGTCTTCCTCCTGGGAGAGACAACTGCTCTGTCTTTACAGGGAGGCACTTGCCCTTGACCTTCACAACAGCCCGTTAGCCAAACAGCAGCCATGATCTGCCCCTTAAGGAGGAAGAACAGAACTAGAGAAGCTCAAAGGCCTAACTTAAGGCCCGCCCTGGGGCACAGCGTGGCTGTGGTGGGAGCCCAGCTCTTCTCTCGCCAGCCCAGAGTGTCTGCGTATCTGAGACATGGTGCAGGATCAACCAGAATCTCTGGACCCTTCCCTCTTGTCATCTGGGGAGGCTCCAAAGGCATATAGCTAGGAACCAACTTCAGGTCTACACCCCAAAGACCGGAAGCAATTCATACTTACCAGGACGGTGGCTTATATGGCCACAGCCACCACCACGGGGCTCAGGGGATTTACTGCCTGCGTTCTCCACATCAAGCAGCTTCAAATATCATGAGTGTTTAAGGACAGAGAGCAACCCCGGCGGACCTGTAGAGGGTTTCCTGGAATAGCTTCGCCACCCCAAAGTGCTTCATGCCCAGGAAACATCTCTCACCACCAGGACGAGTGCTCGCTTCCCTGTGTGCAGCCGTCAGGCCGACCCCGGGAAGGCCTGCTCTCCGGCTCACACGCTTCGTTCCCCCAGGAGGAGCCAGCACCCACTGGGCTTCCTCACAGGAACTCTCTCCCACCCACCCCATTTAACTTTCCCCCAGCCAGCTGAAGGTTGAGGAATCCACCTGCACGCCTGAGCTTTTCACAGCCCCAAACCCACCCCTGAGATCTGCTCTGTGTGGCCATCTGGGAAGATGCCTGCTTGAAAACATCTCACCCACAAAGCCTGAAACGTTCCCAGCAATCAGGCCTGTGAACTAAAACACCATATGCACAGTTACAAGGCACATGTCTGCAGGAGGGCACCCCACTACCCCAGGAGCAGGCACGTCATTCTGGACTGCCTGCTTCCCCTAATACAGCAGAGGGCTCTGAGAAACGAGGTACAGGGCAGCTGCTTGAGGCAACGGCACTGGCGGGACGGGATGAGGACCCTGGGTCCCCAGGCAGAGGGAGTGTGGGCGGGTGCGTACCCCGACCCACAGGCAAGGCCTCGGCGTTGCAGCACTGGTCCACCAGCTGATGGCAGTGCTCAGTGAGGGCCTCCAGCTGGGCCTTGTCACAGGACACCCCCAGGAATCTGGCCAGCTGCTCCACCATCGTCATCAGGTCCTGGAAGACAAGAGCAGAGAGCAGAGGAGCCCTTTACTGACCATGGCTCTGGGCTGCACACCTACAAGGTGCTTTGTATACATGTACTGCCTTACCAAGTCCCGGAGACAAGCTTGAAATTGGCCGTAACTGGAAGTAAAATCCAGGTTAGGAAATTGGCCAAGGGCACTTGGCCTGCTAATGGCAGATCCAGAATTCAAACTCAGGCCCTCAGGGGAATTTGGATGCAGAATCGAAGTCTTAGTATCACTGTGGTCATTTTAAACAGCAACAAGAAGTAAAAACTCAATTTGGAAACTGTGTCAGGAGACAAACCAGCTCATTCTCTTCTTCTCCTTCCTTCCATGCCATCAGCTGGAACCTAGGCTGGCACTTGGGAGAGCAAGGAGAGCCCTGGGTACCCCAGACAGGCCCCAGGGCCCGCCCACCCCAAACAGGAGGAGTAGACCAACTACAGTAGTGAGATTGAATTAGAAATCAAAAAACTCCCAGAAAACAAAATACCAAGCCCAGATCCTCACAGGTGAATTCTACCAAACATTTAAAGAAGAGCTGACACCTCTTCTACTTAAGCTATTCCAAAAAAACTGAAGAGTATTTGAAGAGCTTCCAAATTCATTCTTTGAGTACAGCATCACCCTGGTACCAAATGTCAAGAACACTACAAAATACAATCACAGATCAATATCCCTGATGAACATAGATGCAAAAATCCTCAACAAAATACAGCAAACCAAATAAAAAAATATATTGAAAAGATCATTCATCACAATCAAGTAGATTTATCCCAGGGATGCAAGGATGGTTCAGTATCCATAAATCAACCAATGTGATACACCACAATAACAAAAGGAAGGATGAAAACCACATGATCATCTCAACAGATGCTGAAAAAGCACGTGACCAAGGTCAACATCCATTCATGATAAAATTCTCAACAAAGCGGGTATAGAGGACACATAATAAAAGCCATATATGCCAAAACCACAGCTGACATCATCTCAGTGGTGAAAAGCTGAAAGCTCTTTCTCTAAGATCAGGAAAAAGACAATGATGCCCACTCTCACTACTCTTATTCAACATAGTCCTAGCAGTCCTAGCCACAGCAATCAGACAAGAAAAAGAAATCAAAAGCATCCAAACAGGTAAGGAAGAAGTAAAATGGTTACTATTTGCAGATGACATGATAATATACATATAGAAGACTCGAAAGCCTCCACCAAAAAAACTATCAGAGTTAATCAATAAATTCACTAAAGTCACAGGATATAAAATCCAGAAATGTTGCATTCCTATATAAAAATAATGAGCTGGCAGTAAAAGAAATTAACAATCCCATTTATAGTCTCACCAAAAAATATAGAATACTAGGAACAAACCTAACCAAGGAGGTGAAAGACCTGTACCCTGAAAACTATAAAACACTGATGAAAGAAAGTGAAAACAATACGGATAATTGGAAAGCTATTTCATGCTCATGGATAGGAAGAATATTGTTAAAATGGCTATACTGCCCAAAGCAATCTACAGATTCAATTTAATCCCGATCAAAATACCAATGGCATTTTTCAATGGGCTAGAGCAAATAATCCTAAAGTTTGTATGGAACCACAAAAGATCCTGAATAGCTAAAGCAATCTTCAGAAAGAAGAACAAAGCTGGAGGCATCACACTTCCTAATTTCAAACTGTACTACAAAAAGCTATAGTAATCAAAACAGTATGGTACTGGCGCAAGAACAGATACATGGACCAATGGAACTAGAATAGAGAGTCCATAAATGAACTCACACTTATATGGTCAATTAAAATATGATAAAAGAGGCAAGACCATACAATGGGGAAGAGACAGTCTCTTCAATAAATGGTGTTGGGAAAACTGGACAGCTATACGCAAAAGAATGAAACTGGATTATTGTTTTATACCATACACAAAAATTCAAAATGGATTAAAGACCTAAATATGAGACATGAAACCATAAAACTACTAGAAGAAAACACAGGCAATAAACTCTTGAACATCAACATCAGAACTTTTTTTCTGGGCATGTCTCCCCAGGCAGGAAAACAAAAGCAAAAATAAGTGGGACTACATCAAACTAAAAAGCTTCTGCACAGCATAGAAAACCAGCAAAATGAAAAGGCAACCCACAATATAGGAGAATACCTTTGCAAACAATGTATCTGATAAGGGGCTAATATCCCAAATGCATAAAGAACTCATATAACTCTACACCAAAAAGACAAATAATCTGATTAAAAAATGGGCAGAGGACCTGAATAAATAATTTTCTAAGTAAGACAGATAGTCAACAGACAGATGAAAAGATGCTCAATAATCATTAATGAAATGCAAATTAAAACTACAATGAGATACCACCTCACACAAGAAATAAACTGCTGGCAAGGACGTGGAGAAAAGGGAACCCTCGTACACTGCTAGCGGTGCAGCCACTATGGAAAGTAGTATGGCGGTTTCTCAATAAACAAAAAATAGCAATACCACATAACCCAGCAATCCCACTTCTGGAAATCTACTCCCACCCCCAAAAAAATCATTAATTCAAGAAGATACAGGCACCCCTATGTTTATTCCAGCACTAATTTACAGTAGCCAAGATATGGAAGCAACCCAAGGGTCCGTCCATCAATAGATAAACAGGTAAAGACATGGTACATATACACAATGGAATATTACTCAGCCATAAAAAAGAATGAAATCTTGTCATTTGGGACAACATGGATGGGCCTAAAGGTTATTACGCTAAGTGAAGTTAAGTCAGAGGAAGAGGAATAACACAGGGTTTCACTTATCTGTGGGTCTGAAAAACAAAACAAACGAAACAGAAATAGACTCATGAACACAGAGAACAGACAGCTGGTTACTATGGGGGCAGGGGAAGAATGGGTGAAATAGGTGAAGGGGATAAAGAGGCACAAATTTCAAATTATAAAATAATTTAGTTATAGGGATGGAAGTATAGCATGGGGATATAGCTCATAATATTGTAATACTTTTGTATGGTAACTATACCTATCATGGTGAACATGTAGTAATGCATATAACTGATCAATCACCAAGTTGTTCATCTAAAACCAATATAATATTGTATATAAACTATATTTCAATGATAAATACAAATTTTTTAAAATTCCAAGCAAATCAGCATATTAAACCCTCTGACCAGTCCTGCAATAAACCTATTTAATTTCTTGATACATTTCCCAAACTATAAGAGAGAAAAGGTTCTGTGAAAGCGGGTGTAGGCATCGGTCCTCTCTGGATCCCCACAGTAATCACCAGTGGGCTCTGCGCCCTGTCCTTCGAGCTGCCTCCCCGACTAGGGGCTCCCACAGGGCAGGGGTGCAGCGCCCAGCTGCTAGTCCAGTGCGTGTGGCCTGGCCAGGGCCGGGTGGGCAGCAGATGTTAGAACATGCAAAACACCGAGAAGAGCCCCGCCCACCCGCCCTGCCACTCGGTGTATCCACTTAAAAGAAGAAACAGGGCAGGCGGGCGAGATTAAAGACACCTGGCCCTCAGGGGAGACATCACAAGAAGAGGGACACAGCTGGCCTGTCAACACAGACTGCTGGAGCAGCCAACAGAACCCAAACGGACCACACAGCAGCTCAGAGAGGAGGGCAGATGGCCAGCGAGGAAGAAGGCAGAGGGAGGGCCCATGGCTGTTGAGAAATCTCGCAGGGCTAGTGCAGGATCTGTGGCGCCTGCTCATGGGTGCGGCCCACCTGCAGTGAGGGGGTGAGAACGAAGAACCCCCAGGCTGACCACATGAGGCGGGGGCAGCTGGAGTGCCAGGCGCTGTCAGCCCACACTGAGATGGGGACACTCTGGGCCTGTCCGCACTCCCGACAACTGATGATGTAGCCTCAGGGCTAATTTTTTAGAGTAAAATGTAAACAATGTAAATTCCTAAAAATGTGACGAGCAGTTAGTTAACCTCTTATGGATGCCAGACCATCACGGAGGCTTCTGAACAAAGAATAAACACGTGTCAAATACCAGTTAGAACCTTGCCTGTAGTAGGAATGCCATTTAGTCACTTTGGCCAGGGCAACATTCTTCCCCAGATGTCCACGCAGGTCACTCCCTCACTATGGGGTGGAAGAACACCCCCCTCCAGTGTCTGTATCCTCCTGTAGCGCACCCAATGCCTCCCAGCGCTCCCAAGGGCATAGGCGAGGCGAGGCCCCACTTTAAGCACCCCATCCTGGTCCAGCCTGCCACGGTCATTCAGCAACCATCTAATGCCCCCTTCCTTCTCCACACTCCCTGCCAGGCACTCAGAAAACCTGTCACATGAATTGATTCACTACAAAGAGCAATTTGAGAATTGCCACTCTAAGTAAGGCACACAAGCTGATGAGAAATGCAGACTCTGCCTTCGGCCCTGAGCTGGCCACCTGGGGAGAGGGTGCCAGGGGGCAGGCAGCAGGGTGAGTCTGGCTGTTGCTACACTTCTACTGTTAAGGCAGAAAAACAACGAACAGGGCTTTCTAAAGCACTGCATACCACCCAAACTGCCCTTGGGGCTGGGCTGGGGCAGGGCAGGGCCCCAGCTGTGCCAGCACTGGATCTCTGGGCACACTCAGAACTTCTGAGGCCCACCTTCCCCCCTGAAGCCTGGGTCTGGCAGAGGCCAGGCTGAGTCACACCCACGGCGACACTCCAGGGAGAGCGGGCCACAGGGAGGGCCCGGGCCCTGGACACTGCCTCCTGGGCACTCACCCGGTGCATGTCTTCATACTTGAGGAAAAGCACGTTCGAGTCCATGCGGTGCTCCCAGAACTCCTGCACATGCTCAAACCAGGAGCCGTAGCCTACTGCGGAGACAAGGGGACAGGTGAGTCACATGGTCTTGGAGGAAACGTGCACACAAGGGGTGGCCTCACTCCCTGCCTTCTGGAAGACTCCCCTCCTACTGCCCTGTGATTCGGGAGGGAAGAACAAACTCTCAGCCTGCGGGCAACACCACAGAAGAGCCCCTTCTGAAGCCCACCTTCCCTGGCTTTGTGTACAAGTCTCTCCTGCCAGCAGTCCTCAGCCCTCCCCACCCTCAGGCCACCTGGAAGACCTGACCGTGGGGACGGAGGCCCCCGCTCACCTGGGGTGTGGTCGTACCTGGCACCCAGGAGTTTCTTGGTTTAACATGTGGTCACCAGGAAGAGAGCGACCCCTGGAGGAACTGGGATGTAAGGCCAATCAGCTCTGCTAGTAGGGGTAGGACGGGGCACAGCACCTAAGGCAGATCCACGCATGGGGACCTGCCAGGCAGAACCCTGGGCAGAACGAGGCAGTCACAGAGACCATGAGAGGCAAGGTGTCCTGTCCTGACACACGAGAGCTCGCGCCCCTTATCACAAGCCCTGTGTCACCTACTCCTGAGGCTTTGGGGTGGGGCCAGGGTCACCCGGGCAGGTGGGTGATGTACCAAGCAGTGTAGCCATGCTGCTGTGCAGTGTTCTTTATAAAACCCACTGATCCTCACCCGCCAACTCACGCCGAGATGCCCGTCACTACAAGGGGCCCTATGCGAGTCTTCCAGGGGGCTTCACACCAGAGGAAGGCTTCTGTCAAGAAACCTGGGCCCACTGGGTGACGGGAAGCGGGCCCGGCGGAGGACAGGGGCCGGCCAGGAGCGGTGGCCACTCCACCTGTGCTCTCCCTCCCCCATGTGCCCACCCATCTCACACAAGCAGTCCTGGGATGCGATTTCATGGTCCAGGGCAGAGGGACTTCCATCCTGGCAGGAAATCACCACAGAGACCGGCGATTAGGATATGGAGTGGCCAGAGCTGGAAGGGAGGCACGTGGGACACAGGGGCCCATCCCACACTGGGACAAGTCTTGCACGCTCACTGAGGGTGCGGCAGTCAGCAAAAGGAAACGGGGGCACCAAAGGCAGAGTGGTGCAGGGGGCTGCCTGCCCTATTCTCCCTGGTGGCGCTCGCTGGCAAAGGCACCAGTGTGGGTCCTGCTTGCGCCGCTGAGCTCCGCGGAGGCCAGTGGTCCAGGGGCTGCTGCCCTGTGTCAGACAGAGCGTGCAGCCTGCGCCCCCAAGGTGCTGCAGCCTCTTACACTCAACTGTGTGAAAGCCTGGTAAGCAGGAGCCAGGTCCCCCAAAGGCCGCCAACATCAGTCTGCCATCTCGCCAGCAGGTGGCAGCATATCATCAGCCTGACTGGCAGCCTGATGAGGGCGCCTCAGGGACCTAGGGGTCACCGAGGGGTGGACATTAAGGGCCAGATCACAGCAGAAAGGCCCTCTTTAGGCCAGTGAGGCCCTGAACATATTTTATGGAATGAAGCAGGGGCTCAGGAAGGGGAAAACAAGCAGAAATGAATGGAGCAAAAAGAACATGGATGTGGCCACAGGACCTTGTTTGAGACTCAGTGCTGGAGGAAGCCTGGCCTGCTGGGCTCTGGGCTCTGGGCCCCTGACGCATCGCTGCCAGCTCCTGCATGCAGGACACATACAGCCAGGCCACCCTGCCCACTTGAGAGAGGACAGGACAGAGTCCACAGGAGGAGTGACAGCCAACCTACCAACAGGCTAATCACTGTCGGGGCCCCTAGGGGAGGACCCCAGTCTCCTGGGTCAGTGCCCACAGGTGGCGAAGAGCCCAGGTGACCCAGGCCCTGGGGCAGGGTGGGAGTCCAATGGCCATGAACATGGAGGGAAGAAAAACCCTCTGATTACAAGGGACCGTGTGAGAAAACTTGCAAAACACAATTGATGCCCACTGGGGATGACATGGAGGCTGGAAAGGAGGGCCACTGAGGGATGGGGACAGTGGTCACTGTACATAGGGACTCTCACATGGCATCAGCAATCACAGGGACAGCTCTGGCTGCACCACCGAGCCTTGGCCAGCAGGGACAGAGAGGGGTGCTGGCTTGCTGACAGGGATGGTATCCTGTTCAGAATACAGTCCTGGAAGGGAGCCCTGCTGGGCTGGCACCCGCCCCTCTGCTCCCAAGCCCCTCTGCTCCTGGGAGGCAATAGGCTCATCCAAGCAGATTATTTGGGAGAAACTGCTCACCCTGCCCTATCCCCAGTAGTGACCCTGCCCACAGAGCAAGTCGCTTCCACAAGGCTTCTGCCACCTGCCATGCAGCCCAGGCACCCTGCCCCAGAGCTCACAAGTCACACTGTCAGGGGCCCCCGACCTCACCCTCGTGAGCAGCGTTGTCTCACTGTTCCTTCTGCACCTTACTGATCAAATTCTTCAGAACCTCAGGAGAGTGAGCCTCCCTCAAAAGCCTGTGGCGCACAGACCACGACACAGAATAGTGAGACTGTGGGGGGAAGCTGAGTACATGTGTCTAGAGGCTCTGCTGGGACCACAGCAAGTTTGTGTGGCCTTGAACTTCGGTGCTGGGAAGTGCTGGGACCTTCAACGTTGAGAGGCCTGTTTGGGATAACTTCTAACCACTCTGGCCTGAGCAGGAGGCTCCAAGTCCTACAGCGTGGCAGTCTGAGCGTGGTGGACACCTGCTGCTCATGGGACGCTGTCCTGGGGCAGGTAGCTGCCTCTCTGTAGAGGAAGGAGCGTATGCTGGGACTTGAGGACATGATTCTAGAAAGCACATGAGTGGTTCGCTCCAAAAGCAGGAATGAGGGGCCTGGGCCAGATGGTAAGCAGGCTGAGGGGCAAGGAGGCTGGGCCACAGGACTTGTAGCACCCTCCGGGGGCCTCAGAGCAGGGATGGGCCTGGCCTCCTCCCCCACCCTCCCTCCTCTGGGGGGCCACCTCTCCTGGGTACCTCATCCCCAGGCACAGCTGAAGCCCGTCTGATACTATGGCAGGAGCACGGGTCCAGGCCTGTGGGACCCGGGGACCCCATGTGCTTCAGCCCACTGATTAGGGTCTGGCCTCCGAGTAGGCTTGGAAGCAGCCCCAATCGCTGCCCTGAGTTCCATTTAAACTGGAGCACTGGATTCCTGGATTCCCATCCTACACCTCATCTCCTCAGCCTCACTGCAGGGCCTCTGATGGGGTTGGACAAGGGCACAACAAGGATGAATGTTACTTGAGTCGGGAACTAAAACATGAAATATGTTTTCAAACTTGGGTATGGAACAGTCTTGATGCAAATTTGATTAAAGTGCAGATAGGACCCATTTCAAAACCAGTGCCAACCTACCTAAACTGCCCACCTGTGTCCTGGAAGGGTGCCCAGAGAAGCCCTAGTTGACAGTGGGAGAGCCACCCGGGCAGGGAACACAGCACCGTGGCGAGGAGCTGCTGACATGTGCCAAGTCAGCCCCACGCACATGTGGCTGGCCCTCCCCCACAGGGAGGGGAGACACAGAAGCCCCCTGGTGGCATGGCCCCAGCTCCCTCTCCTGCCCCAGGACAGCTTCCTGCACAGAGCCCTGCCTCTGCCCCACCCCAAATGTGCCCCACCCTGTCACATGGCCTGGGGCTGCGAGGCACCCCTCCTTGGTCCTAGAGTCCAGCTGACTGCGCATGCGGCTCTCCCATGAAGCCACAACCCCGACTCTGGCCTTAGTCCCCAACAGCAGAGATGTCCAGGCCCCCATTTTTACTGTTCGTAATCTAGGCAGGGAGAGGGGTGTTTTTAGTTGAGGAACTTCTCAGAGCCCCAGTGACCCGGCGAGAGAGAGAAAGGCTTCTGAGTTGGCCACCTGCTCTGCCAGGCACTAGCTATGACCTTGGGCAAGTCTCCTTTCGCCCCTCAGCCCCAGCTTCCTGCCTGTAAGCAGGGAGGCAGCCTGACCCGTACAGCTGTCGTAAGAACCGGGAGCAGCGTGGGATAACACGGGCTGGTGCTCAGCGAACAGTCAGTCGTCACTGCTGGGACACCCGCACAAACTCAAACACTCACACTTGTCGTTCATAAAGCGCCGACAGAATTCCTGGAAAGTGCCCCGGTAGCTCATGGTCCTCAGCGAGCGGTGGAACTGGTAATAAGACACCACCAGGTCCTTGGGGTTCCGGGCCATGTATATGACCTACAGCGGGAGGGACGGCGTTAGTCTGCTCTAGCCCACGCAGGTCACTGCAGGCAGGTCCGACTGACCTACCACCCAGCCTCCTGTACCCTATAAACTGTCACCCTGCTTCCAAGTCAGCCCCACGCGCATGTGCACCACGGCCAAGCACTTCTATTATCCCAGCAGGATGCATACTTGTCCAGACAACAGCTTCCGGGAGCACAGCTCCTTGGGCATCTTACTACTCTCTGTCCACTACCACTACCTTACAATCAGCGGAAGACAGAAAAATTACAGTCCTGACACTGGTGATGAGAATGACAGGCCTCATAACCCTAGTGTGGTGGAGAAAGCGAGAAAAATTAGAGGCTGGGAAAGCAGCTGTGAGTCCTTGGCCTTGGACGGGCAGTGGCTCGGCTTAGGCTGGTCAAGTCCAAGCCCAACAGCAAGGAAAACCCCCAGTTAGAAATGTGGATACAACACTAGCAATACAGGATTGAAGATGGCCTCTAATGAGGGTCTGACACACCTCTGTTCCCTGGGAAGCTACTGCTGAGACGGCAGCCCGCTGTTCAGATGGGCTCTGTTTGTTAGGAACTCAGCCAAGGATGGGGAGGAGGCGTTACCTTGGAATCGCCATTGTGGAGGTCAGAGGGCAGGAAGCGGTAGGGGAGGTGACTCTTGATGAGGCGGGGAGACGTCAGCTCCTGCAGCAAGGTCAGAGGGAGAGGCGATCAGAGGACACAGCTGCTCCTGTCCATGCATGGAGCCAGGTCGGGGTTCTCGGGCAGTCAGGGCCAGCCCTCCAGCTGACAGCCCCTCTCCTGAGATCCCACCATACTCCAGGCTGGACCCTGGCGGCAGACACGAGCAAGGCGCCAGCCCTGTCCAGGGGCACCAGTCCCGGGGAAGTCTAACTCTCCCAGCCAGGGGGGGCTGCTCAGAGGACGGGCCGGGCTTTCAAGGGCAGCGGAGGAAGGAGGGGGCACGAGGTGCAGAGGGGCAAATGCCGGAAGGTCATCTCGGCACGCAGGCCTTCCCTCTCTCCTGGAGCGTACCAGGCCCTCCGGCCAGGGTCTGTGCTCCCATGCCTCTGCCCCGGCCCTCACTCCGCCATCCCTACCGTCCTGCCCTGTCCTCTGGCTCATGCGGTGCTGGTCACCGTTCAGCCTGTGACTTCCTGTTCTCCTCCCCGTGGGTCTCACTGGAGTGGACGTCTGTGACGGCCGAGAAGGTGCTTTCAGCTTTGCTCTGGTCTGCCACAGGGCCGGAGTGGTGTCCAGCATGCGGAGGGCACCAGTGCAGCCCCACTGGAGGGCTCAGTGGACAGGCTGTATGGGTGCTAGTGGGAGGGCTGCAAGCAGGGAATGGGAAGACCCTGGACTTTGCTTTGAGGGCAGGGACGGGCTGGGGCACCTCAGAGCTGCACTCATCTAGCAGAGGGAACCGGCAGCCCACCCAGGGAATGAGGCCAGAGCTGAGGTCGGGGGGTGGGGGGGGCAGGGGGGAAATCGGACACATCTGAGGAGCTGAGGAGTGGAACGGACAGGACTCAGTAACATGCATTTCATTCCTTATACCAATCATCTGATGTACTAGCACCCTCCCAGTCACTCAACAGATGGGCTGAGTCACAGATGGGGGAGAGGCCCGCCACCCCCACCAGTCCCCCCATCCCCCCCACTCCCTGGCATCTGCCTCCTTCCTATCTCGATGTCACCCAGGTCACCACCAATCCGATTCCAGGTCACTGTCATGGACTCGGGACCATCAGTGTCTCTCCTGGCCATCTGTGGGTACCAGAAGCTCTCTGCTCTCCTTCCACCCATGGGCCCCCCCATGCTCCTCATGAGCAACTGTCACTCAGGATACAACCAAAGAAACGTCCCAAAGGGATCACAGGGTCTGCGTGGCTGGCACCTGCCCACAGAGTACCTTGATGATGTCCAGGCCGGGCTGCGGGTATTCCAAGACGGGAAGCTGCTCATCGATGTTCATCAAGCCGATCTCATCAGGGTCGGCTCCCTGGCTCACCAAGTAGACCACCTCCTGCAGCAAGCTCGTGCCTGGAGGGAGAGAATCCCCAGGGAGGGCACTCAGAGGAAGCCCCAGGGCCAGCCCCACTCTCAGATCAGCACCTGCTGCCCAAGAACAAGGGCGGAAGGACCACAGGTGGGTCCCAGGAGCACCCCGTAGCCAGTGGGAAAACAATGGCCTGAATCCCAGCCCTCTGGGGTGACTGGGAAAGCGGGCCTTTCCAAGCTAAAAGGGAGCAGATGTTCCCCAAGACTGTCACCTGCCACTCCAGGGCCCCAAGGACTGTAATAAATTGATGAGTCCCAGTCTGAGGCATGAGTCAGGAGCGCCTTGCCAGCCAGTGGGTGATTTACAGAGGTAACTATCTCCCCTGTATCTACACAGGCAGGCCCTGCAATCTGAGAAATCTACTTCTGGGTTTATACCGAGAGAAAACAACTGCAAACAACTGTTTGTCTACCGACAACCCTGGCAGTGTTCTTCAGAATAGCCAATCCTTGGAAATAACACAAAAGTCTGTCAACAGTGGAATGAGCAAATAAACTCTGCTACTCAGACACCTCAGACCGGACAGTGTTAGCTACCACTGCACGCAGCACAGGCGAATCCACAGACATGATGCTGAACACATAGGCCAGCCACCAAAGGCCACCTACTGTCTGATTTCACACGTTTCCAATCATACTAGGTTGAAGAATGGGCAAAAGGAAGCTACGATGACAGGTGAGAACCATGGCGCTTGGGGGGAGGTAGGTGCTGACTCATAAAAGATACAAAGAGGGTCTTTATTCTTTACCTTCGTCTAGTGGTATCCCAGGTATGCACGTGACTTGTGGTTCAAGCAAAGGAAACCACCCCTCTGCCCAGCGTAGCCCGCTTCCCTGGGAGAGGCAGAAGGGCCAGCGACGGCACACCCCAGAGCCCTGTGGGCAGGACCCCCAGCCAGGAGGGAATCAGAAGGGGCTCCCCACGCTTCTCCTGGCCCCTGTGTGCACGGCTATGAGCTCCATGTCCCCGGGAGCCCAGGGCTGTCCCCAGTCCTCACGGCTTCTGGCTTCTCAGAAGAAACAGACACGGCCGGCCAGATGCTCCCCAACACGCTCCGGCCCCTTCACTCGGGGAGCATTGCTCTCTGTTGCTGGCCCCTCACTTCCCCGCCCTGGAAATGCTGGCTGCCCCCAAGTGTGGCTCACGCAGACCCACCCCAAGGCCCACACCATGCTTACCCAACACACAGCCCTCTGCTGGGAGCGCCCCCCACCAGAACCAGGCCGTCTCCCCACACCCACCCTGCCCCGCCTGTGCCAGCTATTCCTCACACCTCAGCAAAACCCTGCCCCCCTGGCTGGCACCATGAGAGGCCCCACAGCTCTCTGCTTCTGCCCAGCTCACCCCGCCTTTGGACTTCCTTTCAACAAAGCAGCCAGAATGCGGGATACTGTGGGCATCACATCGCTTCCCTGCCCAGTGAAGAGCCCCCAAAGGCCTTGCTTGTATCTCCTCAAAGATGAAGCAGGCCTCCCCACGCCTGCAGGCCTGTGGGCAGTGCTCTGTGCCCCCCACTTGGTGCCTCTCTGACCACCTTCCTCGCTGTCTGGCCTCCTTTGCATTGGCTGCCCTGCCTAGAGCCTCTCCTCCCCACCTTGGGCCCTTTAGGCAGGAGGGTCCCCGACAGCCACATGCCTAACACTCCCACCCTCAACCCTTCACCCTGCCACTGGGCCAACAGTCTGGGAACAGCCTGCACATTCCCTCCCAGGCTCCCACTCCTCCCACCACGTGACGTGGACTGTTTTGTCCGGTTCTCCCCTGTGCCAGGAGAGCCAGCACACAGATATGCTCCCTTCATATTTATGAATGGACAAACCAACCTTGGGTGCTGAAATCAGAAGGGGATACATTGATCAAGGAAGACTTCCTGGAGGAGGCAGCTATGGAGCACAGGCACTGGAAGAAGTAGTGTGGTGGCTCTTCAGTCAGGAAGAACTTCTCCGTCCATTAACCACAGGACCTCCCCCTGAGAGGTGGGGAGTGTCACCCCCATTCAGAGATGAGGCTCCTGAGGCCAAGCCATGCCCCAGGTCACACAGCCAGTGTGTGACTCCCACCTACTCCTCCCGGGAGGTCCATGCACCCACCACCGCATGGGGGTGGGGAGCGTGAGGGAGTCCATGCCTTAGAAACGTGGGCAGAGTTCCCCAAATGGGCCACTCCCAGGACATCTTCAGCACCTACGCTAGGTGCGACTCTGCCCTGTGGCCCCCACAGGCAATGACCTGGACAGGCGTTCTCTGCATGTAACTCCATCCCACATCAGTATGGACGGGTCACTTCCTCAAGCCCCGTCCTGGCCTCCGTTAGATAACCATGCCGGGAGACCAGCAGCCCAGCCTCATTAGACCCAAAAGGAAACGCCCTACCTGCCAGGCCCACCAGCCTGTCCCCAGCGGCCCTCTCTCCAGCCCCTGCAAGTCCACTTCCTAGCTGAGCAACCCTTGGCCTGACCTCCAGCTCTGAGCATGGCCCACAGGAAGGCACATTGTGCCTGCCCAGCACAGTGACAACACTGACCCTTCACTCCTGGGTTCAGATGCTCTTCTAAGCACCTCAACTAAAGACCAAACACAGGTCTGACCTCCACACCCCTGCAAGGTTCTGCACGGGTCTCTGCCAGGCGCCAGCTACTGCCAGTCCTCTCCCAGCCCCCCACTACAATCCCACCCCCGGGCAGTGCCCCCTGAAGCCACCCACCCCTGCTGTGCCCTGGCATCTGGGGGCAGCCCTGCTCCCCCAAGTCTTCTCCCTCGAGCCCTCTAGCACTCTGTGCTCAGTCTTCTGTCTCCTGAGCTCAGCACCCCCAGGGCCCAAACCAACAGGCTGCCCTTCAGCCTGGCCAACTTGGAGTTGACCTTTGGGCCACTGTCCCCATAAACATTCCCCATGCGTGGTCTCATCCGGTGCCCGCCCCATGGAAATGCTGGCTGCCCCCAAGAGTGGCTCACGGAGACCCACCCCAGGGCCCTGTGCTCTCCTTGTCCTGCTCTTAGTGCCCTGTGGACACTGGGGGGCAGCTCATGAGCACAGGGAACGTGTCTTAGCTATAGATTCATGCTTTCAGCTGCTATAACCAATTACCACAAATTCAGGGGCTTAATCCAGCGCAGTTATTACCCTACAGCCGGAAGGTCAGAAGGGCAACACAGGCCTCGCTGGGCCCAATCAAGGCCTCGGCCACTGCGCTCCCTCTCGAGGCTCCAGGGAGAACGGGCTTCTCCCCGACCCAGCTGTAGTCCCGCTGCCTCCCTCTTCCGTCAGGAGCCCTGTGGCCCCTGAGCCCACCCAGATAGCCCACCTGACTCTCCCACCCGGCAGGCAGCTGGGGGGCACCCCTCACTGTCACGGGAAGCACTCACACGCTCCGGGGACCAGGAGGGGACTTTGTGGGGCTGTTATTCTGCCGACCACTCACTCACACTGCCGTCTCAGTCCCTGACACAGAGTAGGTGCTACACAAACACACGGGCCTGGAGGGCTGAAGGAAGCAGCTCTGAGGAGCCCCCGCCCGCACAGGAGGCCGGACTGGTGTCACGTGCCGCGTCTATGCCCACCTGCCGCCCTTCACACTCCTGGCCCCAGCCAGCACCCCGGCACCCAAGCCATTCCCGCCCCAGGCACCCTGCCCAGAGCTCCCTCCCCTCCGCCAGGACATCACCCACCCCTCCCTCCCTGCGCCCTCAGAAGCTGGGGTGGGGTGAAACGGCCTGTCTCCTGCAGGATTAGGTCACAGTGCTCCCTAGGATGCGGTGGTCTCGCCCCCTGGAGGGGCCTCCGCCCACCACCCCTTTACCCATTCAGCAAGCCTGCACCAAGGGCTCCTGGGAGTCCGGGCCTCCCCTTCCAGAAAATGTAGGCAACACCCCTCCCTTCCTATGGGGCCATTGGGGTCAGGCCACGAAGTGACAGGCTCAGGGCAGAGAAGTGCCACACAGGTAGGCACTGCTCTGAGCTCCTAAGACCACGACGGTCCCACTGACCGGGACGGCTCACAAAGGAGGACACGCCACAGCCCCCTCTGCCAAACCGGCAGCCCCCGTCCAGTCCCCTGGAAGCCATGCCCAGGTGAGAGGCGACAGCCAGGGCCGCTCCCGCCCCAGGCCAGGGGTTGTTTGTAAGGACGCAGAAGCGGAGTTTCGGTTACTAGTCTGAGTCCACAAAGCCAGGACGGGGGGGGTGGGGGCTACCTCGGGAACAGGAGCCCCAGCCCGTGAGTCCCCAGCGAGCTGGGCAGTGAGGGGGCAGGTAAGGCAGAGAAGCCCTGCATGAGGCCCGCCATGCAGCCTGAGGGTCAAGTGGGGCTGGGAGCGCCTGCACTCCTGTGGCCAGCGGGCCTGACGTCCTGAAGCGGGCAGAGAGAGGCCAGGTGTCCACTGCAGCCTGAGCCTGCGGCCAGCACGCGGCAGCACGCCAGCCTCCTTCCCAGCAAACCCGAGGGCAGTCGGAGGACAGCCCGGCTGCCAGACCAGAACCCTGGGAGGCTGGCAGGGCCGCAACCCCCTGCTGGGCAGTGACACAGGCCCCGAGCTTTGCAGAGTCGGTCGGGGCCCATGGCCGAAACCACCAGCGCCCTGGGGAGACTCCCCAGGGACCCAGGGCCTAGCCTGTCACACGCAAGGCGGGAGTCCAACAAAATCCCCAACCAACGCTCTGCGGTCAGAACCTATTGAAACTGGGCCCCAAGCCACCAGAATCCTGGGACTGGAACCTTCCATTTTCCAGAATTGGAATTCTTCCATTTTCGTTTTTATCATTTACCAAAGTCACACTTGAATCTATTCTAAAAAACTCAAAGCACCGTAAGACACCCACCAGAAGTTCCAGTTCTCCTCCCACCCCCACCCTCCCAGAGCAAACCCTCGGGGACTCTCCCTTACCCTCACTTTTCTAATGGTTGATCAGTTATTTCATGACCCATGTTTTCGATGGCCTGCTGGGTTTCAGCCAGCCCAGCGGCCTCACGCAAGCTTCTCCTCTCAGGTGGGCATGCACGACGCCCTGTCCACCTAATGTGTGTGTGCCTCCCTCAACACACACCAGGGAGGGGCTGTGCGTCCTTTTTTATACAAGATCTTGTTTTTCCTAAGTAACTGCCTGTTTGCTTGCCTAGTTTTCTATGTAGCTATTAATTCTTTCCCCAACTCTGTAACAAACCCTCTCAGTATGGCCAATACATGGGGTACCCTCACCTCCGTTTATTTCTTAGGGACATGGCCCCCGCCCCTCTGCTCCCCACAAATGGCTCCTGGGGTCTCCCTCGGGCTGGATGCCCCGCGGCCTCTACCTCTGTGGCCCCCGCCGGGGCCTTCTCACGCTCTGGCGGAGCCCACCCTCTAGAGGCTTCCTGGGGGTGAGAACTGTCTGAGATGGTGGTGTGACTACGAGCATCTATGTCTCCCTCTGCTGGCAGTGTGGCTGGGACAGAATCCAGGCCGGACAGCCTTTACCCACTGTTCCCAACTTCCAGCTGCCAATGTCGTACTCAGAGCACAGAGGTCATGCTTCCAGTCCTTCAAATGTGACCTGATTTTACCTCTGGAAGCTTTGAGACCTTCTTTATCTCAGTTTCAAGATTTCACAGTGATACACTTATGTGCGTGTGGTGCCACACACATGGGGGTTCCTTAACTCATGCCCTTGACCTGGAAATCCTGGCTTCAGGAATTTTCTCTTTCACGTTCTCTGTTCTCTCTTTATGGAACTCTGAGATCTTCCAATTTTCTTTTGCTCCTATTTGATACCATTTTGTAAAAATTTCCATTCTCCTTCTTGGGACGTTTCCTGCACTTGACCGTGCAAACCTCACTACTGAATGCTTACAGTTCCAGCTGTCATATTTCAACCCCTGGTTCTTTCAGGACCTGCCCCGGCCCCTCTCTTGCAGCCCCTCCTCATGCAGGCCCGCCGGTCCCCACTCTGAGGACACTACCGCAAGTTGGGAGGGAGGCGCTGTTCTGTTCCCTTAGGTTTTCTTCTGCTCTGTACACTTTGATTTCTCCAAACTCATTTTCTGCTCTGTGGGGTTTTTTTTTGCAGGACTCTACCCTTCAAGCTGGAGACTTGAAGATCTGGTGACCTTGAGTGCATACACGGGTAAGAATGAGCCACTGGATGCAGCCCCATGTGGCTGGGCAAGGTCTGCTGACTACAGGGCGGGCTGCGTGTGTCCGTGAAAGCGGCCCAGCCTGGCTGTTCTCACGGCTGAGACAGGAGATGTCCACACGTACAGGTCTTTCCTTTGGGGTAAATGTCTCCAGAGAAGACACCTCCTCTCTCTGCCCTAGGGGACCACAGGCATCCCGGGAGCCAAGGAGGGGGGGATGGGAACCTCCCTTTCAAGGGTGTAGGTTTCACATGACCCCCCATTTCCGATATACACTGGATTCCAGCCCCACATCCACAGCTTCTCTGGATCAACTTCCCCAAAGAAACCTGTCTTTGCTCCTGTTGTCGATCTGCCCCCATCACAACTGCCCCCTCTGAGGGGCCAGGTGCATCCAATTCCCGGAGTTCTGCAGCTGCAACTGCGTCACATGCCTGCTGCCCTGCCCTCTGCTGGCACTACCTGCTATGTCAGCTGACACTGAGTCACAGCATCCGAGCTTCCAAAATCAGCTGGCACCTCTAACGCCGGCTCACCACCTCTCCTTCTCTCGGGGATTCAGAGCTTTCTACTCCTCATATAGTGAAGGTTCAAGAGGAGACAGAGATGAGCACATGTGTTCAACGTGCCCCACTCAAGACAATGTGCCCCACGGGCATTCTAGAGTCAGGGACATCAACGTATTACAGTCAGGATCTGTCCAAACCCTCAGAAACAGCCACAACTGAGCACTTAAAGCTGCAACCCAGTGCAACTGACCCAGAAGACCCAGAGCTGGGCTGCTGCAGGCCCTTCACCAGGGGTGGGGCCTCCTCTTCCAAAGATGCCGAGAAGGCTCCCAAGATGCTCCCGACCCGAAAGCAAAGAGCAAAGGTGATGGGGCACTCGCTGAGCACCTGACCCACCTGTGTGCGTCAGAGGGCCCACCTGTGCTGCTGCAGCTCTCGAGACAACCCCACGATGCGCGCAGGGACACGGGATGCAGAGAGAGCTGCAGTTCTGTCACTCAGATGCAAACAGACAGGAAGCCAACTGAGTTCCAGTCGCTCCCTTGAAGCTGCCCAGGATCAGCCAGGTTGGTGTGCACGCCCCAGGCACTGTCACGGGGCGGCCATGTGCGGGGCACAGCGTCCTGGGCACTATCACAGACAACCATGACCACATCTGCATCCGGTCCTCACAGGCCCCGCATCTCCCACACAAGGAAGCAGGCTTGGAGAGTAACTGTCCTGGGCTGCGGTACTGGAGGGCATGAAGCCAGACCCAGAACTGCCTCCAGAACCAAAGCATTAACACACATGACACACACACCACACTACACACACACACCCAAAACAAGCACACATACACACATCACACACACACTTCATGCATACACATACACACGACACGCATAACACGTATACACACCCCATGCACACATTACAAACCATGCACGCATCATACATACACAAAACATACCACATGTACCATTCACACATACACACACACCATGTACATACATACAAACCACACATACCACCCCCCCACACACCACACACATATTCACATACCACACCATGAACCTATACATGATACATACACACCACACATGCCATGCACATCATGCCATACTACATACATATGCACACAAATACAAACCAGACACACACACACACAGCCCATAAAGCACTTGGCAGAAAAATCAAGACCACAGGCCTCATGTTCTCACTTGCAAGCCAGAGCTCTAGCCCTGGGTCCCCACAGCCGGGGTCGGAGCAAGGATGAGACGGAGGGAGGAGGTGGCTGGGAGCAGACCCACGATTCTGGGGGCTCAGCTTCCAGACCTGGGCCCTGGGAAGCTCACCTGGCCTGAGCAGCAGCCACAAGCTCCCAGCCCTGGCCCACTGTTCCAGCAGCTGGGTCCCTGCTGGACATGGGGAAACGCACCTGGTCACGAAGCAGGACTCCCTCCTCCAGCCAAGATGGCCTCTCATCCAGGTGGGGAGGCTGCCTATCCTCAGACAACTCTGGCTTGCCACGGTCCCTGTGTGGTGAGGCCCTGAGAATCTGGGGCCCAGATTCCTGGTCTGCCCCTGCCAGTGACTCTGTGACTCACAGATGTGGGCACATGCTCAGGGCCTCCCACACAGCCCCCACCAAGAGGCCAAGGGCCCATTGGGGAGAATGTGAGGCCCCACAAAGTGGGGAGAGGCCTCACCTTCCGTAAGGGCCTGGGAAGTCAGTGACAGCGCTTCACAAGCAGCACTTGACGCAGGACCTTAAGGACAGGAGGGCAAGCCAGTGAGCTGCAGGGTGTCTGCAGTGTGCACGTGAGGGGGGCCAGTGCTCCGCGCCCCAACGTGACTTCAGAGCCCCTTCCACAGGAAGACAGCACCCACCTCTGTGATTCTGGGTGCACCTCGGCACCCTGCCACGGCCAACAGCGCCCTGCCTGCTTCTGCTGGCTGTTCGTGCTTCTACCATCGCCAAGAGAGGGGCCTTCCCAGGCTTCCTCAGCAATCAGGAGAGAGCTGGCACCAAACAGGTCTCCTCTGTGAACCTACACAGGTGCTCCTGGGAAAGACTGGGGGTGGGTGAGCTGGAGACAGCGTTCCTCAGTGCCGCGGCTGCAGGAAAAGGACAGAGCCTGCCAGGACCCTTCTCCTCCACAGGAAAGGCACTTCAGGCGACTGGATGAGGGGCAGCAAATGCATCACACGCCCCTCCTCCCCGCCAGGGCCTTCACGGAGACTCAGTACGTGGGAGAACCAGTGAAAGAAAAACCCCCTGCCTTTGGGGGAGGGGCAGGGAACAGTTCCTGGAATCTGAGACCAGCTGGGAGAGGGATGTGCAACTCTTTCCTGCATAAGACCCACCATCAAGGCAGAGTTGGCTGCCACTCAGTGGGGGCAGATCACCAAGAAAGCCCCACCAAAGCCTGGCACATGCCTAAGGCTGCAGCGGGACCGCACAGAGGACTACCCCTCAAAACCCTCCTCTATGAGCCATTAAATCAGAGCAACAAGTCATGGCAGTTACCCCCAGGGGAAGGACAAGGGTTTAAGAAACCCCTCTAAGGTTCAGACCAGAAGCTGAAGGTAGGGCAGGAACACTGAAAAAAGACCCTCTGGGAACTTCAGCCCCCATGCTAAGCACAAGATGATACTACAGTTCACATGAGTGGTCACTCGAGTGACCTCAGCAACAACAGAACCCAAATATATCCCAACTCCTACCAGACTGGCTCACCCCCCACACTAATGGCCTGGCAGGAAAAGGCAGGCCCATTTCCAAGCATAAATACAACTGATCTCTGTCTGTCATGTCAGCACACTCTGTGCAGCATGCAGTCAAAAAGTACTGCATGAAAAAAAATCATCCTACTGTCAAGAGACAAAACAGAATCAGAGAGAATATAAAATAAGTCTGATTCATATGTTAAAGAATTTCATGGAAAAGGTAGACAACATGCATGAACAGATGGGATATTTCTGCAGCGAGATGGAAACTAGAAGTAGAAATGCTAGAGGAAAAATAACAACACAATAACAGAGATGTGGACTACTTTCAATGGGCTCACAAACCTGACCCAGTAGAAGAATGAATCAGTTAACCTGAAGATTGGTCAAAAATCACCCAAGCTGAAACACAAAGAGAAGAGTGAAAAAACAGAACAGCCAAGATCAGCGGAGCAAATATCAAACAATCTAACACATGCAATTTCAGAAGAGAGAGAGAATGGGACAGAAAAAATATTCGACGAGATAATAGCTGAGAACTTTTCCAAAACAATAAAAGGCATCAAACCACAGATCCGAGAAACTCTGAGAACCCCAAGCAGGGTTAAGTATCCCCCACTCTGAAAAATGCCTAGACACATCATATTCAAAGTGCTGAAAATCAAAGATTAAATCTTGAACACAGCCAAAGAAAAAAATACCCATTCCACAGAGGAAAAATGGACCACAGCTGACTCTTCATCAGAACCTAAGTAAGCGAGGAGAAAGGAAATGCCATCCCTAGAGGGCTGAAAGACACGAGGGACGCCCAGGAAGCACGGGTAGTTAGTAGTCAGTCCCACACTTACCGGGAAGTGGCATTTGGAAGATAAGCAGTCCTCATCAGGTAGTCAGAGAGAAAGGGGAGAAGGGAAGGGAAGGGAGGGGAGGTCTACACCGGACAGAAGGAGAAAGGACCACAGGCAAGAGCGAACTGGGTGTGTTCAGGCAGTTCCATTGGCTGGCAAGAGGCAGCGCAGGTTAGATCCAGACCGCAGAGGGAGACTGGCTACAGAGCTGAATGGGGAGCCAATGAGGCGGTCTAAGGAGGGAGTGGCCAAGGTCAGATCTGCTCCCAAGAGGTCACTTTGGCTTCAGAGTGAAAGGTGAACGAGGGGAGAGGCCATGGGATACTTCAGGCGAGAGAGGAAGAATCCCAAGACTGCAGCAGGGGCCAAGATGCACACACAGACCCGAGAGCTCACCAGGCACAGGACCCGCAGGGCAAGTAACCAAGTGCACGTGGGAGCGAGGGAGGGGGGCAGCCATCCCTGGGAAGAATGAGAAATGAGGAATCCAGGATGAGGCCCTGGAGCTCAGAGGGGGGACTCAGGGTCTCGTGCTGTTCCACTGGGCTCAGAAAGACGCTCCTCCCAGCAGCCCGTTCCTCGGTTCCTCCAGAACCCTGTGGGATCTTCTTCAGGCTTTCTCTTCCAAGCCCCGCTGTGATAATGATGAGAAACATGCCCCGAACTGACCCACGAACGTGGATTTGCCCCTCCCCCCCAATCCCAATCCCTCTTAATTATGTGCAAACAGCTGAAACGAGAGCAAAGCAAAGGAGCAAGGGAGGGAGGGTCAGTCATCCTGGAAAGAAACGTCCTGCTACAATTTTCAGGCCTTGGCCCTGTTTCCTGGGAGGCAGGTGACTAACCACTGTACAGAACCGCCCTCACCACTCTTCCTGGTGAGGCTGAAAGGGAGGGGCATTCACACTTAGAACCAATGTGCGCTCTAGGTGGGTGGCGAGTGCCTCAACATCTTGTGCCTTGAGTCCTAATCCATGTACTGAGCCATGAACAGTCTCCTCCCCAGGCCCCAGGAAGGTGAAGAGAGAGAACCACATGCAAAACCTGGGGAGCCTCCGGTGCAGAACCGATGCCAGGGAGATGCAGGTTCTCATCCCCACGGTCTCTCCTCCAACTCTGCTGTGGCTTGCTCATCCCCACCATCTACAGACCAAAGCTATACTCAAGCGGTGGCACCCTCTTCCCACCTTGCCCCTCCCTGAGTGTGTAGCTACCTACAGAAAGGAAATGATCACAAGGACATGGGACTCTTCTGAGGCTCAAATGAGGTAGGGCGGGAAGAGACCAGGTCTCTGTGTCCAGACCACAGTCTCTGTGACCAGGAACCGCACCTCCTCACAGCCAGGTGCCAGCCCCTCTCTCCCTGCAGTCCTGCAGTGACCTTCCTGCCTGGGCCCCTGGCCTGGCCCTGAGGATGCCTGCCCTGGCCTGTCACGCAGCCCTCAGCATCAGGAGCCTGGACTCCGTGCCACTGCAAGCTCCTTGAGGACAGCATCACGTCATTCACAACTCCCCAACTCATGATAACAAGCACATCCAAGAAAACTAAGACATCCGCCTAGGCTGAGACCTGTGGGTCCCCCGCCCATGGCTGTCTTAAAATTTAAGACTTAACTAATCTATCAGGTGCGATCCTCTTGTTTTTTTCAAGAGCAAAGTGACATTACCGAGGGACAGTGCTAGAACGGGGCCAGATGCCCCCACTCCCTGCAGTGACTTACTTCTCCCTCCCAGGCAGGGACAGAGAATGTGAGTGACCTTCAGGGCTGGCTGCAACCTCAAGGAGAAGAGGATCAGGGCACTCTGGCCGAGGCAAGGAACACATTCCAAAGCCGACAGTCAGTAGCTTCAGGGACGGGCGACCTGCTAGCAAAACCACCAGCAGTGCTTACCACGGAACCGCACGGACAGCTGGGAGAGCTGGCCACGGACAATCCAATTTAAGCCGACAACAGTCCTGGGACCAAAGAGACCGCGTGACCATGAACAAGGGCAGTGATAAACAGAAGGGCCCTCAGAAGGCACTGACCGTGGGCTCCCGGAGTCTGGATTATAGTGAGGACTGGGGCTGTCCCACAGGACTTGGAGCACTTGGAGAAGCAGTTCACATCTGGGCTGTCCAAAACTTATGGTCGCCATGAACCACATGTGGCTACTAAGCCCAGAACTGAATTTCTCATTTTATTTCATTTCAATTCATTACATTTAAATAGTCACATGTGGCTAGAGGCTACTATTGGGCAGCACAGTCCTAAGAAGAGTCCCATGTCCTTGTGATCATTTCCTTTCTGTAGGTAGCTACACACTCAGGGAGGGGCAAGGTGGGAAGAGGGTGCCACCGCTTGAGTATAGCTTTGGTCTGTAGATGGTGGGGATGAGCAAGCCACAGCAGAGTTGGAGGAGAGACCGTGGGGATGAGAACCTGCATCTCCCTGGCATCGGTTCTGCACCGGAGGCTCCCCAGGTTTTGCATGTGGTTCTCTCTCTTCACCTTCCTGGGGCCTGGGGAGGAGACTGTTCATGGCTCAGTACATGGATTAGGACTCAAGGCACAAGATGTTGAGGCACTCGCCACCCACCTAGAGCGCACATTGGTTCTGAGCTAAAATGCAAGACAATTTAAAAAATCCTAGAGAGTAGCGGAGTGTTGCAGAAAAAAAGCAGGTCTCATTATTGCTGCCTTCACCACTAGAAATCCCCCAGGAGCCCTGTGAACCCCAGGTCCCCATCAGTGGCGACCTGCACATCCTTCTCTTCCAGCTCTGACCACCTGCAAGTGGATCACAATCTCTTAGATTTGGGCACTGGAAACCCAAGGACCCTGTGGCTTATCTCCAGGGCCTCTGCTGGTCCTGGCTACTCGCCCCAGTCCTGGCACCAGCCACGCTGTAGTTGTCCCCCAGCAGACAGTGAGCCAACAACAGGCACCAGATGGGACCTCTCTCTGTACCCCCAGCACCTAGAAAAGCGTCTGGACACAGCAGGTGCTTGGGGAGTGAAAACTGGCACTCATACTACCACCCTTTGTGTGCTTACTGCGCATCTGCCTGGGGAGGAGCCTGCAGCCACCATCTCACTCATCCTCACTGCCACGCAACAAGGGGGTGAGGCGGTCTCCTACCCCTGCAGGAACCACAGCTCTAAGGGGTTACATCACTTGCCCAGGGCCACACGGCTGACAGAAGCAAAGCCATTATCAAACCCAGAACCTCCAGCTTCAAAGGCAGGCTCTTAATCTCTAAGCACTGGTGCCTCCTACAAACCCACTCATGATGGGGGAGTGGAAGGGAGAGAGGAAGGGGATGGGACGAAAAAGGGGAAGGAAATGTGAACTGGGCCACCTGAAGTCCACCTTCAGAGGACTCAGAGCAATGACAGAAACAAAACCCTAAGTGGCCTGAGACTTCTGAGTCACAAAGCACGCTGGAAAGTGGGCCAATGACCCCTCCTTCTTGGGGCCTGAGTCTAGCCGCCCTCATGACTTTCCACAAGCAACAGGGCACCGGTGGGCTAAGGGCAAGGCAAACCATGGTCCGGGAGGCCAGGCTAGACCCGGCCACTATCCCTCAGCAGCTCTGTGACTCTGAGCAAGTTCCTGCCTTCTCTGAGCCTTGGGGGGATAAAAACACATGACAGTCCTCATGGATTAACATGGCAGAGTGCCTGGCACATGGGACTCAGTAAGTGCCCACCTACCCACCGGTGAAGTACGCCCTCGAGCTGCAATTGGCCTGTGCTCAAGGTGACAGCCCCTCAAAGGACCCTGGAGCCTGAGGCACCTCCACAGCTGTGCAGTCTAAGCTGTGGATTTCACAGCAGAGGAGACGGAGGCTTAGACTCACCCAAGGGCATCGACTCACGAGCACCCAGACCTTCCTGCTCTACCAGATGCTATTGGAGATGACTTACAGGGCCCTTTTTCCACAGTTGAGAGAAAATCTTCAGGGCAGATCTTGGGGACCAATTCTTCAGCCCTCTTAATAAGGGTCATGTATGAACTTTACAAACATTGAGGTGGGGAGAATGAAAGCCTTCAGAAGCACTGGGAAGAGCCTGGAAAGGCCCTGGGGCTGCTGGACATTTTTTTTTTAAGTCTTACAAAGGCAGTTCCCCAGGGCTCTCTGTGAAGGGACCTCACGCAAGGGTCTTGAGGCCACCGCTGGGTTTTCCGTCACCGAAGGAGAGATCCATATGCTTACTCTCTTTGTTAAAAAGTCTAAGGTATGCTTTTGTTTGTCTTTAAAAGGTAAGTTACAAACCAGATAAGAGTTCTGGTTATCTAGAAAACTTCCTTAAACTACTGCTCCATGCCCCAGCAAGGTACCCAAAAAGGCCGCTGTAGAACTCCACCCAGCCCCCGATGCAGGGCCCCTCTGCACACCTCCCGCAAGCCCCAAGTATACAGCTTTCCCAGGGAGCCTCCGGGCCTTTGCCTCCCCCACCCCTTCCAGCTAATTAACTTTGCCCCCTCCATCTCCTCCCGCACCACAATTTCTCATCTGCAATTCCAAAATCCTCAAGAGCTCCCCAAACCAAACTTTTCACAATTCATTTGGAAGCAAACCTTTTCCTAAACTGACATAGGCTACTTTTAGTCTTTATGGAGCCCACTGAATGTAGGGATCTGATGTAGAGCTCCACACAGCTGAGGGTCTCACAGCATGCATGGTATCTATGACCTAAAATCTGGAAAGTTCTGATCCCCGCACTCATGAGGCCCCACAGTTTGGGCGAGGAGCAGTGGGGCTGCAGGAGAAAGGAAGTCCCTGGCCACATCAGGAAGCCCAAGCACGTCTTCCTTTCCCCCTTCCAAGGACAGCCCCTTCCCCACCCTTCCTCAGACAATCAGGCCTACTTGGATGTCTGGGCCCTGCATGGCTGTGATGGCCAAGCCTATAGCTCTTCCAGCGAGCACCTCCGCCCCCAACCACAGGTCCAACACGACCTCCAGGCAGGCCACCTTCTACAGGCCACCTTCTACACCAAGGGCGCACCACACAGTCTGCATTCAGGTGTCCCCCTCCCTTTCCGATTCAGTGGCAACAAGGGCAGCTCACAGGTATGTTCCGAGAACAGGAAAGCTGCCCCTTTTCCCTATTAACCTCAGAAGGGGCACTACACAGTAATCTCCCAAATCAGGTCCCGGGCACAGAGCAGCCTGGCATGAAACCCCCGCTCTGCCACTCACCCGCCGTGTGACCTTGGACAAGCCACTTCCCGGGTCTCGGTGCCCAGACTGTAAAGTGGGGAAGACCATCCCTTCCTTACTTGGTTTTGGGAGTATTACATCGGCTGACGCTGGCACGTGTGAATGCCCCCGGGGTTCCTGCGGGACACCTGGGTGATGGAGGCGGCCCCGAAACAAGGGAACACTGGGCAGGCTCTCTGGGAACGGCTGGTCCCATCCCCCACCCGATGCCCACGCAGAAAACGAGGGACCTACACAGCCCTGACGCCCATTTTATACCCCTTCCCAGCTGATCACCACGATCTCGCACTCATCAAAGGCTGAACCGGGTCCAGGAACAGAGAGGTTAAGTGAATGTCCAAGGTCACACAGCCAGCCGGGTAATGGCAGGGGTAGCGGCCCTGGGCCTTTCCTCCTGACAGCTCCAGCCAAACAGGCTCCATCCCCAGGACGCTGTCCAGCATTAGGCCCCGGGCTCACCTCCGCAGCAGTCGGACCTAGGTTTCTCTAAGGCGGGCCGACCACCCCACACCCCGCCCCGTTGGGTTCTGGACACGGGACGGACAAGGGGCACCAGGGCGAGGGCGACCACCCTGCCGCCGCCCTCTTCGCCCCCGACGGGAAGCCCCTGGCGCGCGCGCAGCAGCCCCGCGGGCGCTGCGGCGCCGGGCGGGCGGGGCTCACCGGACTTGGGGTAGGTGACGATCCACACGTCGCTGGGCCGCACCGGGAAGTTGGCGATCTCCTCCATCTTCCCGCGGCAGAAAGGCGGCAGCCGCACGCCGTGGAACTCGAAGTACTTGCTCTCGAACTCGCCCGGGGTGCTGGGGGTCTCGGCCTCGCTCTCCGCCATGCCGCCGCCCGGCCCGCGCCGCCGCCCCGCGCCCCGCGCCCCCGCCCCGCCGCCGCGCGGAGTTCCGCAGGCGTGACGTCACGGCGCTGCCGCGCCCGAGCGGCGTGCGGGTTGCGCCCGGCGGGCATGACGTCATGGCCCCGCCCGCCGCGCTCCGGCTACTCCGGAGGCGTGACGTGTGGGCCTCAGGGCGCGCCCCGCCCACAGCCGGCCTCGCCCCCGCCGCACGCAGACCCCTGTCCCTCCTCGCTGGCGCTTCGCCTGCCCGCGTCGTGCGTTCCTTCATCAACCCGCTGAGTCCGTCGTTCCGCAGGCGCTCCGCACACACTCATGAAACACTCCAGCGGGAAGTGGCCGCAGAGATTCATTCATTCCTTCAGCAAAAATTTAGGGAGCATCTGATCCGTACAGGCACCAGTCCGGGTTCCCAAGATCCGTCAGGCAAAAACCTGGCCCTCTCGGAGTTCACACTTGTAAGTATCCAAGGTAATTTCGGGTAATTTCATAGGCGCTTTGAATAATATGCTTCATAATCTCCTGTGGGTAAAAGGAGGGTGTTCCTTGCAGATTCCAGGGCCAACCCCAGACGAAAAGAGACAGTCTTGGGAGCGCGCCCCCAAATCTGCAAGTAATAAGGTACTCCTCATGCAGACTACAAATTGAGAACAACAGAATTCTAAAGAGGTTTTAATATAACCCTTTATCCAATCATTCATTCAAAAACATATTAAGCACCTAATACATGAGTCCTGGCCCAGTTCCCTGAGGCTTGGTGTCCAGTGCTGTGAAGAAGGAATGATAATCTCTACCCCTACGTGCTGTAGCCAGGAGGACAGAGGTAGATAACCACATCAGCCAGGATGGGAAGCGAGCAGGTGGACAGGACCTACCCACTCTCTCCTCGCTCTAGGCTGACGTATTTGCCGTCTGGCAAGAAACACACGCATGAGCAGAGAGGCATAGGCCATGTGTACACAGTGGACAGAGGAAAGGAAGCAATTAACTAACTCGGCAGGTTTGTGGATGTCTTTACAAAAATGAAAGAAGACGGTCCAAGCACCTGAGACGTTATTAGCAACAATCGGGTGATGGTACAGAGACAGCTTGCCAAAGACTGAAGGAATTGAGCAAATGAATGAATGTGTTCCTGTTTCAGATGTGTATTCTCACCATAGGAGAAGGCAAAGAAAACCCTGTGGTATTGGATTGGAATATGAAGTTTGACATGAATTTGCTATTTTTTAAAAATACGTATTTCTTATTTTTGCTGAAAAGTCCTTTAGGCACTGGCATTCCAATAAATACTAGACACACCCAGTGCCCAGATCTGTTTCTAAATACTTCCCCAGCAAAGGGAACCGGGTTTCTTCTAGAAAAGGCTAATGCAGGGTGGGGCAAAGAAAGTACAAAATGCACCAAAAATATACTTTGGGGCAAAACAAAAAAGTGTTTTTTTAAAAAATGATGCAGATAGGACACAGGACACAGGAGCTAGCTTGAAAGACCAAATTAGGAACAATTTGCACATATTACAAAAAATTAGAAACAAATGTCCATCAACAGTAGACTGCATAAATTGTGATATATTCATATAATGGAATACTTACTACATGGCAGATAAAAAGAATTGCTGGTGTAGGTGAATTTCACAGTCAAGGTGAGAAACAAAAGAAGCCAAACCCAAAAGGCAATATGTTGTATGATTCCATCCATCTGCAGTTCAAGGACAAGCAAAAATCATCTCTAGTGACAGGGGCCAAACAGTGCTCATTTGTAGCAAGGGAGGGGTTGACTGGGAATAGATGTGAGAGCACCTCCAGAGGGTTGGGAACATTGTATCTTGCTCTCAGTGTGGTTATATGTGACATAGACAAAAGTATAGCTCGAAACAGATGTGGACATAGTTTTTGTTAGAGAGAGAGAGAGAGGGCTGTTTCATGGTCATGCAACCAGGGAAGCCCTGTGGTCAGAAGGGCCTTACTCTTGGGGTTTCATACTCTGTGGTCACCATCTTGAAATTCTTACTAATTTTATCTCTGAACTTGTGCTTTACAAGTGAAGGCTGATGGGGCAATGGAGTGTGTGCTGAGGGCTTAGAACCTCGGCTCGTGAGTGATCCCATCTCCTGCCACCTTCCCAGGACAGATACTTGACGGCCCACTCCTCTGTCCTCCAGTGTTTCAACCCTGGCCAACCTCTCTCCTTTCCCCTGCCCAGTGACCATGGGGCCTTGGCACTGGTGTAGGGTCAGCTCTGATGCTCCCACCTCATGGCATCTCGGAGTGAGACATTATAGAAGCCATCTCTGTCATCTCTGACTTAGACTGGCAGCACCACAGCACGTTTGGTGCATTGATCAGCAAACGTGAGCCCCTCTCCCACCACCAGTTCAGGTACCAATGTTTCTGGTGTGGAGACTGGAATACCCTTGGGACAGCAAGCCCGTGGGAAGGGGCAATGCCTGGTTGAGTTACTCACTCCCAGGGCACAGTGTGTCAGTCCCAGAGCCAAAAGGAGGAAACAGGCAGCCAGGGGGCTATTCTTGGAATCATAGGGTGGGTCCCCCAGGCTCCTGTGAGGGTCTGCAGGTGCCCACAAGTATCTCAGTATTGGAGAGAGTGACATTAAATGGAAAATAAAAAACACCATGACAGGTTGAGAGAGCGATTGCAAAAGAAAGGGGGAAGTTTTGTATTTTCTTAACTTTAATGGTGTTTTTTCCCTCTTTATAAATAAGAGGTCCTACATTTTAATCTTGTGCTGGGACTGGTAAATTATGTCCTATATAGATGCATATAAAAAATTGAGGTTTACACTTAAGATATGTGTATGTACACTATACCTAAATAAGAATTTACTGTGTATGTATATATACATTTATACCTAAATGAAAATATTTTAAATGGGTATTTTTTAAATGAATTAGGAAAGGACTAATAGGGAAAAAAGGGCCCATGATTCCACACTGAAACTAAGAAAAATGAATGAATGAGGAGAGGAGAGAAAACTCTTCTTTCCAGTAAAATGGCAACTAATAAATATAGAAGCTATGATGGAGTTATAAAATCATCACTTTGCAGCCATCATAGTATAATTAATCATATAAGTATATCATTCAAAACTAAAACCATCGCTGGGTGAAGATTTGTTGGGGAAAATATTTTTCCAGTCTCAGGGCTTCTACCCACAGATTACTTAACCAATCACAAAGAAATAAGGATAACTTTAGAGTGCAGAAAGCTGACATCTAAGTGATCAAAATAAACATTACCTCGCAAGGCAAACTGACATCTTGTACCTCCTGATGTGACTGCTAGAAACGCTCGGGCAGTTTTCCTACCGAAATTTCATATTCTGGACCTAGGCTGAGGAAGATTCAATAAAACAGCTGACCTGTACTCTTCAAAATGTCAATGTCATGAAAGACAAAAAGAAAAGCTGAAAGAACTGTTCTAGATTAAAAGAGACTAAAAATATTTGATGACTAAATTCAAGGTGTGACTCTGGATTGGATACCAGATCACTGGGGAGAAAAAAAACTATAAAGAAAGTTACTGGGACAGTTTTAATGTATGAAGACAGACTCTGTCTTAACTGGTAATATTGTATTCATTTTTTTAATTACTTGAATTTTAAAACCATACTGTGGTTATATAAAAGAATGTTCTTATCTTCTGCATCCATGGATGTTTTGCTGCCCTTGTCTAGCTTGGATTAATACTTAGTCCATAGGCACACACCTGATCATCTACATTTGCCCTCTTACAGCACTAAATTATGTTTTCTACCTTTATCTTGCATCTACCTACCACTTTAGCATTTTATTTAAAAAATAATAATAATAATAATAAGGGAGAAATGTGGGATTCACATATAAATCAAGTATAAAAATCAAACGAATAATAAAAAAAAAGAATGTTCTTTTTCTTAGGAGGTACATGCAGAAGTATTTGGAGGTGTTGAGTCACCACATCTGCAACTTACTTTCAAATGGTCCAGAAAAAAAACAATTGTAATACTCACGTGAGTGCGTGTGTATATACACATTGAGAGAGAAAGAAAATGTGACAAATGGCACAACTGAAGAATGTAGGTGATGGTGAGTGTTCGTTGTGGTATTAGTTTTCTATTACTGCTGTAAAAACTACCATAAACTCAGTGGCTCAAAATAACATGAATTTATTGTCTTAGAAATTCTGTAGCTCAGAAGTCTAACGTGGGTGTCATTATGCTAAAAAAAAAGTGTTGGCAAAGCTGCATTCCTTTCTGAGGGCTCAAGGGATGAATCCACTTTCTTGCCATTTCCAGCCTCTAGAGGCTGCCCACATTCCTTACCTTGTGGCCCCTTCAGAGCCAGCAATGGCCTGTCTAGTCCTTCTCATATCGTATTACTCTGACACTGACTCTTCTGCCTCCCTCTTCCACTTTTAAGGACCTTTGTAATTATATTGGGCCCACCTAATAATCCAGGATAATCTATTTTAAGTTCAGGTGATGAGCAACCTTAACTAAGCCTTCTGCAGCCTTTGACATGTAACAGAATATGTAAATTCCCTTTGACATGTAACATAACATATTCACAAATTCTGGGGATTAGTACGTAGACATAATTTTTTCTTAGGGAAGGGGTGTAATTCTGCCCACCACAGTTGTATTACTTCTTGTAATTTTTCTAAAGGTTTAAATGTTTTCAGAATAAAAATCTAAAGAAAAATATTTGTTAACAGGGAAAATTCTGTGGACCCCACATAAAGGCTACCAGAATAAATAAGTGAGATTAGCAAGATCACAGGATACAAAGGCCAACAAACAAATATTTATTCTATTGCTACATACTGGCAGTAAACAATTGGACATTGAAATTTTTAAAACACCATTTGCAATATGATCAAAAAAATTACATGCTTTGGATTAAATCAAAGAAAATATGTGCAAGATTAGTACAGCAAAAGCTACAAAACATTGATGAGAGAAATTAAAGAAAACCTAAAGAAAAGGAGATATATACCATATTCATGGATTGGAAGACTAAGCGTGGTTAAGATGTCCATTCTCCCCCAATTCACCTATGCAGCCTATGCAATTCCAAGCAAAATCCCAATGGGCTCTTTTGTAGAAATTAACATGCTGGTTCTAAAATCTGTATGGAAAGGCAAAGAACCTAGAATAATCTAAACAATTTTGAAAAAGGATAATAAAATTGGAAGGTTCACATAACTGATTTCAAGACTTAACTATAAAGATGTTTACCTTAAAGCTACAAATCAAGTCAGTGTGGGATTGGCATAAGCAAAGACATATAAATAAATGGAAGAACAGATAGAAAGCCCAGAAATAGACACACACACACACACACACACACACACACACACACACGATCAGTTGATTTCTGGCAAAGCTATCCTTAAAGAACAGAAAACAGAAGCTGCTTATGAACCCAAACTGTCCACCAAGTCCTCATCTGCCCGCAGGTAGTGAACGCCCCATCGCTGGAGGTGTGTAAGAGGCTGGTTAACCTTCTGTCCTGCAGAGACTTTTCTTTTTAAGTAAGGGTGGATCCGGAGGTTCTCTGCCTGCCCCAGATCCCTAAGGCGGCTGCGGCGGCAGGGCAGCCGCGGGTCGCTGTCCGCGGTGCTGAATGCGCTCAGCGCACCTGATCCTACTGCCCTCCCGTGTGGGTCGCTGGGACTCCCTCCCGCTGGCCTTTTGGTTTTGCTTTGTTTGGTGTTCTGTCTCAGTGTAAATTCCCTTTGACATGTATGTACTGTCAAATTTTTAAGGTTAAGTATTCATTTATCATGGAAATGTCAAACATATACAGACGTAGAATAGGATAATGAACTCTATGTACTCGTCACCCAACTCCTCCCCACCTAGACTATTTTGAGCAGATCTCATATATTATATCATTTCATTCATAAATACTTCAGTATAGATCTCCAAAAGATAACAGCTCTTTGTAAACATATTCCTAATACATTACCACAACTAAAAAGTAATGGCTATTCCTTAACCTTGTCAAATGTCTGGTTGGTGTGCATGATCAGATCTATGTGCGGGACGTAAAGCTCAGAGGAGTTGGGGTGTCTGCCTGGGGATGCCTCCTGTAGCCAGGATTAGTGCTGGAGCAGAGGTTGCCCCACGAGCATCATGTGACCCCTGTCATAGATTGGCACATACCAGCCTCCTTCCCACACATGTCATTAAGCAAGTCTGAGGCACAGTGTGCCTGGCTCAGGCAAGTGGTCACATCCACAGTGGGACCCCTGAGGACACCAGTGCCCAGGAACTAAAGGCTCCAATGACACTCGTGCCAAGAGAGGTCTAGGTCAAGATCAGTTACATCAGAATCTCTGTAAAAGAGTCCTGAGCATCCATGTTTCTACCCAGCATTCTAGTGTGCAGACCGGATGGAATGACAGCCTGAGCTGGGTTGGAATGCTAACTCCTCCTCCACTGACTGGCTGTGGGACTTAGGGCAACGCATTTTACCTCTCAGATTCCCAGTCAGTTTAACTTAACCATGGGCCACCCCCAGCCTGCCTTTCAATCTGCAGTACATCTCCTGGAATGACCATCTGCCAACCCAAATTTTAGACTTCCATAAAGACCCACTTCAGAAACCCATTCCTCTGTGCCTAGTCCCCTCCTGGAATCATCTCTCCTCCCTCTGACCGTGGGTTTTGTCTAGACTCTCCACCATCCCGCAGCATTGTGAGGCTTAAAGGAGGCCCAGGAGTCCTCCTAGTCTGGTGCCTAACGCAGAGCAGAGTTTAGTTAACGCACTTCCACTCCTTGCTCCCCCTTTCTGAGCAGTAATCCCCACCAAATGATGGATTCTGCAAGGAGTGTTTAATTTTACTCAAGTAAATATTCCATGAGGTCTGTATTACTGTCTCCATTTTATACAGAGGGAAACTGAGGCTCTGAGAGACCACATGAATGCTGAGTAGCAGAGATGGGACTCAAACCCAGGTGGACCTCAGGGCTCTGTGACAGAGACTGTGTAGGTTCCCGGGGTCAGGGAGCTCTGGCCTGCATCAGCTCCTGGGCTGTCTGTCAGCTGAGCCCTCTCCAGGCTCAAGGAGGATCATGGTCTGTTGGTGAGTGGTGGCCCAGTGAAACCCACAGGAGCTGCTCAGGGCAAGTCCACTCATTCTGAAGCTACATCAGTAGAGGCAGGTAGGAGATGAAAGGCGATTTAGGTCATATCGTATTGGGAGCCCCATACTCCTAGAGGGACTTGGACAAACCAGGCTGGAGCTTACCGAGCAGCATGTCCAGGTTGGGGAGGTCCTTGAGGAGTGGTTTTCAGACACAAAGTTATTCACTGTGGGCCTCAGAGGAACCAGATCACCACCTTTCTACCTCTGCCTGGCCGTCCCCAGGAGATGGAGCAGGCAGGGTCTGTGGGCCCAGAGTGCAGAGCTGGGATCATTGGATTTTAAGGCAGGCATCTGGGTTTTAAAGCCACACAAGAAAATGCCTTTGAGTTAAATGAGAGAGAATGCAGGAGAGTGCTGATAAACTGTGAAGTACTGTGAGTGATGCTTATGAATATCAGCTGTGAACAGATGACCCTGATGCACGAGCCACAAACAATAAATACCAAAGAAGTGTTCAGAGCAGAGTACTAAAAGCAATGGAGATATTCAAGTAAGCCAGAGATATTTAACAACATGCTGCTCAGTGAAGGAGGATGATTTGGTGGAGAGGAAGGTGGGAGTGGCCAACCATCTCTCCCTAAGAGACAAAAAGCAATGGGGACAAAGATGGCTGCAGGGGAAGCCCCAAAGAACAGATGAAAGAGGCAGTGATGAAGGGAGGTTTGGGTGCCCATAAGAACAGAGGCCCGTGTCCATGGGGACAGAGGACAGGGGGGCAGAAATATTCTCAGAGGTCTCCAAAACCACTAGACCATTAACCTGGGCCATTAGCCAGGCCCCTCCTCTCCACTGGTGGAAGAAACCTCAAACCAGCCCTTGGGGGTAAGGACAGAGCATTCCAGCTCTGCCGGAAGGATCACTGGGGCCTGGACGTCGCCTGAGCCAAGTTAAGCCAGCGCCCTTCCTCCTGCAGGCAACGTCTGCACCTGCCTCCACCCAGGTGACAGCAAGAGGGGCCAGAGGCCAGCTCAACGCTGGTGGAGCCTGGAGAGCACCCTGCGGGTCCTCACTCTGTCCCCCTGCTCTCCCTTTTCATCCCAGGCCCTCCTACACTCCACGCTGTCACTGTTCACTCACCTTCTCTCCTGCTGTCAACCCTCTGATGACTGCCTGAATCCAAACTCCTCATCACGTGGACTATGCCCTCTGTGACCAGCCTCTGCCTACCCACCGACTGCCCAGTCACTCGCGCCACCCCAGCCGCACTGGCTGCTTTCTGTTTCTTGAACACAGCACCTTCATTCTCTTCTTGGGGCCTTTGCACTTGCTGTTCCCTCTGCTTGCAAAGCTCTTCCCCTCTCTTTGCCTCTCTTCTCAACTCTCACCTTAAATATCATCACAGAGGGGTCCTCTGGACCACTGGTCGGGTACTGACCCCACCCCAAGCCCCTGGCTCTCTCGCCCTCTCGTTCTCGTCACAGCACCACCAGTCTTCCAGATGATCTTATTTCACACTTCCCTGTTTGCTCTTCAGCATCTGCTCCCGAACTCACTCCAGAATGTAAGTTTTTGTTCCCAGCTGGCTCCCCAGAGCCTATAGTTCAGTAAGTATACAGTCATGAATGAATGTCTTGTTGTCTCTTTTGCTCACATATTTATTCCTTTGCTCTCTTCTTCTCTCATGCATGGCTCCATTTCTCCACCCTTCCAAACCCTTCTTGGGCTGAAGGCCTCCCAGGGGCCTGGCCAGGAGCACGGTGTGGGCTCCACTCTGAGGACAGAAAGAGTGGCGGCTCCCAGGGAGGCCAAAGGAGGCCCGGTGTTCCAGTAGGACTGGTGAGGGGATGGGGGCACTGCAGCACTATGAACCTTTGGAAGGAATAAAGGCGGGGCCATGGTGGTGGCAGCCAGGGGCTGTTGGGCACCCCCATACAAGCAGGTGCAGCTGGGATTCTGAGGTTTTTAACCCCTCTCACTCCTCGTCCAGCCCCCCAATCTCCTACCAGAGACTCTTGCTGAATAGACCCAGTAGGAAGCCAGAGATCAGGATTTCTGGAGTGAGGCAGACCAGGGGGTGACCCCCAAGGGCTAGTGCAAGACAGAGAAAGTCAGAGGAATGATCTGAGGGAAGGCACACCCCATCCCGTCATTTCAATTTGCTCTCTGATCTCATATCCCTGATATGAGTATGTGGTATTTTCGCCATCTTCTGCAAGGTGTTCTTCAACAGCTATTCTGTGAAGTACTCTGCAAACAGCACCCAAACCCCTCTTCTCAGAAGATATGACCCGTACTCCCCCATGTGGAAATCACAGAACCAAGATATGTGTCTTTCTTTCTCCGTCTAATAAGACAGGGACAGAGTGACATGGACACAGTGACCTGGAGACATACCAACAGGCTGGTCGCCCCCCAAAAAGAAGTACTTGGGCCCCAGGAAACTGGCTCCGAGGAGAGGAACTCCAGAGGGGCTGGTGGAGCCTCTTGCAACTCCTGGGGGGCCCCTGCTGACACAGTTTGGGACAAGAGTCGGAGGAGAAAATGAGGCTATTTCTTGGTCCTCCACTCAGCCGACGATTCCAGTGCCCCCCCTGGCCTAAGGGCTGGGCTCTGGGCTCCAGAAGACTAGTCGGGACTCAAGGACTCGGGGCAGATGTGGGCACACAGGACAAGGGGCAAGACAGGGGTCGGGGAGGCCAATCACTGTGCCAGCCCAGCTTGGTGTCCCTCAGGCCTGATGGGCAGGTGTGGGCTCCGTAGGCTGGAGGGGGCTGGTGACCTGCAGGCTGCAGAGGAAGCAGAAGCCGGTAAGTGAAAGTTTCCAGAGTCTGGGGTTGGGTGAAGGGCAGGTAAAGCCACGTGGGGACAGCCCTGGCACACAGTGAGCCTGGCTCACTGCTCCCAAATCCTGCCCTAAGGGAGGACCGGAGGCCCTTCTTCTGGCTGAGCTGGGATTGGCAGCAAGGTTCCAGGTGTGGCCAAACACCTGTCAGGTGGGTCAGGGAGGACTGCTGGTGTCTCCAGCCAGTGGGGAGGGTAGCTTGGGGACAGACAGGCACCCTCAACACAAACCCCACACAGGGCATGCCGTGGCGTCTGGAGCCTGGTGGAAAGACTGGTGGGGATCTGGCTCCCCAGTGACATCTGCTTGTCCTCTGTGAGCTCGGTGGGGGAGGGAATGTGACTGCCCCCTAGCGGCTCCTACAGACAAACCAGCGGAACAGGTCAACTCCTACATCCAGGCCCTGCCAGGTCAGGCCCACAGCGGGGACCAAACATGTGCTGGGAGCTGCACAGGTGCGTGAACAGAGGGACGTGGAAGGTAGGGACTGGCTGTCTGGGGAAATAGCTGGGGCCCTTCCCAACCCAGCTCAGCCAGTCCCGCTGCACCCCAGGCCCTCTGCGTGTCCTGCCTGAACAGCCCAGGCAGCAGACCTGGAGGGCCGAAGTGCTCCACACGCCCTGCATCCACCACAAGTCAGTGGGCACATCGGGCAGCCACACCAGCAACCTGGAGGAAGGGGCAGCAACTGCTTCCCTCAGCCAAGCCCAGCCTCCCCAGCCCTGCCTTGTGCCCACTGCTCCTTTTGGCTGCCCTTCCTGCTCCTCAAATAAGCCTCCCTCCCTTCCGCCTCCTGAGCCAGGACCCTGCACACATTGTTCGGTCCATCTGGGAAGCTTCTCCCTTCCCTCTTTGCCTAGTGGACTCTCACCTATGCTTCAGATTATAGTCAAAAGTTACCTCTTCTGGCAGCCTCCCCTGGCAAGATGGCCCCTCTTGGGAGCAGTCCCAGTTCACAGCCTGTATAGACTTCTCCTAGGAACCACAGCCAGTATAGACCTCTCTGGTATCTCTGGCAAAGCTGTGATTGCACAGTGAATGTATGATGATTTGTGGGCCACGAGCTCCGCAAGGCCAGGCACTGGATCCGAGTCAGGGTTGCACCCCCTCCCCCAGCCACGGCATGGCCCCTGGTGGGCCCTCAATAACTGTTGATGGGATTACTGAATAGACTCTGCAGTGATCCATTAATCTGCAGAGTTAGAACTGTTGGTGAGGGCTCTACCACAGCCAGTCTGCCCTAGAAGGGCCTTGTTTTATAGAAAAGGCATCTGAAGCCAGAGAGGTCAAGAGACCTGGCCCAGGCCACCCAGCTAACCCAAGGCAGGCCAACACCTAGAGTTATCCTCAGAAGCAGCACATTTTCTCTGAGGCTCTGGAAGATGGAGCAAAGGGCCAAGTGTCCTAGAGATAGGGGAGGGGCCCAGGTGCTGCCCAGGAGGCCTACTTCCAGTCACCACTCAGTCGCAGTTGCTAACTCACCTCCCATCAGTCCCATCTTCAGAGGAGACAACAGAGGCCGTGCAGCCACCACCAGGTGGTGAAGGGAGGCCAGCCAGGCTGAGAAGTGGTCACTGCCAGGAAGTGGCGAGGTCAGGATGGACCCCAGGCCTGGCAGGCTCCGTGAGCTCTTTCTGTCTCTTCTGCCCCTCTGGAAAGTCTATTGTGGCCTCTGGGACGGGACGAGTGTCCACACCACACCTCCCTCTGTAACAGTAGCGTGTCCATGTCTAACAACAGCAGCGGCAACAGCTGGGCCCACAGTGACCATTTCTCAAGCCCCAGTCCCCAAACTGCCCGCAGGGGAAAGGACTGGCACCCTGCCTGGGGCAGAGCCAGAGCCCACATCCCTTCAGCCAGCCCGCAGCTCAGAGACCTTGAGAGCCGGTGCCAGCTGCAGATGCTGCTTGGAGGGCTCAGACAACAGTCTGCACACCCAGCTCCCTGGCCCCCCATTTACCTGACACGAGTCCCAGGTCAAGTCCCATCCCTTCCCTGAGTCGAAGTTACGTCCTCTGGAGGTAAATAGAAATAGACACACACACAGGGCCAAGTGTTTTTCTAGTATTTGACCGACAAACTGCATACCTTTTCCAAAAGGTTACTGAATTCATAGCAGCTCCTGGTCATTCAGTGTTTCCTCAATCAGTGGATGCTAAACTAGCAACTGTTAGTCATTTGTGTGGGGGGTGGGGGGCTGAGTTATTGCCTGTCTGCTAAAGAGTTTAAAACACAATCTAAGATAGAATCTTTCCCACTTTTACTATGTTGTTTATGGCTGGGCTTGCTTGCCATTACTAATTGCAGCAGGTTGCACATCACCTGATCAGGCCTGAAGGCAGAAAAACAGCACAGAGGCCTGGGCCTTTTAGCATGCTCAAGTGAATCTTACATGTGATTACAAATGGTTAGCATAATAAAAACATGGGCTATGCTGAGATGTTTTCCTTTATCTGGGGAATATTAACTGATCTCACTGAAGAATGACTCTAGAGCTAATGTTTAGCACGGAGTTTTGGTGGGGGCTTTCCTTGCATGTGGTTACACTGCCCTGACTGTAATTATCCTGCCCTGCTTTCTCCGGAGGCCCTCACCCTGCTCTGTCTAAGCCCATAGTCCCTGTCTCTCACACTGACCCACATTTTTTAACACAAATTCTTGTGTTTTCAGTATACCTTGAACTGTTACAATTTTAAAAATTGAATTTCGAGGTGGAGGCATGAGAAGCCCTTAGGGGCATTTTCCCCAAACCATGTGGTCCCTGTGCTGCCCCACTACAGACACCCCTCCTAAAACGCCTGTCCCGCTCCAGCTGCACCCCGCCTGGCACTGCCGGGACTGGTGAGCAGCCCCACAGACATGTGGAGGCAGAAGCGGGCTGAGGACCAGGAGATTTACAAGGAAGGAAAAGCACAGGCCAGCGCGGGCATGGAGGGGTCGGGCGGGACGTGGGCTTGACTGATAGAGGACCGGGGCAGCCGGGGTGGGAGCCGGAGGCAGGGCCGTCTGATGTCAGGAGCCAGTCACTAACAGGCTGAACTCCTGCTGGTTGCATACCTTCCCGGCCCTGCCGGAGTGGGGGTGTGGGGGGGTGACCTTTCCCTGACCCAGAGGTGAGCCGGCCCTGCCTTGGGCTTGCCACTAGGGGAGGGGGCAGGCTGGGACCTGGTGCTGTGGCTGCCTGGTGAGCAAGCCAGGGCTGGCAATGGGGCACCAGTACCAGAGGTCAGTGGGAACAAGGCTGCGACCAGATGCTCCTCACACACTCATTCACCAGAGTCACTGAGACCCCCTGGCCTGTCCCAGGACCTGCGCTGGGGTGGGTGCTGGGGACAGGGAATAGGCAGTCCACCTGAGTCCACTGCCTCCAGGGCTTGAGCAGGATAACTAATGGGTGCATGTGCAAATTCATGAAAATGTCACCTCTTTGAGAAGCCTGCACTGATCCCCTTTCCTCCTCCTGGACTAAGGTGGCCTTTTCACTGAAGGAACTGCCTGGATTGAAGCCCTGCCTCCTCGTCTTGCTGGCTGTGGGCCCTGAACAAATCGCTCCACCTCTGAGCCTGTTGCTTCACCTGTAAAAGAGGGTTAGTACCACGATTTACCTCAGTGACGTACTGTGAGCACCGAAGTCCAGGTACGACTCCTAGCATGATGCCGGTTACACAGCATGCCTGCCGTATACTAGCTATTGCTGTTGTTATTATGAAATCACTATCACTCCACATTTCTCCGTTACAGCACTTCCTATTTCAGATCAGACGTTCATGCACTTTGGCCACCAGCCCATAAGCTTCCAGAGAGCAGGGGCCCCAAGTCACTCGTTTCTGCATCCCCAGCAAACTTCCTGGCAAACCCCAGGGTTCACAGGGATCACAGTCACAGTGGTAACAGAGATAGTGGAACTTGAGGTGACTGTGTACTGAGCATCCACGCCCCACACTGGCTCCAGGCACTCCATGTGGACTTTGGCTTAATAATCACACATCCTCCTCAGCTCCATTTCTGGGCCCTGCCCCAGGTCACAGAGCCTGTCTGTGGCCCTGACCCTGAGGCCAGTACTTATGACCCCATGACATCTGTCCCCTCCAGCTGCAGAGACTCAACAAGCACTTGAGGGAGGGATTTTCACTCCTGTTACAAACTATGTGTAGTAGATAATGGAAAACTGCATTAAGTTCACGATGAGCATGGTGCTCCCCACAGGTCTGCAATGATGTGCTATGCAAGATGCCTTTAAACTCTAAGAATTACCAGCAGGGCTCGATGTTCAAGGGCTCCCTCACTCTCAGCCCTTAATTTTTAAGAAGCAACTCTTTTGAGAATGAATTTGCCTTATATGCAAACAAATCTGATCCTTGAAACCAAGGGGACATAGCAAACTGAAGCTTGCCGAGCCTGCTACAGCCCAGGGTGCAGAGGGACTCAAGCTGCAAACAGCTTCCAGGGGCCTGTCTCCCTGCTTTCTGTGCACAGCTCTGGTCTCCTGGATCCCACTTTGCAGGTAGAGAGACTAAGGCAGAAAAGGTGTGACTTCAGATCAATCGGTTGAGCATGTAATGCTTGCAGATGTTCTGTGAGAAGCTCTTGTCTCTCAGGGGTGGTCATCTTGAGTGTGGCTGGGTCTCCTAAGGATGAATACCTTATTACGGGACAGTCAGCACTGCCTTGTGTGGGCCCTCCCCAGTGGCCATTCCATATCCCCCGACTCTGGCCGCAGCCAGCGAAACAGGGTGCCCTGCATCTCAGATGTGCTTTAAAAAGCAGCGCACTCATCAGCACTGCGCTGGAGGTGGCATGGCGTGTGGACAGCAAGGGGCAGGATAGTCGTCCTGTGATGGGTCCCAGGGCTGCGGGCCTCCTGAACCACAGCCTCCTGCCTTCTGTTAAAAGGAGAGTTAAGCCTCTGAGCTCACCACTGAACGTAACCAACACCGACACCCCTGCCTCAGGCCTTATCTCTAGTGGGTGACCTCAGCTCCTCTGGGAGGAACCCGGCCCTGAGCCATGACTCCCTCTGCTGAGTCAGGGGTGTCCCTCTCTGACATGGGGACAGCTGCGGGCACACTGTGCCCTCTCCCTGCAGACTATTCATGCTCCTGAGCTCCCTCCTGCCCTGCCTGCCCTGGGCAGTCCTCCCCGGCTCGGCCTCCACTCTGCTCTTCCCCCTGGAGGTGACATGTGCCCCTCCAGGAGGCTGGGCTCTCTGGATGGGCACGCTCCTGGCTCTCCACCTCTCCTCCTTCCTCCTCAAAACCCCCGATTTCTCTGACTCACATGCCCACTTCACCATCCACACCTTGCTGTTGGCATCATCCCTTAATGGCCTCATGGCCTGGCTCACTGCTCTCTCCTCCCCTCTCTGGTCTCCATTCCCAGAGATGGCTGCAGCCACATTCCAGCCTCCCTGTGCAAGGGCTCCTTAGATGGCTTTGCCCTCCACCCTGCCCACTCCTCCTCACCCCTGTGTCTTTCCCTGCCCCTGGTCACCAGCACTCACTGCTCCCCCACCAGGACCCCATGACAACGCTCCCATCCAAGGACCCTTGCCTGTTCCTCTGCACGCTGCTCCCCACTCCAGGATGTTCCAGCCCCACAGAGACCCCCACCACCGATCCTACAGCCTTTCCATGACCCACAGTCCCTTCCAGGCCTTCACTTCCATCCTTCCTCAGCTTACATTCCATGGTGCACCTGAGACATATTAAACATTTTAAGAGTTTATTTGAGCAAAAATTGATTCAAATGAGGCAGCACCGAACTGGAAGTGATTAGGAGCATTCTGTTGACGGGACAAGACTAAGGAGAAGACACGGAAGCAAAGCAAGGACCTTGTTTGATTGGCTGGAGCTTAAGCAACCACCTGTGGGAAAGTTGCATTGGCTGTTAGTGATCAGCTGCCCTCAGGTTTCAATTTCTCAACCTTGAGGCATTTCATGTTTGGGTTTTAGTTTGCTTGCATGGGCCGCTAAGGCTTTAGAGCTACTCAGTCCCTTGGCGTCCTTGGATAAGTAATTTAGCACACCATTATACTCCTTTCCTTGCGAGCACGTTCAGCGCTCCTATTCCTGTGCCCCCCAGTCATGCCGCCTATCAAGTCCTAACCCCGGCCAAGTATTGCATGCTTTCACGAGGACGGGTGGATGTTGCTGGAGGAAATGACGCAACCCTGTAGACTCACTTTCCGTGTGTGACCTTGGATCTCATGGTTCGGTGCTGCCAGACAGCCCTCTTACACTGTGGGAGAAATTCGCCCTCCCTCTCTCTGCACCTCCACGCTCTCACCCAGTGGCCTCATTCTTCCCACACAACCCCATCTCATGTTGATGACATACCTGGTCCACACTCACGCCTGTTCCTGCCACGGTGATTGATTGCTTCCTGGCTCTGTCCAGAGTCACCTGCTACCCCCACCCACCCCCACCTTCCTTCTCCACCGGGTCCTCCTCTCCAAGAACTTGCTGCAGCCTCATCTCCTAATCTTCTGCAAGATTCCCTGCTTCTCTGTGCTTGACCTTTCCCTTCAGCACAAGAATGCATTTTAACATCAAGCTCTTGCAAAAAGCCCTCACTCCACGGACCCCACCCCTCCCTCCACCTTCTTCAAAGAGCTGGCTCCCCTGGCCGACCCTGTTCTTTCCTCCATCTGTTCTAGATTGGCTTTTATCCTATGCATTGTCTTGTCCACATTGCCCAAGCCAGTGGACAGTTACCTGCCCTCACTGCTCTTCTCAGGGTATCTGTGACGCCTGCCCTTGTTGCTTTCTCCTTCCCCCATGCCGGGCTGCTCTAGGCTCTGTCTTCCCTGTTTCTCTATTCACCCTCTCCAGATGCTCTTCTCCAGACTCATGGCTTTAGCTGTCACCTCTACCCCCAATGACCCCCAGATCGTGTGCTCTGACTTCTCCCTGGATCCCCAGACCTGTACGTCCAACGGTTCACCTGATGCTTGGCTGTCCAGAAGCCTCTCCAGCTTAGTGTGACCAAGATGGACTCCCCACTGGCCTCTCCAAATCCACCCCCTCCAGCCTTCCCCAACCCCTGGGGTCTTTCACATTCACCTCCAACCCACCAGCAGGTCCACTTTTCTCTACCTTGCAGGCAGTTTTTATTTCAGCCACCTCTCTCCACCGCCATGCCTGCCCACCATCCAACCTGCCCTGGTCCCTGAGCACCCACAGTGCCTCCCACATGGCCTGCCTGCTTTGGAATCTGCCTTCCCTCAGGCCCCTTCTGCATTAGAGGCAGCAGCCTGTTTCCACAAGCAGTCTAGTGCAGGCGACACCCCATCTCAGGAGAATGTTTTTAAACATGTGAAATGAAATTCATAGGGAATATAAAGGAAACCATTTATTTTCAAATACAGTTATCAAAATACATTTTAATTGCCATACAATAATAGATGTACTTTTTTGTTCGTGCATTACATAAGATCTAGCAGATACCATAATTTCAAAGTAATAAGCATAAATATTATCTTGAGCTCTACAACTGTAATGTGATATAAAAAAATCTGTGATTTCGGTTAGAATAAAGTCACATGTACTTCAAATAACCCTGCAGTAGTTTGTTGCATACATTTGTCTGAAGGAAATACTAAATTTCAGTTAGAGGCAGTGAAAATGAAGATGTAATTCTTTTACATCCAAGTTCATGAGCCTGCTGAGTTCTATCCACCGAGTTTAGGGCCCTGGGAAGATCTTCCCAGTTTGCAATGAGACTATGTCACTCCCCTGCCTAAACCCTCAAGTGCTTCCCATTACACCATTCTCTCCTTCTGACCATCTTCCAGGCTTAGAGAACTTCTGCCTGGTCTTGAACTTGCCAACCTCATTTATCCAGCTCACCCAAGTCACCTGGCTGGCTCCCTCCCTCCCTCACATTTTCACAAGGTTCCTCCTTGTGACCCCATACGCTTTAGGACATTAGCACTGGCCACCCCAGCTAATGCTGCCTCATTCCCAGCCCAGTGGCCCTCCACCACGCTCCCTTGTGTGAAAAAGAAACTACAGGTCCAAAATGGGATCACTTGTGCTAAGCCCCTTGTCACTGCACCAAGACTTAGCACCTAGGCCCCTTGCAGTTTCAGGCTGTCCCAGAGATGTAACCTTTAACCAGTCAACCTGGAATTGCCTGGTCGGCACTAGGGAGGTAATCTGCCCAATAGGCCCTTTCTGTTCCCCTTGGGAGGGCCAACTTGACTATCACAGTGCATTCTTCACTAACAGTTTCCTTTCGCCACCCCCTTCCTGCCTTTAAAAACCTTTCCTCTTCTACAGCTTGGGGGAGCCTCTTTGCACTTGCGAGATGGGCTGCTGACCAATTTGTGAATTGTTCGATAAGGCAATTAAATCTCCGAATTTACTCATTGAACTTGGTTAACACTTGGTTTCTCTTTCACATGGCACTTAACTTCCCCCGACATTGTGTAGTTTATTCACTGTTGGCAGGGTTTTTGTCATCTTCCCCAGCTAGACTATCACCTCGCCAAGGCACGTGTCTTGTTCACTGCCATGAGAGAAGGAATGGACAGTAGCCAGACCATATATCATAGTAGAATTCTGAACCACAACCTGAAGTAACCAGCCCAGGAAGGCAGCCGGCTGGAGGCAGACAGGCAGGAAGTCAAACCAGTGTCTCTAGCAACCAGTTCAGGAAGGTGAACAATAACCCTGGAACAGCTGGCCTCAGATGATCAGGATCTATTAATAACTGACATCTGGGTCTCACCAGGGAGGACAGAAGTCTCCTGCAGCTGACTGTGTGTTGGAGGGCAGGAAAAGAATATAATTGCCTGTGGCTGGTTGCCTCATCTGGGCCCTGCAAGCGTAGCCTCTAATTCCCGCCCTGCACCTGGCCTTCCTGTCATTGATCCTAAGGGTAGTCATGTAACACGGGAGGGCTGGCAGATGCAGGATGAAGGGGACCTGGGTGAGGAACAGGAGGCTAGATTTCGGGCCCTAGCTGACCTTGCTGGTAACCTCAGTTCTCTGATCCAGAAACTTAATTTCTGTCCCAGCCCTGAGAGTGAGGTGGGCATGGAGGGTAGTCAGTCAAGACAGGCCTGTGAACATCACCCCACCCCCACTGCCACAAGGCCAGTGTGGTAAGGGACCAGCCCTTTCTTCTCTCTGGGCCTCAATCTAGGAAGTATAAGCTATGATGTGGCTGTTAGCCTAGGTGGTTGCTAAGGTCTGCAGGTCCCACACCCAGGGGATTCTGGCCCCTGGATGGGAGAGAATGGCCAAGCCTGGGGGTCTGCAGTGCCTGAGGCAGCCCAGCCTCAGCCTCTGCCCTGCTTCCACTCCCCACCTGTCCAGGCAGAGTCTTGGCAAAAGCAGGGGATGCAGAGGACTTGGGAGGCTCTGCGGGTGGGGAGGTCATGCAAAACCCAAGTGTCCAGACACTTCGTGGGTGACATCAAACTGCACTAGTTGCTTTATGGATGAGGACACAGAAGGGGGGTAGCCTGATTCCAAAGCCCACACTCTACACTCCACACGGAGAAGTAAGGGTCTGTGCCAATGGGGTAGGATGGCCCAGTAGACCCAAATTGTTGGCTGTGTAACTCTGGACAGATGCTTAACCTCCCAGCACAGGCCACTGTGGAAATGCTTTGTGCGGTGTGGGACACATAGGTCAAGAGGTATTTTAGACACTTCCTAAGGGCACCAGCAGTCATCTAGGCGTGAGCCTCCCAAACTTCGATGTTCCCACACTGGTCCCCACCCTAGAACTTGTTAATCACAATTTTTACTTGTAAGTGAAACTTTTAGATGGAAACCTTGTGTCTCCATCATTAAATGAAAACTCTCTACTTCTTGCCATGAATTGAAGGCATCATGCAAAAAACTTTACGAAAACAAAGCAAAGACTTTAACTTCTATTTAAATGCTAGTGCCTGTTTTAAGATTTGCTGTCCCCATGTAAAAAGGGAAATGACAGTGTCTAAAAGATAGTAAAGGCTTAGGTGGGCAACTGCTTGCTTCCTGCTGATTCGAAGGAGGGGAAGAAACGGAAAAGGGCCTCTCTCTCCAGGACACCCACCGACACCCACCGTCTCTTGGGTCTGGAGAACTTCTTTCTCCACCTTCCCGCCACCTCCTCCCGCGCCCTCCTCCCGCCCTCAAGCGAGCCCCACCCCCTCTTTCCCACCCCGGCGCGCGAGCTCCTTCCCTCCCCCGCACCCCTTCTCCCTCGCCCTCCGCCCCTCTCCCCAACCCCGCCCCGGGCCCTTCCCTCGGCGGAGGCGGGAGGGCGGTGTCCTGCCCCCTTTTGGGCCGTCCCGGCCCGGCTGTAGGTTCCGTCCTGCCCGCTGTCGTCCCGCCGCGAAGACCTGGGTGGGAGGTCGGGCGAGAGCCCCGGCGGGTGCTGGGCGGAGCGGCGGTGCGCCCGGTCCCGGGGCCAGGAGCCCGGAGCCCGACGCCAGGCCCCGGCGCCCGGGGGAGCGGCGGCGCACCTGGAGCCCCGACCCGCGCCGCGATGTGCGACCTCGAGCGCGGCCGGAGCCTGTCCTTCTCCGGCTGCGGCTTCCTGAGCATCTACCACGTCGGGGTGACCAGCTGCCTGAGCGAGCGGGCCCCGCACCTCCTCCGCGACGCGCGCATGTTCTTCGGCTCCTCGTCCGGGGCGGTGCACGGCGTAGTCTTCCTCGCCGGGATTCCTGTGGGTACGTCTAGGGCCGCCGCCCAAGCTCCGCGCGGAGACGGGACGCACGCGGGAAGGGGTGCAGGCGGCTCCAGGACACGGATGCTGCGGGAGACATCCCGGGGGGGCCCTGTCTCCGATACGTGTCTCCTCCTCTGCGTGCACCGGCCCTGCACCTGCGGGCTCTCTCGCCGGGCCTGGAGCGGGACGTGGGAACCCCAAGCTCATCCTCAGCGCCGCTGCCCTCTGTCGCCAGGGTTTGTAGGACGTGCCTCGCCCTGGGAGTGAGCGTCAGGTCACCCCGAGCCAGGGAGCGGGCCCCGGGGGTGTGGTGTGGGCAGGGGAGGGCGCGGAAGGCGGAGCGGGTCCCTGCGGTCCGACCATCAGCCCAGGTGGCGCCGAGCGAGCTGACCTGCCGAAGGGCCGGGTGCTCTGGGTCCGGCCAGAAGGGAGGCTTTGGCCTGTGTCCCCAGGGTAGGCGCCTTCTTCCCTCTGGGGACCTACGGTACTGGAGACACCCCCTGCTCTGGCGCGTTTGACCGCCGCCCCCTTCCTTCGGGGCTGGGTAACCCCCACGGAGAGGGCAGCTCTGGAGTTCTCAGTGCCCGCTTGAAGCCGACGGGGGTGGGGGTGGCGAGGGCATGCTGTGTTTGTGTGGGTGGTGGAGTAGAAAAATTTTCTCTTGTCCTTTTCCAGTGTTGGAGACCCTTCCTGGGGGTTGGAGGGGCTCTCTGACACCCCCCATCTCATCCTCCACCTCCCCCCCACACACACCCATCTTCCCCACTCAGTGCCACTGGTAATGAGGTCCCGTGCGTTTGAATCTTTTCCCAACTTAATATATGTCCTTGTGGGTGTCCATGAGAGGGTAGGACATGGGGCTTGTGCCCACCTGCCCAAACTGTAGTGCATCATCCTCAGCCTGGGGCTCCGGGGCAGGCGGCAGCATGGAGCTGTTGCCACTCCAAGATTCCCAGATGCAAAGATAATGTACCTTATCAGCTCCCCCATTTATCTGGGATTCCTTAACGACTTACTGTTTGCTCTCCCTGTGGAATACTGTGTGGGATGCTGCCAGCAGGCAGTGACTTGTTGGCCACTTGGTGGCCAGGAACCTCCTCAAGTAGGTGTAGCCCTGCCATTGGATAGAATCTGTAAGCAGACCCTGGGCTGACTGGTAGGTGGCATTAGGAGGGAGGCCCTGGTTCTCTTCTCTGTCAAGGAGGTTGGGGGCAAAGGGCAGGAAATGTGATCTCAGAGAAAATCTAGACCGACCACATGGCCAGCCTGTGCACTCTGCCAAGCTTTGTATCCCAAGGTGCCCTGCAGATACCCACATGGTTGAATGTTTAATTGGGACCAAAGTCAAATGCACTGCAACATCCATTCATGATAAAAACTCTCAACAAAATGGGTATAGAGGGCAAGTACCTTAACATAATAAAGGCCATATATGACAAACCCACAGCAAACATTATACTTAACAGCAAGAAGCTGAAAGCTTTTCCTTTGAGATTGGGAACAACACAAGGATGCCCACTCTCCCCACCTCTATTCAACGTAGTACTGGAGGTCCTAGCCATGGCAATCAGACAACACAAAGAAATAAAAGGCATCCAGATTGGCAAGGAAGAAGTTAAACTGTCCCTGTTTGCAGATAACATGATATTGTACATAAAAAACCTAAAGAATCCACTCCAAAACTACTAGATCTAATATCTGAATTCAGCAAACTTGCAGGATACAAAATTAATATGCAGAAATCTGTGGCATTCCTATGCACTAACAATGAACTAACAGAAAGAGAAATCAGGAAAACAATTCCATTCACAGTTGCATCAAAAAGAATAAAATATCTACAAATAAACCTAACCAAGGAAGTGAAAGGCCTATACTCTGAAAACTACAAGACACTCTTAAGAGAAATTAAAGAGAACACTAATAAATGGAAATTCATCCCATGCTCTTGGCTAGGAAGAATTAATATTGTCAAAATGGCCATCCTGCCTAAAGCAATCTATAGATTCAATGCAATCCCTATCAAAATACCAACAGCATTCTTCAACGAACTGGAACAAATAGTTCTAAAATTCATATGGAACCACAAAAGATCCCGAATAGTCAAAGCAATCCTGAGAAGGAAGAATAAAGCTGTGGGGATGATGCTCCCCAACTTCAAGCTCTACTACAAACCCACAGTAATCAAGACAATTTGGTACTGACACAAGAACAGACCCACAGACCAATGGAACAGACTAGAGAGCCCTGATATAAACCCAACCATATATGGTCAATTAATAGATGATAAAGGAGCCATGGACATACAATGGGGAAATGACAGCCTCTTCAACAGCTGGTGTTGGCAAAACTGGACAGCTACATGCAAGAGAATGAAACTGGATTAGTGTTTAACCCCATACACAAAAGTAAACTCAAAATGGACCAAAGACCTGAATGTAAGTTATGAAACCATAAAACTCTTAGAAGACGACATAGGCAAACATCTTCTGAATATAAGCATGAGCAACTTCTTCCTGAACACATCTCCTCAAGCAAGGGAAACAAAAATGAACTCATGGGAGTACATCAAACTAAAAAGTTTCTGTATGGCAAAGGACACCATCCACAGAACAAAAAGGCATCCTACAGTATGGGAGAATATATTTGTAAATGACATACCTGACAAGGGGTTAACATCCAAAATATATAAAGAAGTAACACGCCTCAACACCCAAAAAGCAAATAACCCAATTAACAAATGGCCAAGGATATGAAGAGACGGTTCTCCAAAGAATACCTTCAGATGGCCAACAGACACATGAAAAGATGCTCTGCATTACTAATCATCAGGGAAATGCAAATTAAAACCACAATGAGTTATCACCTCACACCAGTAAGGATGGCCAGCATCAAAAAGACTAAGAACAACAAATGCTGGCGAGGATGCGGAGGAAGGGGAACCCTCCTACACTGCTGGTGGGAATGTAAGCTAGTTCAACCATTGTGGAAAGCAATGTGGAGGTTCCTCAAAAAACTAAAAATAGAAATACCATTTGACCTGGAAATTCCACTCCTAGGAATTTACCCAAAGAAAACAACTTCTCAGACTCAAAAAGACATAGGCACCCCAGTGTTTATTGCAGCACTATTTACAATAGCCAAGATATGGAAGCAACCAAAGTGTCCATCAGTAGATGAATGAATAGAGAAGATGTGGTACATATACATGATGGAATACTATTCAGCCATAAGAAAGAAACAAATCTTACCATGTGCAACAACATGGATGGAGCTAGAGAGTATTTTGCTCAGTGAAATAAGCCAGGCGGAGAAAGACAAGTGCCAAATGATTTCTCTCATTTGTGGAGTATAACAACGAAGCAAAACTGAAGGAACAAAATAGCAGCAGACTCAGAGACTCCAAGAAGGGACTAGCGGTTACCAAAGGGGAGGGGTGTGGGAGGGCAGGTGGGGAGGGAGGGAGAAGGGGACTGAGGGGTATTATGTTTAGCACACATGGTGTGGGGGATCATGGGGAGAACAGTGTAGCACAGAGAAGGCACATGGATCTGTGGCATCTTACTACACTGATGGATAGTGACTGCACTGGGGTATGGGGGGGACTTGATAATATGGGCAAATGTAGTAACCACATTGTTTTTTCATGTGAAACCTTCATAAGAGTGTATATCAATAATACCTTAATAAAAAATAAAAAATAAAAAGTCAAATGCACTGGCCCCAGGACCCTGAAGTTCACTGACTTTAGTGTAGAGGGGGTTGCTAACTGGCAGAAGACAGGTGCAGCCTCGGGCTGTGCCCTGAAGGACAGGGGGAGTCTTGGGGACCCACCTTGTCCTTGGAAGGTGGTCTGGAGATTTTGGCCAGAGCTGTTCCCCAGGTTCCAGGAGCCCCAGTTTTCTACTTGAACCTCCTGTCTCACTTGGGGGAACATCAAGAGCATTTCCCAAGGGCTGTAACTTGGGCAGAGCTCCTGAGATTGTTTCTAAGCCAATGCTGGCTTGGCAGAAGAGACGCCACAACCTGCTAGCTGGGTGCAATTTTGCCACTTCTCTCCTCGCTCAGGGGGCCAGATGTGCAGGGAGAGCTGAGCTGAAGTCAGAGGCAGGTCAGGACAGGTTGGCTGGCATCTGTCCTTCTGCATCCCAGGATTTATGACCGGGCAGGTCTCGAGCTGGGACCAGTGGTCCTGTGTGTCAGGGCAGTGCAGATCCGCCAGATGGTGCCAGGCCAACGGGTGAAGGTCAGATGGAGTATGATGTGCCCTGTGCCTGACGGGCAGTCTGGGAATTCTGGTGTCACAGGTTTAAGATTGAGTCTGTTTATCAGGAGCCTCCTCGGGGTCAAGCACTTTAAAATTGTAGTGTATCTAATCGTCTCTGTCTCCCAAGTTAAAAACAGTGTGAGACTGAAAGAGGCAGAAAGTGACTTACTGAGCCACCCAGCTAGTAAGAGGTGGAGGCAGGGCTCCTGCCCAGGCCCCAGCCGGCTCTCCTCTGCTCTCTGCAGTGTTCGGGATGAGCTCCTGGCTTCTGGCTTTTTGGGTATGGAGGTGAGGAGGGAGCTCACGTGGGCCTCTGGAGGTTCCTACCTGTGGCCAGACCCAGAGACCCAGACCTAGGCCAGACCTACACAGTCCAGTAGAAACATAGTGCAAGTCACACATGTTACTGGACATTTCCTATTAGCCACACTGAGAGGAACAAACGACACAAGCTGAAAGTAATTTTATTTCTTCTAAATGGCCAAAATATTGTCATAATCACATCTAATCAATATAAAACATTATTGAGATGCTTATATCCTTTTTTTCTTGTTCAAAGCCTTTGAAATCCAGTGTGTCTTTTGCACATCTCAGTTTGGACTAGCCACGTTTCAAGGGCTCTCCAGCTGCATGTGGCTGCTGTGTTAGATCTCAGGCCTAGGAAAAGGTTGGCAGCCTCCCTGTCATCTGGTTTCTGGTTGTACCACGAGCATTCCCATCTGCAGGGTGGCACATTGCTTTATCTCTCTGTCTCCCGTCTCTGTAGAGAAGGCTGTGCAGATCTTCATGGGCCTTGTGCAGAGCACCAGGAGACGGAACATTGGCATCTTCCACCCCTCCATCAATGTGGGCAAGCAGCTCCGAAAATACCTCCACAGGCACCTCCCAGCTAACGTCCACCAGCTCATCTCCGGCAAAATGTGCATCTCGCTCACCAGAGTGTCTGATGGGCAAAACGTGCTGGTGTCTGATTTTCAGTCCAAAGACGAAGTCGTGGACGTAAGCAAATGGCTTATCTGGGTGTCGTCCAGTAAGAAAGGCTGTTTCATTTTGGAAGCAGCACAGAGAGGGCTGTTGTAGGCCACCTGCTCTGTTTCTTAAGATGCACAAGAACCTAGTCGCCCGTGATGTCTGTTTCTGCACTGGAGTGACGTGACTGCCTGCATCCAGTGTTTGGCCCACAGTATCTGTAAACCCTGAATGTTTCCAGGGAGCTTCAGTTTCTAAGAATGCTCCCCCATTCTTTAAGGTTCATGACCGCCTCCTCCAGGAACCATGTCCCTTGTGTGTCCCTCTTCCCAACAGTGTGTGTTCAATAATGAGGACACGCGAGGAAAGCCCCCCAAGGGTGGGAATGTATGTTTTTTGCCTCTGTCCCCAGGATAAAGCACCAAGATCATTTACAATAACAAAATAGCACTTAATTTAACTGATGCCTTCTTTGAGAGTTACTGAGACTACATTTCACTTAACTCAGGTCTGTGCAAGATGCATATATAAGCATATATAGGCAGCATGTCAGTAGCCCATACCATCCTGGAAGCTTTTTCCAGATAGTCAGCACCTGTCATTCCCCCATGAGTTGGTCCTCTTCTTGGGGGGGTGTTGTTTATTTTCCTCTGTTCTTGTCCCCACCGCAGTGAAGAATTGAAGGGCAGAGACACAGTAGTGAAGGAGAGTAAAAGTTTTATTTAAAGTTATGTACTTAAAGAGAGGAAAAGTGCAGGTGATCTCAGGGAGGAGAGGCGCCCTGAAAGGTTTTAGTTTTATTTAAAGAGAGAAAGTGCACACTCGGAGAAAGGGGAGTGTGGATTACCTCAAAGAAGAGGCGTGCTGAAAGGTTAGGGGTTCCCCCTTTCAAGGATTTTTCAGGCATGTGGCAAAGGGCTAGGGGTGTGGGCTTGTCAGGTGGTCCCAAGATGTTTATCTTTGATGAGAGACAGTAAGTCTCTTCTGTTATCATAGGTAATTCTGCAAAATTAACACGAGAAATTTACTGCTCTACTTTCTTCCCAGGATAGCAGCTTCCCTCTGGGAACATACCAATTAGGACCGCTTGCCCTGCCCTCAAGGTGGGCTGAGTTATTGTCTGTTTGCTAAAGAGTATGTTAAGAATCTTCTTAACTTCTTGGGTTTTAAAACGCAATCTCAGCTTTAAGATGGAATCATTCCTGTTTTTATTATGCTGTTTATAGCTGGGCTTGTTGGCTAAATTAATCATGATGCTTATCTCCTGCCCAGGTTGCAAATTACATGATTAGGGGTTGGAAGAGGAAAAAAACAGCAGATAGGTTAAGTTAAAGAATAAACTGGGCCTTTTAGCAGGCTGAAGTAAATTTTAAAGTGGCGTGATCTAATTGGCACAATGAAGACATGGGCTGTGCTCAGATACTTTTCTTTGGGGAATAGCTGGACATTCCAAGTTACTCCTGGCCTTTGGAGCTTTAACTGATTAACTCTGTTTTTTTTCTGGCTCTCTATGCATATATGGTTAACTCTTTGAGTCCCTTTTCGTGAGTTTTACTGGCCTTATTCTCCCTCCACCCTGCTCATGTCTATTTTCCTGCCTAACACTCTCAATGAATCAGTGTAGGATCCTGCTTAACCCTCTAGCATCTAGCATCATGCTACTCAAAGCCAGCCAGCCAGAACCCTGGGGTGGGACATAGTCTGTTGCTCAACAGTTTTCCGGGTAATTCCCATGAACATTAGCATTTGTGAGCCCTGATCTAGTCCGGTCCCAGGAATCGGCGAGTCAACAATTCTTGGCTTTGCCTGTGAGCAGTGTGACTCGTGGGGAGTGGGGACAGCAAGCCGAAGTGCACAGCGTCAAGGAGCTTATACTAAAATCCAAGTGTGTCGGTTAATTCCATATTTCATTCAGATAGTTTATTAAAGTGCCTACTCTGTGCAAAGAGCATGTTCTGGCATGTTGCTCTGCTCATTCAGAGAAAGCTGACAAAGGCCCCGGGGAATAAAGGGCAGGTTGTTCCGGCCTGTGGTTTCAACCCCTTTTTGTCTTCACAGGCCTTGTTTTGTTCCTGCTTCCTCCCTTTCTACTGTGGCTTCATCCCTCCTTCCTTCAGAGGCGTGGTGAGTCTGCGTTTCACCTGTGCTCTCACCACTCCTGCCTGAGGGACGCTGGGTCCAGACTCCTGGGACCGTCAGCACATGCAAAGCCCTGGCCCCACAGCCTTTCAGACAGGGACCCACACTGCCCCCCTTCTAGGTTTCCTGGGCAGCAACCCACATTCATGTACATGTAATAAACTGGCTTATCTGTAAGGCAAGCTGGTTCACTTAATCTTCACAAGCCTCAAGATAGGTCCCCTAGTTAAAGTATAAGATGCTTAAGAATTGGGTACTTGCTTAAGGTAGAGCTTCAGTCTCGGGGAGTCTGACTGCCCTTTCCAGCCCATGGCTTTGGGCAGAAGCTGCCAACAGGGCTGCAGTTTGGGTCCATTCAACAGATGTGTGTTTTGGCTGATTCCTGAGTCCTGCCTGGGGTAGAGAAACTGAAGGTGGGGTGTCTGTTCCGAAGACTCTGACCGAGAAGCCAGGCTCTGCCGGACCACTTCGCAGCCTCCTTCTAGAGCAAGGGCTCCCCACCTGACAGGATCTGTCCTCCCAACTCCAGGGCATCTAGCCATGTCTAGAGACAGTTTAGGTTGTCACAACTGGGGGAGTGCTGCTGGCTTCTGGTATGCAGAGGCCAGGGGTATTGCTCAACACCGGGCAGTGCCCAGGATAATCCTCTTAATGAAGAATTACCTGATGTCAGTGGTGCCAAGTTGTGAAACCCTGTCTAAGGAGAGAAGACACGAAGTCTCAATGTCTCAGGTCAAGTTGCACGTGGCCTCACTTACGCTCTAGAGCTACCCCGTGACGGACAGTGTCCCTGTTCACAGATGAGAACATTGAGGCCTAGAGCAATAAAGTGACCACCCCAAATTCTTACAGCCTCTGCCTGGCAGACAAACCTAGAATTGAATCCCTGCTGTAGCACATGTTAGCCGGGCCACTTTGGACACAGTTCTTAACCTCTCTGAGCCTGGTTTACAAAATAAGTTAAAAACAATGCAATATCATAGCATTACAGGGATTACATAATATAGTGCAATGAAATGCTAAGTACAGAGCCTGGCACATGCAAGTATTCAGTAAATGGAAGTTATTTCATCATTATCATTGTTACTGGCCCTTCCCCCAGGCCAGTTCTGGTGAACACACGCATCCGTGGAGGGCAGAGCATGGATCCTGTGAAACCTGCTGAAAGGACAGCTCGTCCTTGTGATCCCCCAAGCGAACTCAGAGCGTTACTATAGCAAACCTCAGAGTGGAAGGAAAAATTCTAGATGACAGAGGAGTAATTGGATTTTAGAATATCCCTGGAGTGAAGAATAGTGAACCTGCTTCCACCTTCCTTAGTGTTAATAACTAAAGATCCCTGACGTTTCTGTGTCCATGTCGTTTCATGTGCCTTCCTGCCAGTGAGGTTTTTAATGCTTTCCTACATCTTCCATAGACATTGTGTGGTTGCCATCTTGAAAACACTGCTGTGTACACATCTGATCATTTTTGGACTCAAGGCAAGAGTTGCTTAATGGCTAAGGCATGGCTAAACATGCCTGATTTTTTCTGGACTTGTTTTAGGCCAACATGTGCCCTGAGATTTCCCCTTTCTGGAAGGATTGGCTGGGGAAGGCTTCCAGTCATAATATTTGAAGGTCTTCCTCTGTGGGTTCTGACAGCTGGGCTGTATGGGGTTGGGGATCATTCTAGACTTTGGTTTGATAGATGGGGACTATCAAAACTATACCAAAACCTGCCTGCCCCGGCCTGCAGGTTTTGAAGGATATGGGTGCAGAAAAACTGACGTTCATCATAACTAATCCCAAATGCCACTCAGCTCTGAGAAAAGAGGACATTTTCTAAGGGCCATCTAAGTCCAAGCTTCCCTGTCATTTAAGTTTCCAAAGCCCCTCAAAGTATTGGTTCTGATTTCCTAAGCAGAAAGGGGGGTCTGGAATTGAAGCCATGACCTCTCCTTTGGGGCAGGATCTATATCACACTCTGTCCCCACACAGTGCTCCAGGTCTATAGAGCCCCTTTAGAGAAATTACATGTGCACAGGTACGGCAGCCTGCCTGGGTTTAGGACTCGGCCAGTGCAACAGGGACTGGACTCTAGCCTTTGCCTCTTTTCCAGGCACTTTTTATGCAGTGCACAAACTGTGCAAAAGTATATAGCAACTCTGAGTGCAGCTTAGAGCCTCACCCGGCACAGAAATGCTCAGTAAGGTTTGTTAAAAGATTTCAAAGTCCTCCCACTGTATCAGTGTGTGGCTCTGCCTGTAATCTGAAAAGAACATAAAACATTAGAGCCTCTGACTCCTTGTCCTCTTTTCTCTCCCCTAAAAGCGATACATAGATGGGGGAATTAGTGACAATATACCCTTCACTGATGCCAAGACAACCATCACCGTGTCCCCCTTCTATGGGGAGTGTGACATCTGCCCTAAAGTTAAGACCATGAACTTTCTTCATGTGGACATGAACAAGCTCAGTTTATACGTCTGCTCAGAGAATGTCTACCTTCTGTGCCGAGCAATGTTTCCTCCGGATGTCAAGGTCAGTGGGGGCTGTGTGTTCTTCACTGCCCTGTTTGCCAGGGGGTCCACCGCTTCTTCTCTGCAGAGACAGACTGCCCTCGTTGAACAGGAACCTGTTCAGCCATGGCCAGCAGCTCAGTGCTGCCCCATTCTGATCCTCGGACTCCCCGGGAATGGTAAACGGCGCTGCAGCTCCGATCCCACTACCAAGGCTGTGGCGTGAGTAGTCAAGAGTACAGCCTGGCCAGTAGGATTTTTTTTCTAGTTACTCTTATGATTCTTATTTGTAGCCACGAACCACACTGCTCTTGGTGGTTTAATATTTTGTTGTGTAGAAAGCCGTATGGCCCTAACAGGGGAGAGACTCTGTAGACTGTGTGCACTAACAGTTCTCTGGGGAGAGAAGGCTGTGTGCAGCCTGCAGGCACCACCAGGCCCAGCTCCCCAGGGAGAGGAGGCTGGAAAACACAGTCAGTTTGTGTGTGCAGGGCATATACAGGCGAGTAGAGGAGGCCGCTGGCATTGTCCCAGTGACAACCAGCACAGTATTTGTTAGAGTGGAGCCTCATCCTGGGACCAAGGGAGCCCAGAGAAACCTGCCCCCCTCATGGTGGGGTGCCAGCTAAGGCTCCCTGGAGGGGGTGTCACGCAAGCCGAGTCTTGCAGGAAAGCGAGACTGCTGTGTCGTGGGAGCACAGAGCCCTGAGTGCAGCCTCCCCGGGGCTGTGCTGGGCGCACAGAAGCAGCTCTGAGCCCAGAGGACTCCAGTCTGTCTCTGCAGGCCGATGTTTAAAGGCACTCAGCGATGCCCCCTGCAGCTAACTTCCTTTCTTTGTTGACAGGTGCTTGCAGAACTGTGCTTCCAAGGGTATTTAGATACGCTCAAGTTCTTGGAAAAGAATGGTATGTATGGACGGGGTGGGGTCAGATGTGCCCCCTAGATGCACTTTATGTTAGCAGTCTCAGTAAACCAGAGGTGGATGTCAGTTCCATCACCGGCGCTCAGCCCTGCATTCACTGTCTTGCTCAGTCTGCTCGTTAGCCCAGGAGGGAGGAAATCTTCGCCCCTTTAACAGATGGGGAACTGGAGGCCTGCAGAGGTAAGATAGGGGTCTCACTTCACTCTGCTCACTGAGTTAGAATTTGAACGTGGGGTGTCATGGCTCCAGGGTGCTGTCCTTACGTAGTACAGCCTGTCTGACCACTGGCGGCAACTCCATCGGGTTTGTTTCTCCTTGAACTGTTGTTAATCTTCAGGTGCAGTAGAGAGGATGTTAGGCAGGGGTCCTGAGCCCGGGCCCCAGTGAAGCAGAGAATAGGATCTCCTGCCAGGTGTGAGCCATGCCCATCAGCCCAGCTGTCCTTTCTGAGGCAGGTGCCTGTCGTGGAGTCACCCTGGCTCATCTGCCCTGCAGGAGTTGGCTCTCGAAATATTAGAATGGAACCACTCATTAGACATGTTCGGAGCTATTTTTCTTCAATACTAAAAGTTGGTCAATGTGTTGATTCTCTGAATTAGTCTGGCCATGGCCAAGGAGAGGGTGTGCTTAAAAGGGCAAACATGTATTTCTGCACTCAGAAAATATTTATTGTGTGTCTCCTGGGTGCCAAGCAATTGCTAGGGACAGCACAGAGAACAGACAGATGTGGCCCCTGCCTTCCCAGAGCTCACTGTCGTGTGGTAGGATGGGTGACGGTGTGCTGGTGCCCCAACAGGAAGACACAGCATGCTGTGGGACCATGCAGGAGGGGTCTGCAAGGCGCGCGCACAGGGCTTCAGCAGGCTGTGACTCCACACGCGCGCACAGGGCTTCAGCAGGCTGTGACTCCACATTGGGGATGGATAGGAACGTTCTAGGCCTGGGGACACGAGGGTGAGGGTCACCTGTTGGAGGATAGGAAGGCCTGTGTAACTGGGGTGGTGGGGGCAGGGGACACTGAGACATGGTAGTAAGTGAAGAGTGGAGAGCAAGGCTGGGCCTTTGTGGACAAGGGTTTACATCCTACAGTAATAGGGAGCCAGTGAGGGTTGCTGAAACAGGAGTGAGGGAGTCTGAGAGGAATTCTGGAAGGTCCCCTGGATGCAGTGTGGAGAGGCTGAGACAGCATCCAGGAGGCCAGTGCGTCACCCAGACTTGGCCAGGGTCCGGCAGCAAGGGTGGTAGGCGGGGCCCCAGGGAACAGGACTTGGAGATGACCAACCAGGGATTCGGGAAGAGGATGTCTCCAGGGTGAAGTCCTGGCTTTAGCAGTTGGGGCTGAGTGGGGTGGGCACTCTGCACCCTGGCTGAGGGGTGGACTCAGGTTACTGGTGACTCTAAAGTCAGTGACTTTGGACAAACCACCTCCCCTCCTTGGGCCACCCGTTTGCACATCAGTAGCAAGGGAAGTTCGGCATAAATGATACCCAGGTGATTCTTACTAACTCTGAAGACTGGTGTGTGGCTGAGTGTTTGTAGCATCAGTGCTGGGCTTGGGCCTCCAGAAACAACCCCTGGTCTTCTCAACCTGTGGTTGGGAGAAGGAGGTGAGCAAGGGGTAGCTGTGGGCATCAGAATCTGCCTGACCCTGCCCCATCCCCATGGGCCGCTTCCAGGAGCGTGGGAACCACCCACTGGTATCAGCTGTGAGCCAGCGCCTCGGGCAGTGCCCGCACCAACATGCAGCGCTTCTTGCCAGGCTGTGTGAGGGAACAGTGCCAGTTTTCACCTTGGACCTGGGTTCAAATTCTGCCCTCCCACATACTGGCTGTGTGGCTCTGGATGTATCTCTTAACCTCTCTGTGCTACTTCTCGTCGAAAAGTGGAGACGATGATCTAGGTAGCAGCTGAACAGCGGCCACAGGCCTGACTAGGACGTCCCTAACCCAGGGCCTGGCATGCAGGCTTGACCAGTGGCACAGCTGTTAGAAATCCATTATCGTGCTCATAGATGAACCTCCTGAATCCACACAGCCAGTGAGTGATGGAGGCAGGAGCCGACTCACATCCACCCAGCCCCCAAGTCCCACACTTCTTTCCCTCTCCTGTGGCCCCCGAGCCCACCTCCCCCTGCCCCGTACTTGACTGACAGCAGGCCCACGCTTTCCCGCTGGCCGCTTGCGGCCCCTCTCATTCTGGGGGTGGGCGGGTGCGCGGTGCCTGCTGCAGCCCAGGTCCACCTGATGGTTGGTTCCCGTCCCACAGGCATCTGCAGTGTGCCCCGTCCGTGCCTGAGCGCGGCCTCAGAGGGCCTCACGCAGCCCCGGGAATACAGCAGCACAGAGTCTTCCCAGGGAGTGGCTGCCCGGGACACGCGGCCTGGGGCAGACGAGCCGCGGTCGGGCCACCTGCGTCTCCGCATCCTGCCCTCCCACGAGAGCATCCCGGAGGCGCTGATGCCCAAGCTCAGGATAGGTGCTGACCGGCCCCCAGGGGTGGAACGGTGGAGGATGTTGTTTTCTGGGACTGAGAGGGCTTCTCTCCCATGTGTTATGGAGGAAGGCAGTGCCGCCACTTGAAGAGATGAGGCGGACCCTCCTCACCCACCCAGGCACCCTGCTCAGCCTCCCTTCCCATGGGGACATGGCCAGAGGAAAACAAACTCCAGCTGAGCCCATTTTGAGTCTACCAGACACACGCTTGGCTCCTGTGGTCTAGTCACAGTGGACTTCAGGGGTGCTAGGGGTTGGGTTAGGGTGGGCCCTTCTCTGCCTGCCCACCCATCTCAGAGCCTTCCTCCTGAGGAGCCTCTCCTAACTTCTCCCTCCCGCCCAAGCCCGCAGTTCGAACCTTCATTGAACGTTGGTATATTTTATCATGTCCTTATTAGATGGACAGAGGAATGCAGAAGCCAGCTTCCAATTGTGCATTTGGAGAAATTCACGGAACAGTACCCCACTCCCTGCCCGAGGCACTAAAGCCCGAGAAATCACACTAACCAGTAGCTGCCCAGGTTCACATGATCTGAGGCATCCTTAGGTCATTACGGAGCGGACATAGCGGGCTAGGGCTTCCGGGTAGAAGGGGATGGTCTCCAGCCGGAGGAGCAACGGAAACCGCAAAGGTGGGTCTTGGGAAAGTCGGTGTACTCCTCCAAAAATAGTTGTCAGTTTAAAAGCGAGCAATTAATTGGGAACCCTGTATATCCTGTAGGCTATCCCAGGATCCATCTCATTTGTGAATGCTTCTGATCCTTTGGCTGTTGGGATTTGTGTATTTCATGGAAATTCCAGCCATCACCTGGGTAAGGTGCTTTGTGTTTCCCCCTGGCAGGAGGTAAACCCTGTTGTTGTGTTTTTCAGTACTGAATGCAGCAATTAAAAACCAAAGTGGGTACATGAGCAAGATTTGCAACTTCTTACCAGTTAAGGTGCTGTCCTATATGCTGCTGCCCTGTACGTTGCCCGTGGAGTCAGCCATTGCTATGGTCCAGAGGTGAGCATCTCATGTGGCTTTGTGTCTTCCTTTCCGGGCTGGGTGCGGATGAGGTGAGAGATTCCAGGCGGGGGCCCCTAACTTGGGGCCTGGCTTCCTGTACGGGGGGTGACCTCACCGTCTCCATGAACAAGCCGGAAAGCGAGCCCCTGCCCAGCCCCCCTGCTCTCCCACCGCTGATGCGGGCTTGCTGCCCCTCGTAGATCTGCACTTTCATTCTGGGGTTTTCCTCCTGCTACGTTGGGAGGGACATGAGGCAAACACTTGTGTGCCTGCTGGAATTCTGCATAGTGGTTTACCTCAGCTTTCTTCAGATTTATTTTCTTTTCAGTAAGTTTGCATGTCCAGCAGTCCATCTTTTGAAGGCCAAACTGTCCTTCAGAATTCAGCCCAGTTCTCCTGCCCTTGGTGAACCTTCCCTGTTCCCTCCCCACCCTCCTGAATTAGCCCTGAGTGGAGGTCTGTTCAGGACTTTATTAAAGCCTGAGACGGGCATCATTTTAGTGTTGGAGGGTCGGGCGTCTGCAGGGGTCAGCGGTCAGGCCTCCTTGGTAGCTTCCTTCACTGGGCAGGAGGCCAAACACAGCAGGGACAGCAGGGCTGGTGCGGAGGGAAGGTGTCTCATCCACAAGGCACTCTGTCAGCAGGCATCTTGCCACAAACACTAGGACCCTGGAAGCCAAGACCTTTTCATTTTATTTCTGTATGAATCTCTTGAGCTTTCCTGAATCAAAAGTGGCCTGACTTTGCTTTACGGCTTTTAGGTGGGCTTGTTTATCTTTGGCAGAACATCCCAAATCCACCTGGGAATTTATCTGGTTGGGATTAGCAGGGACCCTGCAGTTTACCTGGCAAAGGGTGTGACTGTAAAATGTCTGCCTGGTGTCTAGTTTTTGTTTCACTCCTTTTGTTCTGGCTGCCTTCATGCTAATACGATGTGTGCGTGTGTGTCTTGTTTTTTTCTGCAGTCTGGTGATGTGGCTTCCAGACGCTCCTGATGACATCCGGTGGCTGCAGAGGATGACCTGTCAGACCTGTTCCCGACTGATGGTGCATCTGTTCCCCTCCAGGTAAGTGAATGGACTGTGGGTGCATGTGATCAGGCCTTATGCGCCAGTAACAGCAAGGAGCTTATCTTTTATTGTGGGGGGCCCTGTCCTGTGGAAGATAGCTGAGTAGGCCAGAGATAGGACCATTTGTTGCTGAAAACTGACTGGACAGGTGCCATGGAGCCCCGGGGGTTGGGGGTTTGGGGAAGTGGGTGCACTGGAGCCCAGTATGGATGGCAGCTGAGGAGAGGGCTGACTGATAAAGCAGGGGAGAGGCGGAGGGGACAGGGGCAGGTCGGGTGTGACAGCCCCACTTTGCTGGGCAGCACAGGGCTGGGTAGGGCTCCTCAGTGTGCACCTGAGTGGGGGCGGCAGGGTGCCTGTTAATGCAGATTCCCAGTTGACCTCAGACTTGCTGAATCACGTGCATGGGATTCCCCAGGGGTGGAGGCCCACAAGCCGCATCATTGATGTTGCACTCTGGTGCCACTACTGTCTGAATCCTAAAACCTGATTTGGGCCAAGAGAAACCTCATTCCCTTTATGGGACTAGGTGTTTTCCTGAAATCCTGAAAATGAAGCCCTTGGCTTTCAGCCTATTGAGCAGGGGTGACCCTTCCCTCTTCACTGGGCTTCTGTGAGGCTTTGGGGAGCCCCTAGCACAGCACTGGGCATGTGTGGGCACCGAGGAGGCTGGATCTCCTACTGCTGTTGGCAGACATGAAGGGCTTAACGTAGGGGTGCAGCAGAGTCTGGTTTGCTCTGGGAAGTGACCACAGTGGCCGTGTGGAGGAGGCTGCATCCGGGGTCAGAGTGGCAGCAGGCTCACCAGCACTGAGGGGCAGGGGGAAGCTGTGGCCTTAGGCTGGGTCACCCTGCAGCACCTAGAATGTGTTCCGTGTTGGCTGGCAGTGTACGTCCATCCTTGCCATAGCTGAAGACCTCAGAGCAGGGAGACAGTGGCCGAGTTGGCATTCTTCATTTGTTTCAGATCCCAAGTGCCAGCCAGCAGCCAGCGGCCTTTCCCGCACCAACCAGAACACCACGGCACTGTGGACCAGGGCGCCCACCCTCTGGACTGTGCAGTAGGGGCCAAGGGGAGGATTTGAGGCCACCCAGCAAATCCATCCTCCAGTCTGGCGTGGTTTTCTCGGGCTGCAGAGTGCTGGGCTCAGGAGAGGCTCTGCCTTCCCGCTTTGCCACTGAAGGAGTTTCTGAGTCACTTAAGAAGGCAAGTCTGGGGCCTTCTTTCAGACATCCTAGACCTTTCCGGTCTTTGCATCCACCTCTGCGCTGCCATTTAATGCCCCAGTGTCTGTGACATCCGGAATCCAGCCTCTTGCTTAATTTGTAGTTTATTGAAATCAAAGGCAATTTATTTGTTTTTATGAAAAGTTGGAAGCTACTTTTGGTATACATGGTAATCCAGAGCTTGGGGACATCTAATGTTTAAGCACCTGAGCCAGTTAGCTCCGTTGGTTGGGAAATGGCACCAGAAAGCCCAGCATGGGGGTCCGCTTCTACTCAGCCGTGCAGCCCTCTCTGCTGCCCCAGTGTGAGGTCTTAGAATGGCCAGTGTAGCTGGGGGCTAGTCTGCCCTTTGTGGTTGGAAGAAAGGAACATGGTCCCATCTCCCCATAGGGTCAGTGTGGTGGGGTGGGGGTGCCATCCTTTTCCAAGGGCAGCATTGCCAGCCAGGGGGTGTTAAAATATGGTAACTTGCTCATATTTTGGAACACTTTTTGGACCTAAACATTTAATAGTTTTGTATTAAATGTAAGGGAATCTTATGATCTGCTGAATATATATTATGTGACTCAGTGAGATGTTAATAGAATCAGTCTTTTAAAAACCCAGTGTGTCAGAGGGTCACCCCAGCCCCCAAACACAGCAAAACAGCTTCTAGTCTGCACTCCTCTGTTCTCTGCCTCCCCCCACCCCCATCAGCTGCACCCCCATGGCCATAATGGATGGAGACAAGCAAGAGACAGGGCTCTACCTTTCCCAGGTGTGGGCATTTGGCAGGCAATGTGGTCGGACTCAAGGTGAAATGCATGTTTGTTTTTCTTATACATTCGGTTCCAGTGTCACAAAAAGAAAAGAAACAATAACAAGCTCAAAATCCTAAATGTTGCCACAGAAACTTGCAACTCTCACCTGCATTGTTTAAGTTTCCCCGTTGAAGAACCAGCCAGTCAGACCGAGCACTTTCTCGTGAAGATGTGTCCTTGGAGAGAACTGTGGTTCTGGGGCAAAGGCTTGTCTTGCAATGGGTTTCAGCCCCGGGCAAGTTCGCTATGGATTCAGCGTGACCAACGAAATGACAGTAGAATGTTTCTTTGGGGTGAAAGGGTTTATTACCTGGCTTGTTCTTCCAGCGGTAGGGGTAGGTCGAGCACTAGCATCTCTGCCTCCACACAGCACTGGGCTGAGCTCTCGAGATAGCGCAGTAACAGCTTATTGCCTAAAGGTGTGGAAGTGGTAGCCTAGCAACAGGCCAGTTACATCATTAGGTGGTTTAAGTTCAGTGAGGATCCTGGCCGCCATAGGAGCCCCAACTTCCCCACACTCTGCAGGAGCCCATTCTCTTGGGCTGCAGTGAGACTGTGAACCCCCAGAAGACAGGGACTTGCGAGCCTAGGAGGTGACGGCCCAGCACATACAACCCACACCTGGGCTCCCTGCGCGTGAGCAGCAAGGCTCTGGCTCTGGTCGTTCTCTCTCCCTAAGTGAGGCGGGGCAGGGCAGAACAAGGCACTGTCCTCTTGCTGAGCTGGCCTGTGGGTGGGGGAGGCCGCACCTGACGCCTGGGCCCCTTGGCACACACCCTCACACCTTTCTTGAGCCTGACTCTCAGGTTCCTCTACCAGCTGCCTTCTGTCAGAACCACAGCGTCGATCATTAGCAGAGAGAGCTACACTTTAGCCATATTTTACAATAACCAATATATTTCTGTATAGACAGTAAAAACACTAGTTCTGTGATTGTTATAAGAAATATGTTAAACAGCTGATAGGATTACTTGGGACTTATTTTCATAGTACTTTTCTGAAATTGCTCAACCTTCTTACAATGTGCTTGTTTTATAATTTTTAAAATTATAATAAAAAAAATGTGTACCAAGACAAGGAAGTGTGATACTCTTAGAAAGGGCAAGGGCTCCTCTCCTGACCTGTGCCTTAAACGCCGCCTCCCTGCCCCTCACCAGTCCAGCACTGCTGGGAGTTCTTACCAGTGTGTGAAAACATTCTTGAGTTACTGTCACCTTGTCAGACCACCCACCCTCCTCTTTACGGTGCTTAGGCTTTGGGGTATTCCACTCAGGAATCATCAGTGGGAGGCTCTTTAATGCCAGGTAGCAACAGTCTTTATTTGACAAATACAGCAAAACTTGGTGCACAGCATGAGCCCAGTCTGGTTAAAATACCAAATGTGTGTGTGGGTGTATGTGTAGGAAACAAAGAGGATGTATACCAAAACATTGCTAGTGGTTATCATTATCCATCATTCTATTTTATTTGTAGTGCTTATATGATTTTCAAATTTCTCTGGTGAACATGTGTTACTTTTGTCAGAAAATAATTCATAATAAATGTGATTCTGAGATGCTTTCCGTCCTCTCTACATCCTTTCCAAGGAGTCACATTTTCTTTTCTTCTCAGTGGCCTCCACATGCTCTGTCCTGGATGCTGTGGACCAGACCCTCCTCCTAGAATCCCTCTCCTTCCTCTGGGATGCCAGACAATGGGGTGGCTCCTGTGCCATCCTGAACGCTGGACTCTTCCTCAAGGTGCAATGTGCCTGCTCTACTGAGAGTTCCCAGCAGCTCCCAGGGAGGCCTCACTCACTCCAAGGCCCCCTCAGTCTCTAGCTCAGCTGAGGGTCGCCCCCCACCCCAGCTGGCTCCACCTGGCCACCCTTCGGCAGCCCGCCAGCAGCTCCTCAGCTCCCCAATCAGCTGCCCGGTATCATCTCCCAAGTCATCCAAGCCCAGAACTAGGAGCTCATGGAGCTCCACTTCCTCTGCAGCTGGTCCCAATCCTGCCACACCTCCACCTCTACTTAAGGTCTCTGAAATCTGGCCTCTTGTCCCTGGCTGCTGCCCCTGCCCTGGGCTGCTGTAACAATCTCCCAATGTGGGAGGACGCCCTTATCAGGCCCAGACCTTATCAAGTCACCCCCTCAGCCCAGGCACCCAGGAACTGGCCTCACATCCTCCGCAGGCTACACCCGCCTGAACGTCCCTCCCCAAGTGGCCCCAAGCGTCTCCGAGCCTGGTCCCCTAGTCACCCCACCGCACCTTGCAGAATGCCTTCCCTGAACTCCTTCCTCTCACTGGCTCCCCTTCACTCCTCAGACCCTGGGAACAGGTTCTCACTTCCTGGGAAAGGGACAAAGAAACAAGATTGGTGACCCCGGGGAGGGTATGCCACCAAGTGTTCCAAACTAATGAGGTGGGTGACCTCCGGGCATCTGGGGGAAGTCTAGCATCAAGTGCTCAAAATCTCTGTGACTTGGGGTTTGGTTTTCTTAGGGAAACCAGTGCTGTCACCACTGCCCTGCATTTCTCCTTCTGATGGGACCAGACCAGCCAAGTTTTCTAAAATGCTGGCATGCTTGAAGATGACATCAGGTGAACTGATCAGTTAGGACAGGCTGGGTTATGTTTAACAAAGACTCCCAAAAGGTTTACTCCTCACTCCCACTACATACCCATCAGACTTGGCTGGTCCTACCTGAAACTATCCCACTACCTGGAGGGTCCCTGATCACCCGGAGCGGGGATGGGGGGTATGGTGCTAAAGGTTTTCGTCCAGAGGTGACACCTGTCCTTCTACTCAACCAAGTCACATGCATGGAGACAGGGAAAAATAACCCTACCTTCTGCCCAAAAGAGAAGCAGAAGTACTGGTCAACGGCACCACTGAAGGCCACAGAAAGCCTCAGAAACCAAACCAGTCAAAGTCTCCATGACCCCCAAAGTTCAGGAAATGCTGGGTTAAAGGAAGGGAAGCAGGTATATATACCACAACTTCTCAGAGCCTTTGATATGTTAATGTACATTGTGACTGTCAGAGCTGATGTCTGAGAGTAAAGCCGTGACACTGTTCCTTCCAGGTGTGTCCTGTCACCCTGGCCCAGTGCCTTGAGCACAACAGGCTCTCAAGTATTTGGCTCCGGACTCTTGTTGCAATCTGCAGGGCTTTCTGCATGGCTTATCTTCCATCAGAGGCTTACTCAAGAGGAGGAGGGAGAAAATGCAGGACAATCTAGTTTATTCACTGGGTGCAGTGCGCCAGACCCCATGCTTTCTCTCATTAAATCCTCAGTATACCATTATGCCTTAGGAACTGTTACCAACCCCATTATACAGTTGAGGAAACAGGCTCAGGGAATTGGCAGGAGTTTCGAGTCTTGTGTGACTTGTGCTCAAAAATTTCTGGAAATTTCTGTCAAAGTTTTCATACCTAAGATAGACTTTGAGTCTGAGCTGGCGATCAGAGATCTCAAAAGCCTCTTTGTTGGCCAGGGGCAGGTTTCCTGGGTGTCAGGAGCTGGGAAGACAGATGCATAGGTCACCCTGCAAGGTAAAGGAAGGAGGACTTCAGCCTCTTTCTGGACAAGAAGGGGAACGTGGACTTTGAATATTTATCCCAGGGGTGCTGGAGGCCTAGGGTGCTATTTAAATGGAAAAGGGTGTCAGGATCTTGGGTGGAGGGAGAGAGGATGTGAAATACTTTATTTCCAGGAAATAATGGAAATACTGACAATCCCTCTTCTCCTTTCTCTTTTTGTTTCTCTCATTTAATTTATCACAACGTGTAACTATTACGTACCGCTTTTTGAGGGGGGAGTTTCCTCCACCAAAATTAAGCCCCATGGACAGCCGTCTTGTTCTCTCCTGAATGGCTCCCATCCGAACCATGCTCACTAATGATGAATCTCACTAATATTAACTAGTTGCAGTTGAATGCATGAAGGGTAGTGGGCAGGTACCCACTGCTCACGGAGGGTCCTGCACAGTGCCAGGGGTTTCCACATCCCGTCTCGCATGAGCCCTTTCAATCCAACCCTGTGAAGTCGACGTGACCACCACCTTCACTTAGCCGTGACGAGACTGAGACCTTGGAGGTTTCAGTGATTCGAAGGGTCCGTGAGGTCAGCAGAAGGGAGCAGGGCTTCAACCCAGGCTTGTGCAGCTCCTGGCGCTGGGCGAGGCCCACCTCTGCAGCCGGGTGTGGCGAGCATCGGCCCGGAGCGTGGAGACAAGCGCAGAACCCACCGGGCCGCGATGCCATGAAGGGTAAGGGCGAGACCTGGGTGAAGCCCCGGCGCACCCTCCAACTGGTGGTGACCGGCTCCCCGCGGACCCTCCCGCAGACCCACGCTCATAAGCCTGCCCATTCGGGACTGACTTCGAACGCTCTGCGCCCGCGTCGTCTCCAAGCTGCAGGGCTTCCTGGGGAGGGGGGGGGTGTTCTGTGAACATCCGGGTCACCAGCTCTTAAGGGCCAATGAGCGGAGGCACTGTGAGCCAGAGGGCGGGGAGAAGGCGGGGCATCATGGCCGCCCCCTGTTCGCTGCGTCCGGGGGCTTGTGGGCGGTGCGCGGACTGGCAGCTCTGCCACCGCGGACCCGACCTCTGTCCTTACCAGCCGATCCTTTACCGTGTCCCGGCACCTCGGCGAGGCGGAGGCCGGAGAGGGAACCATGGGGACAGTGCACGCTCGGGTAAGAGGCCCAGCGACTCGCGCGCTGCGTGACCTCAGGGCTGGCGCCGCGGGGAGACGCTCTCGCGGCTGCGCCCGGGGTTCCCTTGGGTGAGGGCGCTCGGGGGCGGCAGGACGGAAGACTGGGTGGGACTTGCCCAAGGTCACTCAGCGAGGCCGCGGTCCAGTAGGTAGCGAACTTCCGGTGGCGTCCCGCAGCGGAGTGGTGTGTTTCTCTCCGTTACCCCACCTTCAGCCGTCTCGGGCGTCTTGTCTCCTGACGGTCGCCTTCTTCGGCTCAAGCGCCCCGCCGCTGCCGGCGTCAGGGCCGACTCCCAGAGCACGAAGTGTCCTTTGGAGTCTTCTCACCCGGACCCAGCTAGGAGGCCCCCTTTCTCCTGACGTGCAGAGACGGAACCTCTCCATCTTTAGTGTGTTCTTTTCAAGTGGAGGAGTAATCGTATTTGCTCATTAATCTGTTGCGAGAGTTACGAGACGCAAATGCATCTGCAGTACTTAAACTGGGGTGTTCAGCGCGTACTAACAGCTTGCCCACCTGCCCTCGTCTATTGTAATTTTAATCGAGAGCCAGAAGGAATCTTTGTCCAAGGGCACACTGTTAGACCCCCACAATGTTCCAAATCTCAGACCTGAGTCCCAGCCCTTAGCACTACTTTTGTGCTACAACAGGGATCGTTACACGAACCCTGCTCAGAAGTTTTGTTTCCCCGTTAGCTTCTCGAAGAAGTTAGCACAGACTTCCCAGCATGGCATGCACAACTGGACTTAACTCCCCTTCTCAGATCTTCCATTCAAATGAAACACCGTTGCTGTTCAGGTACACTCTGTGGGCTGTACTATTGCACACATGAGCCGCCCTGACCACCCACCATTAGCTGTCAGAATATTTCCATCCTTCAGAACTCAATTCGTGTCACTTCCTGCATAAACTTCATCTTTATCTCCCCTTCACATTTTTCCTCTAGTGCCCTGTTTTAGTTCTGTTTGCACTTCTGTCTCGTTTTGTTTTTTTTTTTTAGATTCTAAATTTCTAGATGTTACAATAGGAACTGCATCATACTTGGCTTGCATCCCTTGTAGCATCTTGAACAAAGTAGGCATTTGTTTGTTTATTCAAGTTACAGTTACGAAAGGTCTACTGTATGCTTGGCACTGTTGCAGGTGCTAGGGATACAGAAAGAAAAACAGTCTCTGCTTTTATTGAGCTCCTTTGATGCTGAAATTGCTGCTCCTTTGATTAATGTATTGCCAAAAAATGTTGTCGGTTCTTTAATTTGACCTTTACATTCCACTAGCCGGTATTATTTGAGTTTTTCGGTCAGGACTCACAGGAAGAATAAATTTTACATTTGGTACCTAGTACCTTCATGCATATGTGAAACAAGTTTTGTGAAACAGTATTTACCATTCAAATCTGATACATTTTCTGGTATTTCTACCTCACTCTAGTCTACATCACTTTAAAGATGTTCTTCATAACTCATTAAATTTACTTCATGTCCTGTCCCTTCAGTTAGCACTGCCTTGCATAGAACCTGGCGCCTGGTGTTCAGTAAAACCTGTTGGCTGACTGGTAGACTGATCAGATTAAAGGTTAAAAACTAGATACGAGGATTTCTTTTAATTCCTTTCACCAAATACTTATTCCATGCCTGCTCTTCCAGACACTGGAAGGTAAATTATATGAGGGTGAAGATCTTCTCAGTGCTTTTCACACAGTAGATTATTAATATTTGGTGAATGAATGAACCCATATTAGTAGACAGTTTACTTGAGGACATCAACGTTTGATGTAACTATGAAATCTTCAAGACATCATCTCCTAAGTCTGAATTTGATATTACAGATGACTCTGGCAGATCTTTGGTGGACCTTGTTTTATGTTTTGAAATTTAAGGAGGCATAATGAAATTTTGTGCCTAGACAAAATGTATTTACTAAGCATTCAGATTAAATATAATTAATATGTGCATGTATTGCTAACCATAGTATATACTCTGCCTGCACAGTTTGCACAAATTTAATATACTTTTTTACATAATCTAAACATAAATATAGGAAGCACATTCCTGAAATGACACAGGTAAAAAGTTACTATTTTAATTTGTTAATATTTTTAGAAATATAGTAATGGTTCAGTTTTTTAAATATTACCCCCCAAAAATGAAAGAATGATTGTGAAATACATGGTATGTTCTTCATCCAGTATCATCTTCCCCTTTTCACTTATATAAATATTCCCCTTCAGCCACTATGAGGCAAGGACTTGGTCTGTCTTGTTCACTAATGAATTCCCAGCTCTCAGTGTATAGTAGGCGCTCAGTAAACATTTATTAATGAAGAAACAAAAGAAAAAAATAATCACTCACCCATTCCCCAAATATTTGAGTATTTCTGTTGTGCCAGGGCAGGTAAAAATAAGAAAAAGGAGGAGTATCTGCCAAGGTCAAAAACTTCTGCAGTCAAGAGATGTCTCTGTAAAGGAGAGACTGATTCTCCCTGAAGCTGCCAGGGATGACTCAGGACGAGCTGGCATAAGGTGGGCTGTTTTAGCGGGGCAGTATTCTGGGCAGAGAGATCAGGGTATGCACAAACATGGCTGTGTGGGCCAGGCGGTGGGGGGATGAAAACAAGTACAGGTGCAGGCCTTGCCGTTGGTTCCCTGTGTGCCTCCAAGGAATCTGCTTGGCTTCTATCCCCGTCGGCCCTTTGGGGGACCATCAGGGTGTTTTAGAGCAGGATGGGAAAGAGGACATGGTACTGTGGGGCCATTACCGGTCCAGAGATCAGTGACATTATAGAGGATGTACTGGCGAGAGACTGTTGAGTACTCTCGGGATAAGGCTGTACTGGCCTAGAGTCCCCATTGCTCCACATACTGCAGATACCAACACTTCTGTGTACCATAAGAATGCTTTATTTATAGAGAATTGGTTGAGTAAAGAAGCAGCCAGATACTGGTTAGCACAGTTTTCTCCAAATGCGCCTGTTTGTACAATGACCTAGTGTCACACTGGACCTTTTGAATCCCTTTCTGGGAGCATCTGGGAATTCCCTGTGGCCAAGCAAGCATATATATGGTACATAATATCATATTATGTTATTATATGTACTATTATATTATTATGTCTCCTGAGAAGTACTATACTAGGCATAGCCAGCAGAATCCTTATTCTGAAGATGCTTTAATGCTTTTGAGATAATATCAGTTCATATTGAAGAAAGTGACTTTCTTCCTATTATATGAACATATGCAATTCCCCTTAATGTATGAATGAGACTTTCTAAATGGAAGCAATCTATCAGGCTGCATAAAAACATGTTTTAGTAATTTGGTTTGTCAATATAATTATCCTTGACTATCCAATTTTGAATAAAAAAATTAGGGTACTTTCTGTAACAACAAGAAAGCAAAAATTTTTTCTTTTCCCTGATAAATGTCTTTGTGGCCCCTATGGGCCTCAGGTGGGCAGAACTAGATAGCTATAGTCCCAGAGTCCTCAGTTCATGACACATTCATCATAGGTTCGTGCCTGACCCTTTTAGGTAGTTAATTTTCGTCTTTGTTTTACTTATTAATAATACACTGGATGCCAGTGAGCTCACTACCAGCCTGAGGCTTGCATACGGGCAGTAGCTTACATCTGCCCTGTGCCGCACACCCTGCCCTGCCTCCGCTCACCAGAGGGAGCCAGGGTGCTTGGTGTTCTGGAGCACCATCTAAAGACAAAACTGAAAGGTTTTGAGTTTATATGTTCTAAGTTCATTTACCTGTTGTCCTTCCTCCCTTTCAGAGTTTAGAGCCTCTTCCAGCCAGTGGACCTGATTTTGGAGCATTAGGAGAAGAAGCTGAATTCGTTGAGGTTGAACCTGAAGCCAAACAGGAAATTCTTGAAAACAAGGATGTGAGTGTTCTGCTGGAGGGCTCAGTGGGGCTGCTACTAGAGACACTCAGCGCTGTAACCCGCTAGGGGTGCGGGGGGAGTCACTGTCGCGGTGCCTTCAGCAAAGGGGAGTTCGCAGCCAACTACATTTCAGAAAGGCTGGCGACTTCTGGAAAAATCATTTCTGGTTTCAAAGAAATACTTCCCTCTTGGTGGTAATTATTGTGGGAAGTTGAAACAAACACCTTATTTATTTATATTATTAAAAAAAAACCCCGAAAGTATTTCAAGAACAAACTCAAATTATGCTTAAGGTTATGCTGTGTTCTTTGTGCCTAGAAAGAAGACCTTGGGTCTTCAATGAAACTTCTCCTGAACTTTGTTGCCTTTAAAATTTAAACACAGCTGAAGAACTGTACACACATTTTTATTACCTCCTTCGGGTCTCAGGGCAGTATTCTGATTTCCCTAAGGTGTATTCCCTGAATGCTCACCGATATTCTTGATATATTTTTCTCGGCTACTCATTACCATCTGTAACTGACCCTCAGATAATGCTGGGCTTGGAGGCACTGATCCCCCACCCAGCTGAAAGTCTATGTGCGACTTTTGACTTTCCCAAACCTTAACTGCTAATGGCCAACTGCTGACCAGAAGCCTCACCAATAACATAAACAGTTGATGAATGCTTACTCTGTGTGTCATATGTATTATATACTGTATTCTTGCAATAAAATAAGCAGGAGAAGAGAAAATGTTATCTCAAATTGTTGCAAACCTCCAAAAAATTTTCCAGTACATTTATTGAAAAAAATCCACTCTGAGTATACCCACACAGTTCAAATCCATGTTGTTCAAGGGGCAGCTGTACTATATATACTATGTAATTGCCTTTTTCTCCCCCTTGAGGCAGAAATTTATGTTGTATTTAGAATATAACCCCCTTGAGGCAGGAATTTATGTTGTATTTCCTGTTTAGAACAACACCAACTTGTAGGTAATCAGTGCATTTTTGTTGAATTAATTAATTAATTAAGCATTTACAGATAGGTGAGAGGCTCTGGGTCAGCATGTATCATGCCATATAGAAATCTATGCAAGATCTCTACCAAAATGCCTGAGGTTATTAAATAAGGGGTTACAGTCTGCGGCCCCCAAGGCCAGTGCATGGGGAGCATGTTGGGAAGGGCATACAGGCCCTCTATGGCCTGCCGGGGTTTAGGACTGGTGTGGTTCTTGGCCATCTGTCTACAGAGACCGTGTAGATCTCATTCACAGGAGTACAGACTAGTGAAAGGTAAGTTTAAGTAACCAGTTTTTCAAAAAGGCATGAAAAATACAAAGTCTGGAATTAAGAAGTATGGATCATATAACTTGAAAAAAAGTCCTTGAAATTAATTTTCAGACATTTGTCATTAGCTTGGATACCTAATCTCTTGCCCTGTATCATGCTTAATAATCAGTGTTCCCTTGTCACATTCAGGTGGTTGTTCAGCACGTTCATTTTGATGGACTTGGAAGGACGAAAGATGATATCATCATGTGTGAAATTGGAGAGGTTTTTAAGGCCAAAAACCTTATCGAGGCAAGTAACCTCTCTGCTTCCATCCCTTCCAAAGAACCTATAAGTCTCATGCCTCCTCAGATGACTGAGCACCCCACCCCAGCCTCATGCTGGTGACCTTGCCCCCTACTCTGCAGGGAGCATTGGCGACCCCAGGCCGAGCCCCCTCGGCTCCCTGGGTGCCTCCTGCAGAGTCGTTTGCGTTCACCGTCGCCTCCTGCCTCATCCTGGAGAAGCCGGTGTCCCCGTTTCCATGGCTATTCACCCTGCGCTCTCCACCCCACCCCAGCGCTGAGAGAGAAGCTGAGGTGCTAAGTGCTAACTGCTTCCCGGGCCCCACCTTTATGTAAAAAAGTATATTAAATTTGTGCAAACTGTGCAGGCAGAGTATATACTATGGTTAGCAATACATGCACATATTAATTATATTTAATCTGAATGCTTAGTAAATACATTTTGTCTAGGCACAAAATTCCATTATGCCTCCTTAAATTTCAAAACATAAAACAAGGTCCACCAAAGATCTGCCAGAATCATCTGTAATATCAAATTCAGACTTAGGAGATGATGTCTTGAAGATTTCATAGTTACATCAAACGTGCTCTGTGCTTGCTTACCCTTGGGGCCCTCACCCACCTTGTCGGGTGGGCGCTCGGTCATCACCCACTCCCGC